>NW_027526295.1:24498998-25000379 GCF_048455015.1 Haemaphysalis longicornis | reverse complement strand
TGTCCCACGAAGAATCCAAAGAATAAGCTTAGCCTTTAACTGTGAAAAAAATTATTTTACGACAGTATGAAAAAAAGGGTGTTTTCTTTAGCTTTCTTCCTAAAACGTTTCAGCACCGCGGGACACGTACGCTCGTACACAGAATTTTTTGCGGCCTGGGCACTTTTGGCATGGCCTAGAAAATTTTGACAAAGACTGACACTAGCTTTGGCCATCTGTCCCAATTAATTACCGCCACTTCAACACAACCACACGCACCGCAAAACCTCGCTATCTTTTCGCATTTCCGTTTACAGTTCGGCTCAAGTTTGCTCCGCTTATGCACAGTGTTCGCTGCTGTTCGCTTAGCGCCAACGACTTGATTCGCTCTTCGAGAGCGCTGGCGTTTACGGGCCTGCGCGCGCTGATGTTCTAGCCGTTCGGCGTTTGCTTTTTGCGTAGCGCGTGGGGGCTGGCGTTCACCGGCGAACGCACTGAGACCTTCAAACCCTTCGGCGTCCATGTCGGGATACTCCGTCTAATGGCCTCGCTGTCTCGTACATACCCCTTTCCTCCCTGTCCTCCTCCCTCACCCCCTGGCGTGCTCTAACTGCCGCACTCATATCGGGCCCTAAAAGAAACGTGAGTGGAGACGAGTAATGCTCTCCAAACATTTTCAATTTTCATCACCTACAAGCTGACGGCCACGTAGCGCAGAAGCGGGGGTCGCTCCCGACGCCACTCGCCATGGTATGTACGATGTGCGCACTCAAAGCACATGGCGGTAGGTTGACGTACGCGTCATCCGAAGATCTTGTACTGGACCACCGGCAAGGTGGTGGCGCCGCTTCTCGGCACAGTACGTTTGCCTGGCGTGACGGGCATCACCTTTGTTTCTCGTGACGGACATCATCGCCAGGCACTGTCAGCGCCTAAACAGCTTCTCTGTTAAGAGGGAACACTAAGCTACCCAGAACATGACGCGGCTCGCGGAGCCATCGGCCCTACCCGCCACAGTAACGGCCACCGCCGACGGAAACGCGCCGCGGGGGGGGGGGGGGGGGGGGGGGGGGGCGCCGCGGTGCTCACAGACACCACCCCCGAAGTTTCGGACAACGCCATCGGCTTTACGACTAAGGCTGAAAGTTGGGCTATTTGATGTTGACTTAGAACCGTTTTACCACCGAAAAAACGGACAGGGACCTAGTCCCGTCTACTTCTTTCTAGGTCCCTGTATGTTTTTGGCTCTACGACCTTGTTGACGTGGATCCAAGTAACGACGAGTGTCTATCGCAACTACGCTCTGCGCCCCACTTTTAGATCACAATAACGGACCCTCCCCCCTGGCCAAATACCTGTCACTGATGTATTCGTAGATTCCATGATGAATCACCACCAACCGCCATCGCTGGATCGAAGTTCGCCACAGACACCACGCATTCGCGTCAGTGGTACCACCGAATCCCAATCCTGCTCTCAAAGCCACCAGCAGATACCGCAATGCCCACTACGCCGACCGTTAAGGCCCGCCCTCCGACATGAAGATAGTCCTGATGCCACGAGGGCGCCTGAATGTCAGCTGAATTTCGCCCCTGGAGCTCGCATCCATCCTCCAGCGCTAAGCACACCTACCGCCATCGCCCAACAGTGAAGATCAGCTCAGCCTGTATACATACACAACTTCGCCACACCAAGCGCCCCTTACAAGGACCACGCACATCGACAGGCATCGCCCACACCCCTCTCTATCGAAGGAAGCACACACACCCTGACAACACCCGTGCCAGCACCTACGAAAACCACTTCCGGAGTCATCTCCGGTATACCACTGGACCTACCACGCGAAGAACCCCATACCCTCATTCAACACAGCCAGCATCTACAAATTATCGATTCAGGATGTGTTGGATCTAGCACTCTCTTTCAAATTACCTTTAAGGGACCGAGAGTGCCCTACGGAATACCTTACCAGACGGTCAGGATTCGCTGACACCAGGCCAAATTACAAACCGAAGCATGGTACCTCTGCTGGGCTGCCGGAGACAGACCTGATGTCTGCTCCTACCCCCTGTTCCCCGACGCTGGCCGACGTGTGACCAGATCAACACATTTCCAACCCGTACGCATTCTGTGCGCAAACCCACACCCCACGTTCTCCCTTGTCTACCACCAAAAATACCGACCCAGACAACCCCGCCCCTCAAAAAAAAAAAAAAAAGACACCACAGCACCAACTCTTCCAATAGATAGCCAGAACTCGAACGCCTTTTTATAATACTCATTTAACGCCCATGGACCTCCACCAGCACAGTATACTCTCAATCGAACATCAAAAACGCGTCATCACATCAAGGACTTAAAGGAGACCCATGCGGCGGGAGCAACGGCCGCCAAAACAACCGACGCTGCTTTCTAATTTTTCAAATATCGCAAACGCGCATTCAGAAGTTGAGCGGATGGAGCGGTTACCTGATGGCCAGGTACCACCTCTGGTCAAGTAAGCACTTGACCAGGTAGGAAGGGTGTCCCGACTTGGAGAAGTAGTGCTCGAGGCAGAAGTCCACGCCGCAGCCGCTGAACTGGCCGGACGGGATGAGCGCTGCCCGCCGCCGGAAGCGCTCCGAGTATCGCTGCATCAGGGCGTTCCAGCCGGCCAGGCTGAGCTGCGCTATGAGGGCGCGGCGGCAGAGTTCCTGGAGGCTCCACGCGGGAGTCACGTAATACTGCGTGCGAACACGGCCCAGGGACGAAACGTCGGCCATCTCAGTTCTCGGTCCTTGCTTCTTCTTCGTCTACTTCAAGCATCGCCCCTACTTCTTCTTTCGCTTCCTTAGGACCTTGGCCAGACGCGAAGCGTTCCCACAAGGCATTTAAAGCTGTGCTGACATTTCTGCGCAGCTGCGGCCTCTCAGAGATATTGTAGTTGAGGCCCGTCCGGCTTAACTTTAACACATACACCGTATCGGTACAGGCATATTCTATACATAGCCATTTATTTATTTCTCCGCCATCTTCATCCCTCTCGTCCTCTATCCACGCTCTTTCCTCCCCTTTCCCTTCCCACACACAGAATAGCTGGCCAGATATACTACCATCAGGCCGACCTTTCTGTGTTTTTTCATTTCAATAAAATTCCTCTCTCTCTCATTGGCGGGGCACGCATCTAAAAAAATATTCTTAACCAGGACACTCGCCCAGAACAGGATTGGGTGGCAGTTCCGAGCTTGAGACGAATACGTTGACAATGAACACCTGATTACAAGTTATGCAAGTCACTTTTGTGTCACTCCCGAGCGTGGACAATTTCAAAGTTCAATGTATCTGGAAATGAGGCAAAGCTGTTAAAATACTTCACATTGGTGGTGACTGGCTGCGACCTTACCGGCCTAGAAGCGCATTGGATCCCCTACTAACCTGGCTATATATCCCAACGCGCACACCGCAGTGCGTCCGTCACGTACGCGCCCCGATAATGACATATCCAGCCAAAGACACACGAGCAAGAGAATCCGATGATCCTATGAACGAAGCATCTATATTTCTTGAAGCGCGTGATAGCGGAAAAATGCTATGCAAGCCTAGAAAAGATGTCCAGAGAGAGACAGAGAGAGAGAGAGAGAGAGAGAGAGAGAGAGAGACCGGTGTTTTATAAAGAATGGCGATCTTAGCCAGGCTATAACGCCTAGCTGCTACACCAGTTGAATGCGGTGAGAATGACCTTGAAGAAGCTGGCACGCACAAATGCGTTCTCTCATTTATAGAGACTGGTCGAGAAATATTTGTTGCAAGTACGCGACCAGAGCTTTTGTGGCCCGTGGAGCACGTTTGCGACATTCCCACGGAAAGGGTGCTGGATCACACCCATGTCGTCAATCAAGCTAGAGAAAAATTCACATAACACAAAACGCCATATTCTGGTGGTTCGGGGCGTCATTTTTATTGAAAAAGATGTAGTGCTCACCACGGCGTTTGTTTATACCATTCAATTTAGGTAAGGGTGGGTGCCCCGGCCGAGGTACCAACAGGCATGATTATCACGAGTCAATTCACGGGCGCCCACACAAGGACGGCATCAAGGTTAACACCATTACAGTCGAGCACGCTTATAACTAAGCTGAGCGTCACGCGGGCTCCATTCGTTGTATCCCGAAGTTCGTAGTAAAGGGACCACAGTAAAAAATCAGTAGCCAAAACACAATTTATTTTTTCACAAAGACGTCCACTATGGCTGTTTGTTTCTGCAGTGCAGACGTAATGAGGGTGGTCTCAGATTATTTAGAGCAGCCGCGAGCTCTTCGCGGAGGCCCTTGGCGTAAAAAAGTTGTTTAGGGTCATCTGTGCAGCCCATTGCAATAGGCGTGCTTATAGGCGAATGCTCGGTAGTTTCGTAGTCGTCCGCGTCCGATTCCTCCGCATGGCTCTTGCCTCGCATTTCATTGACGATGCCCTCGTCCGTGCAAGGTTCATCAGTGTCAGCATCTTCATCGGCACAAGCGAAATCGTCCCAACCGAGGTCATGGCCCCCCATGTCGGAGTCGATGACTCGTTGCCACAAATTGCCGCCGGACTGACCATCAGAAGCATTAGGCTGGGATACAGGCTGTGTACCGGCGAAGCTGGCCTTGCGGAAACAATTCCGCACGCAAGTGGCTGCCACCTCCGATTAGGCAGCCTTCACCATCTCTGCAGCTTAATACAGCGAAACTCGAAGCGGCAAGTTGGCTGTCGGGCGGTCGACAGCTATGACCAAGCGCTCTACAACGCGGCACCTATGCGATGCCTTAAAGGCACGTATTATTCCCAAAACAAGCGGCTGCACTTTCGAAGCGGTATTGGGTGGCAGAAAAAGCAGGGTCACTGACGTCAGGGAAGTTTGCACGTGGTGCGCAGAGCAGTTATCGATAACGAGCAGCACGCGCCTGCCTTGCCTCTGCATGTCACGGTAGAACCCGCTCAGCCACTCTGCGAATAAATCGCGCGTCATCCACGCCTTAGCGTTGTGCCTGTAGCGCACGGGCACATGGCTCCTAAAGCAACGCGGCTTCTTCGATTTTCCGATGACGAAGGGCACGCGCCGGTCGCTGCCATCCATGTCAGGGCACACAAGTACTGTGACACGCACTTTGCTATGTTCATAGTTAAAAACTTGCGGTCACCGACCAAAGGCTTATTAAAAGCGTAAAAAAGAGACGTTTCGACTTCCGTACGGGCCGCAAGTTTTTAACTATGAACATAGCAAAGTGCGAGTCACAGTGACCGCAAGTTTTTAACTATGAACATTTTACCCGACCAGACGAGATTTCGTCCAATCTTAGATTGCACTTTGCAATGCTTCCCGCCAGTACATGTGTCGCCTTTCATAGCGTGCGTTTTATCCGGAAACAGCTGGTAAAATAACGCAGTTTCATCTGCGTAATAGACGTCACGCTCCGCATAGCTCGAAATAACTTCTCCGTATTTTTTCCAAGCCAGGCTGCAACATCTTGGTCACTTGCGGACGCCACCTCGGTCTACTAGCGACTTAAAAACAATGCCGTACCGCACCTTGAACCGATGTTGCCAGCCATTGCCTGCGCAGAAGTCGGGAAAATCCAACATGAATGCAAAGTTTCTGGCTTTGCTTAGCATCATTTGACCACTTATTGGTACGTTACGAGCCCGTGCGTCGACGAGCCACTTCAGTAGCGCGTTCTTCACGGCCGCATAGGTGGCCTTCCGCAGGCGCTTCCTGTCCGTTGAGTTATCCTTGTTTTTCAGAATTGTAGAAATTGTGGATTTTGACACGCCGTGCTTATTTACGAAATCGCTGTTTTTCACGCCTTGGGAGAGTTCGGTCAAAATGGCTCACTTTGCTGATATGTCCAGCGCTTTTCGTTTGAGAGGTTTACTTGTCTCAGAGGTCCACGAAACGCGTAGTTCGCCCGGTTTGCCTGCGAGGAGGTTCAGGAAAGCGACCTGCGCCGGCAGAGCTGGGCAGAGGCCGTCATTTCATCCCACATCGCGGCGCCGGCCGTTCGCTGTAACCGATCTGCAGGGCTCAAAGACGTTCGTTGTACGTGGGATTTTATGCCATTGAAATAACGCATATTTTGACGGTCACGCGGGTTTTGTTCATAACATCCGTAAACTCGAAAGAATTCAAAGAAAAGCTGTTAGGTTTATTTATTCGAAATACTCACGCACCGATTATCCCTCACAGCTAATGCGGACTAACAATATCCCAAGCCTTTAATCCAGGAGGAAGTGCTTCCGCTTAGACTTTCTTCACTCAGTAAAAGTGAACTGTCTATCAACCCATCTTCGTTTTTGTCCCCATTATCAACAAGACATACTGGACACCACAAAACAAATGATCTCCCCCCATACTTTGCTGCTACTGACCCATTCAAATATTCTATTTTCCGCGTCAGATATTAGAATCGAATGACTTATCGACTGTATAGTTGTTTGTATAGTTTGTATTTTTCCTTCCCTTTTATCTTTTTGTGCCCCCTTCTTGGACATAATGATGGCCTGCACAATGTATAAATGAATAAATCAATTTATTTACACATACTAGGCCAGTGATTGAATACAATGACCAAGTTAGTGAAGTACCAATAGTCAAGTGATCCTCTTTCTCACTCTCATACGGAGCCTCAAAAGGTGTTCCACAAAACACAAATATAGCACAAAAAACCAACCAGCGAAAGCAAACCTTCATGCATTCTAAATTTTTCGGTTCTCTTTTTCCTTCACATAATTTCGTATCGGAATTAACCTAGGCCGCAGCCCAGTTTGCCAGACACCGTCTTGGCCAAATTATGGGGTGGTCATGTGCCGTGATCTCAAGCGACCAACCAACCTATTCAACGCGTTCTACACGTTCTAACGGGACTGTTACGTGACGGTAGGATACCGGCCACGCATGCTCTTCTTCCTCCGCGTGGGTCGTACCCTCCTACCGGTTTAACCTAAAGCGAGGACGCGGCGCTTCGGAGAACTCTCGGCGGCGGCGCTTTGACACCCGCGATAAAGACCACACGGAGAGCTCACGTTCCCCCAGAAACATGCCCCTTCTGTGAAGCACTTGCCACGGAAACGATTTGGAAACGATTTGGCCCAGGACGACCACCTGACCTTCGCCGGTGGACGTAGGGACCAATACCGGCTCCCCCTTAACTTAGTTCTGGCGACGGGACTGCTTGACTTGATTTAGTTTAAGCCGAAGGGCGTACTTGCGCAAATAAAGCAAAAAGTGACAGACGATGGGATGAATTTAATGGGTTTCGGCCATCATGGCACGAGCACGGCTGTGGCATACTATGTTCGTCGTCTTCTTCGCACAACTTCTTCTCGTTACAATATTGCACTCTTCACAATAGTTATTTCAAAAATTTGTAATAAAAAGTTATAAATGATATTTTAGTCTATAAAAGGTATACGTCGTCATGAAGAAATAAACAGAAAAGATACTAAAAAGGAACGGAGCGCAAGAGGAGGTCGCTATCGTACAGAACCGGGAGTTGCGACATGCAGCGCCACAGACTCTCCGATCTTGGATTGTAACCCGTGGAAATGCCACGACTTCTGACGCTGGGTTGCCCGTTTTGCGTATGCCTTGCAACAAAACAGAGGTGAAACGGTACATAAATTTTAAAATATGACTTTAAGGATTACTGTGTAAGGGATAAGAAACAAAAACGAAATAAAAACTAGAATCATCGCTATCATCATCACCATCATAGCCCGCGTGCGTGCCCAAAAGCGGTGGTGGAGCTCGAAGTCTGTTTGCCCCTTCAGCATTCGTGCCTCTTGCGAACGAAGCCTGCCTGCCCGGTAACGCCATCGAGCTCTCAAGGTAAGAGAAACTGCTTCTGTAGGTTTGCAGCACGGTGTCCATTTGCGTCTACCTGCTTCTGAGCCCACCTGTTTCTGAGCCTCATTGGCTGTGGCCTCATGACGTTCGCAACGATGGCACGACTGCATCTGGCTTGCCAGTCGCACGTCGTGAGCCTCCCCCGATTAGCGAACGACGCCAATACAGGTCCTAACGATCAATCGTAACGATCGGTCACATGCGAATCGCGTGCGAATCCCGTGCACCAGTCGTACATGTGTATCGCGCTTGAAGGTAGCGTACCCCGACTACCCAACGCGAACAGATACGTTTACCGCTCGCGCTATTTCAGACCATGCGCCATGATTATCTTCCGTCCACTGAATGAAATTGCACCGAATTTTAGCGTGTGGCACTATCACTTGTTGCGAAGTATCTATCTCGGCGAAGGTATCTTAACACTCCGAACACTTCTTGTTAAACTGGCGAATATTGCCGGAGATGCAACGTTACTGCGGGAGACACAGGACGGCAACAGCGAGATACGGCTCCCAACCCATTTTTTCTCGATTCTGGAGAGCTCGCGCCGCGACACTAGGAGAATCGCTGTTGCCTTGCGCCTTAGCTTATGCATGCATGGAGTGACTTGCTTGCTTGACAACAGCCGTTGGATGCGCCACAGCGTCTGTTATCGATGTGCAGGTTGAAATGGAGCTGGGAGATCTCGAGATCTTGAACATGGCAGAGAGCCTGTTTGACGATGCCGGCATACCGTTTGCAACGCTGCCAGACGAGGTCATTGAGGTGCAGGCCACCGGGAGTGGCGCTGACGGCGACCACAATGCGGCTGTCTACGAGCCGACCCACGCGTCTCAGCAAGGACAAGGGCACGGCCTTGATGCCACGGTGAGCGCACTGCTCGCGAGTCTTGTGACAACGTACCTTTTAGATGCGGGGCAGCTTATGGTCGCGCCTGTTCCCTCCGCCCATGGAGGAAAGAATATTCAGGAGAGGCCCCTAGCATCCCAATGCATTGCGAAAAGTGTGGAGGAAGTCACGTGATTTTTCTTGAGCCCATGGACAATGTTGCTTACTTGTTTTACAACAGCGGCGGCCAATTTGGGCGAATAAAACGGACAAATTTTTAAGGCGCTTGGTATGTGGCTGCCTCGCTACGCTTGCAAACCAGCGCAGTCACTACGACAAACGTTTTTAGATTAGGCCAGTTTGAAAACTCCGCCGTCGGAGGCGCTTACGTGGCGTCGAGATCGGCGGAGCGAGCCGCTGCCTCCGCCGGCGACCTGCCGGGAAAATCCCCTTCGCTCAGCGATGGCGAGAGCCACAGTTCGTTCTTTGCTCACTTTGTGTTTCTTAGTTTTTAATTGAAGTGAAATTTACCGCTGCTGTGACGTAGCGCGCAAAGACCGCAGTGCTGTACGACCCCAAACAATGCTCCCGTCGTCTGCGTTCGCCAACCCGCGAGCCTGTTGCTATGACGACGACAAACGCTACTTTGCCAGGCTTAATAGCTGAAAAATCGTCCTTCTATCTCAAAAACGAAGGCCGTTTTTTCGATTGAAACTTTGGGTGAGGGTTAGAATGGGCAAATTGAAGGCGAAATCAACAGTTTAGAACATGACATCGCAGCGAGGAATTAGCGACGAAGCTCTTTTCGCTTCGAAGCGGCAGGGCAGGGCGACGCCATGTTAGTCAAATCAAACCGGAGGCAGCAAAGGATGATGGGATAGAGTGCTGGGCTCCGTGGGCTCAAGTCATGGCGGGACTCGGCTTCACAAATGTGACGTCAGGGCCTCTCCTAACCTTTTCTTTCGTCCATGCCTCCGCCGTTGTGTGTCCCGTTGTGCGGCGTCCACGCCCTCACTGCGCATGCGCATCCTCCTCCTCCTCTCCTCTCCTTGTCTTATCTCCTCTCCTCTCCGGCATTCCTCCTCTCCTCTCCGACGCTTCTCTTCTCTCTGGGATTACGCAACGAATGGCAACACCTGCGGCTCCGCGCGCGATAATGCGAAGCAGCTTAGGGTTAGAGGCGCGACGGTAGCCGCTGCATACTCCTGTGGGGGCGCCACTGTAGCTCCGCGGTATAAATGACACGAGCTCACACTCCGCTCTCCTCATTCTCCTCCCGCAACGCCGCGGTCGAACTGAAAACTAATGGGAACTTGAGTCGACCCCATGGCTTCTTCGCATACTACTCAGGGTTCCACTACGGGACGGTGGTGAATTTTTTTTCCTGTATAATTCGTTAGAAACAAGGGCTGCTTCAGAATTCACGGAACCAGCTCAACCAGGCCTGGAATGAGATTGCTAGGCGCGAAAACTATGCATATGAAAACTATGTCGTGTACTACGGAACAAACGGCAGTTGAATATATTCCAGCTCAAATTAGTATGAGAAGTGGGGGTGGGCAGGTGATGCAACGCGAATGAACAAAAGTGGTGGACGAATGGTCTGACAGAATGGCTCCCGAGGTGTGGAAAACTGAACCGGGGAACGTAGAAGAATCGACATAGGACTATTTGGGAACAAATAATATAAGCCAAAACACGTCACTGGTATAGGTGGAAATCTCTGGGGCAACCTTTCGTCTTACAATGTACAGAAGCGGGCTCTTCATAATGATAGTCATATAGTTCCCTTTACCGTTTCTTGCGCATTGTTTGCGCATCTGTTTACTTTTGGATCCCGGTGCTGTTAATTCTATCGTGACATATGGTCATATCGGGGCTGCGTGCTGGTGAAAGCCACGCTCGTGTCTAAGTTGGGCAACTTTTATTTGCATTGAGAAATGCGACATGAGTGAACAGAATGTGTCGCAACGTGTTGCTGTGCAGGCGTATCAGCAGCTGAGCTTCTCGGTTGACGCAGCTAGTAGCCTGGGTCCGAACAGCAGCAATGCTCCGGGTACCTTGCACTACATCGACCCCAGTGGTGGGCACCTGGTAGAAGCAGTGGCCGGTAACAGCGTGGGTGCGGCTTTAAGGTCGTCGGAACACTTTAAGGACGGGGAGAGCGGGGCTCCCTTCATCCGCGCTCCAAAAAAGCGGCCCGCTCACAACCAGAAGGAGCGCATGCGAAGGTACGCCCTTTACCACGCATGGACACGTTGTCTACTTTGCCTGCTAGAGGAGACGAAGTGTCTTTCGCTTTTGAAGATTCTCCCTCGCGAGAACCACCCGGCCTAAGTGAATATTCGAAGTGGTATTACCTGCTCGACCTTGCCTCAGTGTCCTTTTGCCGTGTTCTAAAAACACTTGTGTCCTTTTGGATGCTGCCATTACCAGTCAACAGTTTACAACCGGCCTCTGCAGGGCTCGGCTCAAGACTGCTTGGGCGTCCCTTCGTCAGATCGTCCCAGGGTTGACCGGAAGGACTGACAACGCTTCGGTGTGCGAGCGGGCGGCGGAGTACACGCGCCACATGAACAAGGCTCTGGTGGCCACGTTCGGGCAGGTAGGCACACCTCTTCTCTCTCCTTCTGTCCCTTACGACAAAAGAAGTCTCCTCGTTTATCGCGTGGCGTAACCAGCAATATCCAACAGACTGCATGTGGTATTAGCAGACAAAAGGACGCCTCTTAACACTCCCACTTCAAGAACGCTACGAAGAGGCTTTCTTGTGAGACAGAGTTAACAGCTCCACCGTTTTTTTAAGTCAGAAGGCTCTGTTTGAAGAGCGCCATTGAGATACAAAAAAAGCATAAACATTTTGTGCCATTCACTTTGTGAATGTGCATGACCAACGGGGCTGTCTGCAGGTCTGTAAGCGGGACGCAGTCCAAGGAGTTCACACAACAAATTACCGTATTTACTCGATTCTAAGCACCCCCTTTTTTCCGAAATAGCGATGCCGAAAGAGAGGGGGGTGCCTATAGATTCGAAAAACCTAAATTACCTGCCCCCCCCCCCCCGCCACTTTTTGTTGCGGCCGTATCTCGACGAGACGGGAGCAAGGAATGATGTTTTACTTGACCAATATTCAACCGAACAACAGGTGCACACAGTGAACCCACCACTTTCGCATAATACCTAGTCACCTTCACTACCGTTCGAGTCCGTTGCGCCGCTTGGGCCGCCGTTCTAGTAGCTCCAACATGTCATCTTGTGTTTCTTTGAAATGGTTTGTAAGTGAAAGCTTCATGAATGTCTTGGCCCTAACGCCAACCCGAGCGTAAGCGTCTGAAATCCACCTTGCGATCGTTGCGTAGAAAAGGGGCGCGGGGAGGGGGCTTAGATCCCCATGCGAACTTTTTTTTCCAAAATTTTCCACGAAAGAAGGGAGGATGGTTAAAATGGGGGGTTGGTTAGATGCGAGTAAATACGGTACTCTTCTTTCTAAATTGCGATTGCGCATACTTCGTAGTTAATTCGCAGAATAAAACTTAAGACGGACTCGAGTTTAATTCTAGCGGACAGACATCGCACTGTCCGTTTCTGTCCCGTAAAAGTCCATGTATTGACGCCAAACGGGAATTCCACAATATTTACTGCGTCACGGTGACATGATTAAAAGGGTCCTGAAATACCTTCCGCCGATGCGTGGATGTACATGTAACCAAATAAAGCAATGTATTAGCAATCTCCTCCCGCAAGAATTTTGTTAAAGCGATGAGTATTAGCTGAGAAATCGTAAATCAAAAACCGCGCATTATCGTCGCGCCGCATTTCCTCCTCCTTTCAACTTACTCTCCGCTGTTGACGGCGAGCGAGCCTTCCCTCCCATGATGCTGCCCTCCTCGGCGGTGACGTACTTCCGCTATTGCGCTGCTCACACTGCCGTCTGCTACGGGCAAGCTTTGTTGACACCATGAATCCCGCACTCCGCTCAAGGCTGGAAAAGCTAACTAAAAATCTGACCGCATGTGTGCGGTGGCCTGGCCTTGCCCTTTCGCAGTGTACGTTGCTTCAGACTTTGCTATCGGCGGCACGTGCTTTTTATCGGCGGCGAACTCGCAGCCGCACGGGGAGGATCGTGCGCTCGCTCCCTTGGATGCACAGCGCACTGTTTATCCAAACAGCGCCGTATCAAATGTGGCCCCGCTGGTGGCGGGTCTTATTTTGTGGCGGTGGTAATTCCTGCCGGCGGCATGTAAAAAAGACATTTTAAACCGATACAGAACCCGTGCACAAAACGCCAGCTCAGCTTGGGGCGACGCGTGGTGGAGAGCGGCAACGTTGGCAAAACATGCTCCGCCGCGGCTCTGAGCTTTCTAGCGCTGCAGCGAGCGCCATTTCTTTGACAATATGAAACATCGGTTGTCCTGGCAACAAGGCACCAGCCGCTCTAGAAGTCAGTTACGGTTGCGTGATCCCGGTTCAGCTTGGGGCCCCACCTCGCGGCATATGGGCACTGCAGGCATACTACTCACTCCCATTTGGAAGTGCGAGATGCGTTTGGCATTACAGGAGGCAATGGTGTGTGTGTTGTGGACGCCTTTGTTTCGCGATGAAATGCGACGTTGTGCTTCTGCGGGTGGATAGTGCTTCCCATGGTCTGGATTATCTTTCTCAAGCGGCGTACGACTCAACCTCGCATGGGGTATGTGCAGTGTGCGTGGCTAAAAGCCATCTCGGCTTGTGCGCCAGAATTAAGTGACTTGCAGTTCGTGCCCGCCAACCGCGCGCGAGGTGAGTGCCGAATTTACAAGGGGCAGGAGGAGGCAACCCATCGTCTGTCAATCGCGGTTCGGACTTGCAACGCATGTTGTGACGTTGTTTTCGTTCGAAACGCATCTCTGGATTGTTTGAAAGTTGAATAAAATGTGTGCGTCAAACCCGGGCATTCGGCTCAGGGCGTTCTCTGCGATTGCAAGAAAGAAGTGCCACGGGGCTTCAACGCTTTCTTTATTGAACGTACTCAAGTAACAGAATATTCATGTCGTGTTATGGCCCTGTTGCATTCAATAGAAACAGGTTAAGCGTTTGTTTACACTTGTTTCGTTTGTCGTAAAATGCCCAAGCACTCCGGCACTCCGCTGGCAGATCAGCCGGCGAGCCGACGCTGAGCAGACGACTCATCTCTTTGCCGGAAGTGCGTGAAAAAGCCGCCCAATAGCAGGATGTCTAGCTCATGACGAACATCTGGGAATCGATGATGTAGACATGTGAAGATGGCGGCGTCCAAAAACACGAAGGGAAGGGTGAGAAAAAAGCGACAAACTTTGCAACAAAAGTGTGAGCTTTCCGCTGCGCGTAAAAAGAGTAATGCTTGGCACAGATGATCTTGACGACCCAATCTAACGATTGCGCTAGTCAATTTAGTGTGCTCAAAACGCCTTTCAGGGCCCCGTTAAATGCGAAGTGTAAGTGAAACTCCGGGTAATGTTAGAGTCGTCTTAGCGGCTGATTGGCGCATTATGTGTTTTGGAATAGTTTTAACAGAACAAGAGTTACAGCATTTTTTTGTAGCCATACCCCCTCTTTAGACGGCCACGTATTGGCAGTCAAAAGTTCGTGGCTTTTGCAACTTCACCGTAAAGCAACTAATTACGGCAAGTAAATGAAAGCCCGCATAATAACTGCGTTGTCTCGGCGACCAATTTCAGTATAATATTTGCGTGATAGGTCCACTAAATTGAGAGTTACGGGGCATTTATCGGGAACCTGGCTTTCCCGCAAGAACGGATTGCGTCGACACGACTTCTTCTACACACCCCATCGACGCACACAGTTTTGGTGAAAACGTATTCTCCGCGAGATCGACATGTAGGTGGCGGCACCGTCGCGCTCCTATAGTGTGGATGCTCCGCTGAGCGGCCCAAGAAAACGCACACTGCGGGCGCGCTTCGTGCCTTTCTCGCGCCGTATGTGCGCACGACAGGCGCAGACAAGAGTGGTATGCTGTATTTCGGTTCCTCAACGCTCAATCTATTGCATGGAAGCGGCAACAAGTTTCCATTATTACGCCAAAAAAAGCGGCGACTCATCGGGAATCTCAGAACGGCCGCAATAATGACAATGAACTTGTACGCCGTGGCTTGTAGCAAGCTCGATCTTTCCAGACTATGGCTTTGAGCCTTCAATAAAATCATAAATGGAAACAAAACAGCCAGCTTCCGCCTCAAGAATTCAGTTTACAACAGCAGTTTTAACCGCTTTCACTGGTAGCATGACGAATTCTTGCATTTGTGGGATGCCCTGAAATGGTAACACCCCTTAACTGCCCCGACATTTTTTATAAGAGCTTACAATATTTTTTGTGTTCGAAAGGCAAAATAAAATTACTGAATTTTAACCAGCGCAGAGGTATAAATGCAACTGTTCTAAGAGGTATTTTGCGCGCAGCTTTAGTTAAGTGAAATTTTAGTGACTCTAAAGGCACTTTTGATGAATAACGGTGTCGGATCACTTATTTAAGGCTTCCGTCGTAAGTGAACTTGCGAATTAAATTGCTAACGCGCGCAGTACAATCAACATCTCCTGTTTAGCTAGACTTGCAAAGTGACAAGCAGGTTTACAGTGTGTAAACCAAGCTTCTAAGGCCCAGAGTGAGCCCAGATTTTACGGGTGCACTGTTGACTATTTGCATTCATTTTAAAATCGAACAGTTGCCTAGAACAGCGAGATGTGTTTGCATTCTTGCGTAATGTCACTTACGAACCATAAAGATGACACATGAAGTTGCCCTGTTGCAGATGTAGTAAAACGTTACCTTTTTATTTCTCCTTACGAAACAGCGGAACGGGTTCCCGGTAACTACTTTTTGCTGTAAAGTGAACCTCGTATTTGAGTCTTGGCATTTAATTCTTGCGGACTGGCTAAAAAGGCACTGATATAAAAGTTTTCTGTATTTTCAGTTTCTTAGGGGGGGCGGAGGGGGGGGGGGCAGGTCTGCCAACTTTCTAAGCGCAGCATGAAGAGAACGCATTTAACGCAAGAAGCCAAATGTTGGTTATCGTTTCGAGGCGTCGAGTTCCGTAGGGGTGAAAAAGCAGTACTTCAACGAGTCGGCGCCGATATTTTCAAAACTGGTTAACCCCCATTTTGGCTCGAGAATGATACAGGAATTGTCGCTTGCCTTTCTCAAAATTGTATTAAAAGCGAGCATTGTGTAAAAAATAAAAATATCCAGCGAGCCGTGGTACACACCCTCCACACATGTGGGCAACAACGAGCATTATATTACGCGATTTTTCCCCCTTCTTTAAACGTAGGTCCACTTTAAAGGTTAAAACATGACCATATTAGGCATTTGGTTATGCTGAGTGAAACAGATTTCTGGACAAGGTGGTTCATATTTGGATTTGAAAATGGAATATATGAAAATTACACACGAAATGTCACGGGACAGGCGCAAACTCACAACTGCTTAATTTTACGGAGAAATCCCCCTATGTACTCTTGCTCATCGAAAGATACGTATTTTAAATTATGCGTAAATTTAGCAACACAGTATAAGTTACGACTGTCCAAAAATGGTACTTATTTTCGAAAAGGAAGGCGAGAATTCGGTAACACAGGCGCTTGCGGGTGCAAAATACGTCCCCAGTAATGTATGGGCGGTAGCGCACGGGTCGCGTACAGTGTAATTGTTTTGTTTGTTTCCTCTTTCTATAAGGACACAGCGCAATTTTGCAAGGGTGTGCAAAATGCACGGGTATGCACAGGTCCTTTCTCTTCTTACCCGTTTCGTGTATAAAACTTTTAGATGCGACTGCATCTCATTCACTCGCCTTGTCCCTGCATCCGGCGTCGGCGTTGTTGTCGGCGTCCGCCCCTCCCCCATTCTCCTCGCCACGTGAGCTGCGCTCTCCGCCGCTCACCCCCTCTCCTCTCCGATAGCGAACACTCTCGCGAGGGGCATGGGATTGGATTCGAATGGATTGGCTTGGATTGGCCTGGCTTGGCTTGGATTGTATTTGGATTGGATTGGATTAAAGTGGATTGTGTTGGATTGTGTTGCGTCCTAGCCGCGGCAGACGCACTGGCGCCGGTGCGTCCCCTCACCGTTATGCGCGCTATAAAACGCGGTGCCTGCGCCGCTCCGCTCCATCGTTCCAGCGCCGTTCCTCCGCTGTCCAACGCTGCAACGTGAACCCCCTATGCGTCGCATCTACACAGGGGTTCCCGCGAGTGTAGGTGGGAGATTTTTTATGCTTTAAATAACCATCACGCCACCTTCAAAAAGCACCCTTTGACGTTTCCGAAACGGCACGCGACTGAACTCATCAATAAGAAAAGTGCAATATGTGAAGCGATGTTTATAACACGTTTAACGCGTATACCACATTTCACAACGGCGAAGATGTTTCGTGGAATTAAACCAGCGCATTAACCCGCAACGGCCGCTGATTATTGCGTCTCCAGAGGAAATGAGCAAGCAGAGGCAACTATGTAATTGCTTACTGCCAAACAAATAGACATATTGTTTTTTTATCGTGTGCAGCACGAGTCTCGCGCCGGGCGCAACGTGAACGAGCAGACGACGCGAGAGCAAGAGGCTATGCCACACTAGGAGCGGTTCGTCCCGCCGCCGCTAGGGACAGACTGTGTTCGATCTCGGGGAGACGTAAAAACTCCGCTGTGAAAAGTATTTGTGGTAGAAAAATTATGGGGGATGCTTAGAACTTTTTTAGAATGCGAAGAGGGAAGCGTATAGTTGGACCTGCTGCTGATTTCCTGTTACGCTTTTTGGTGAACCTTGCGGCCGCGCCCGCGCGCGCTCGGCCAGCCCCTTAAACATCACACTACGCGACTTGTTCCCCTCGCTCACCCTGGCCTTACTTTCGACAACAGAAGGCTCCGCTTGCCTTCATGTGTACGTAAGGAAATAGCCTACCTTCGTGCGGCAATGCCGTTTCCCTTTCCCGGCGCGCGCTCCATTGTCCTTTTTCCAAGCCTCCTGGCCCCGTCTTGGACACGTTGCTTCCTTTCGACTTCATTTGCACGAAACAAGCAGGTATGCGCACCGAACCGTTCTGTTTTGCCCTTTCAGGAGGTGGCGGACAGCATCGGCCGGGCATTTCATCAGAAGTTCCAGCCGTACTGATGATGCCCCACCCAGCGCCACGATTGCACCTGGCCAGCGAACCTCTCTTCTAGAAGTGACGGCCACGCCGAGGACTCCTGCTAGTCCTGGGCTTCAAGCTGCTGGCTCTTTGTTAGTTTCCTTTTTTCCTAGTTATAATGAAAGATGCTGCAGTTTATTTGTGTGATGAATCAAGTTCCACATAAAACGCTTTGACATTCGACATTCTTCTTGTTGTCTTTATTCCCTGCGCGTGCGAAATAATTACTAGCGGTAAGTAGCGGGACTTATTTTGCCCCGAGGAAATGCGATGTACTCCATGGCCCACCAGTGGTTTAGTTTCCAAACAATTCACTTGAATGAGCAATGTCCTTGCTCCGGCGTTACAATTTAAACCAATGAAAATGTCTGAAATGTACAGTCAGCTTTTAATTGGCAGATATCACGCAATGTTTCCAAATGGACAAGAAGCGAAGCCTCCAGTGATGTTGACATCAATGTGGTCAGTGTTCTAAAGTGTACCTGGCAGCTCAACAAGCACTATGGGAAAAAGACTGCACGGGCATCGTAGCATTTTTGTGTGTGGCATTTCTGTTCCAGTTGTAGCTTCACGGCGTGGTGTTCACAACGCTTATCGTCATCAATTGTCGCCTTCCAGCTGGAATACGCAGTACAGTCGATCCCGGATATATCGAACTCCAAGAGGATCGCGAACAAGTTCGATAAATCGATAATTCTAAATATAAAATCTGGCCATCTGGAGCTTGTCTGAAAACTCCGCACATCCTGGAGAGCTTTAAGACACGGCGACAAGCGCTAGCTTCCCGATCGTCTGTTTTTCAAAGTACGGAAAATATGAAACACAGTGCGACGACCACCGCCCTTTATTCAGCACGATGAAAGTCCGTGAGCTTCACTTGCTTTATCTTCTCGTCATGAAGTTCACCAAGCTATCTTCAAGCGTACCAACGCCATTCAAATGATGAAGGCTAGCTCAGTGGCGGTAGGCGGTTCTGAATGTCGTCAGGGTCGCTATAGTAATATCCGCTTCTTCGGTAACGGCGATCCTCGCCGCGATCGCCTCATCGTCGTGATCCACCACAGCTTGCACGTTGTCGTCCATAGTTACAAACTTACATGCTGTTGCGACACCAAGGATTTTGCATGGGAATGCTGACAGCTCCCTATGTCACTCTCGCGGCGCTCAATGCCATTGTCTTTTGTATCCGAACGCATCTTGTCTGGAGCCGCAACGAAGCCGTTTCGCTGAACCAGCTGCAAGAACACGCCCCCGAAACGCTCCAGGACGGCCGTGCTGCCCTGCCTTCGCCTTAGGACAGCTTGCTAGTTTCGTGCGAAAACGTGCTTCGAGGAATTTAGAATTTCGAATACCTCTGAAACCGACGACAACTTTTTACACGCCTCCACCCTACTAATGATGTCCGCCTTCATCGCTAAATCCAAATTCGTATGTTCTTTTCGCGACCTTGTCTCCAGCGACACGCCGCCGAGAACAAAAGAAACACGCACCACGCCGCACCGGCCTCCATGCCAGCAGAGCCTCCGCTGGGTCACAACATAGTTTCTCTGTATGGGTCACAAGCTTCCACGGTGTCCCCTTCCCCTTTCGCATCCAATCACACCCTGCGTTCTCATTGTCATGTGCGTGTCCCATGCCAGTGTGTCGAGCAGGTGGAGCAGGTGTTGAAGGCATAGAGTTACTTTGTAAGTACTGAAGGCGCCCAAAGCGACGCGGCACGCGATAAGTCATCGCCATCGCCCACAATTTCATCAGGAGAAGCACAGTTGCTGTGACACTTGCGGTGCGGCGTTCGATATATCGAATGGGACGGTGAACGAGAGTGCGATACACGCGTGCGAAAGTGCTATACTTTTGCATAGCATTTCCAAGGGGATGTTTCGGCTGTTCGATATATGCAATAATTCTATATATCCGGGTTCGATATATCCGGGATCAACTTCAGAAGGAAAAATTACGACCATCCCCCCCAAGGGAACCATGAGTAGGATGCGGAGCGTCATGTGGGTTCCGTTTGCGTTTCCATTCTGTTTGTTAGCCAAATTTGGTGGAAATGTAGTGAACCCCGTAATGTTCATATATCCTACTCATGGTTCCCTTCGGGGAGATGAGGGTAATGTTCCTTATTGTATGCGTATATACGCGAGTGAGACGAGATTGAAGTGGTATCTAAAGGTCTTTATTTAGGTTTGCACGCCTTCTTACTTTGAGTGTAGGCTCCGGAACGATCGCCGGGTGGCGCTGCACTCTCCCCTCCGCGGGAGTAGGCGGCGGCTGCCGCCGCTTCGGCACGTGCTGTTTTCGCTGCGGGCGTGCTGCATTTCTCGCGTTAAGAAGAGGGCTGGGTAAAATTTTCTTTCAACTTATGAAACCGTACGCGTCAGCACATGTCCAGAAAGTTCGGTTTAAACGTAGAATATATAGTCAGTTCATTTTTGTCGGGGTTTGTCTTGTCTGCTACAGATGCGCCGTCTGCTACCACCCGCTCGACCGGCCGGCAGACTGCCCCGACGATTTCAAGGGGGGAAGCGCGTTTTTCGGCGGTCGTCGGCTGCTGTGCAGCTTGTCACAGCGTAGTTTTCTCTTGTTTGTTACTTCCTTCGCGTGTTCGCGCTTCGGACATTCGGATTTTATGGACTGCAGCAACACTGAGGCTTGCAAGAAATGTAAGATAAACGTGATTGATTATGGTTAAAGTGTAATTTCTTACTCTTGAAACAATCAGCTGCATCTTATAAAAACGCATCAATAAGGCACAGGCTAATTAAGGAGTGCGCTACACAGCGCCGCATTTTCATTTCAGTTGTCCCTGGTGGAATTTTTGTTTGCAATGTTTGTCACCCGCTTGGAGTACAGCTATGGGTTAGAGTGACAGTTCGCGGAAACAACAGAACAGCTTGTGGTGTATAACTATTAATTACCATTACTACGCAGAATTTGGTGTAAAACTTTTAATTACCAGTATTTGTAAAATGTGGGAGAAACCAAAAAAAACGAACAACACGCAGTCCCGTCGAGAACACAAATTATAATAACAAGAATGAACGGAGCTACTACAGTCAGTCAAATTGCTAGAAACTATTTTTCTTTTTCACCCATGCAAAATGTGAACTTATTATGCCATATATGGACGATATCGAACGGCACCAGCTAAACAACTCCGAATTTCATTTATTATAGCGGAAAACGATCATTGGCAGCACGCATTTAAAAAAAAATATAGAGGGGAGGACTCGTTAGAACACTAGTTCGCATTTTAAAATCCGGGAAATGTAAACTGAAAGTGCACACATACAAACAAAAATGGGCCAACTTATTTCACCTTTCGAACCACAGTGATCCATGCTTACCGTCTTTCCTTTTGGCGCGCTTTCGCTGGTAATTCGTAGAATTTAACGGATGGATTGTTTTCTTTCGCCTTCTTGTTAATGTCGTGGCAGCTGAGCATGTAGCAATATGAGGGGTTTGCTTGGCTTTCAGTTTTACCACCTTAAATATAGCGAAACGACTGCGGGAGCGTCCGCTCTTTCGCCCCACGCACCCGATCCGAGGGAGACGCCCGCCGGCCCGTATTACAACCGCACGTGAAGCTCGCTGTGCACACTGTCGCACTCCCGGATCCATTTCCGCCTTCCCCGACCGCTCGAAGTACCCGTCCCCCCTACTCCGCCATGTGAACAAAGCGAGCACGTACTAAGGGCGGCGGGAACGCCCATCACTCCCCCGAAACGAAAAGGACGCCGCTTCGCGATAGATTCAGCGCTGCCCTCGCCCGGCAAACTTTAGCTTCGCCTCCGTATGACGGCCTTATGATCGCTGAAGTGCACAGTCAGTGGATCTTGTAGCAGCGGTTGTATGTAGTCATCGCCGTTGCAGTTGGTAAAGACGAGATCGATACACGTTCCGTGGATTGTAGTTGGGTGTAATTGGTGTTAGTGTTTGCGCTGATGCTCTCACTTAATTGCGTCAGCACACTCACTGACGGGGCTGTTGCTTCCATCCTACTGCATCTGAAGAATCACGGAGTCAAGCGCAAGCACAACCGGAGTTGTTGTTCCCTTTCTATAGCACGTACCCACGTGGGGGATTGGCCAAGAAACGGTGGTGTACGGACGCCGGACCACCGCCGACGCCGCGGGACATACCCCCGAGTATAAGACGTGGGGGATTGGCCAAGAAACAGTGGTGTGCGGACGCCGGACCACCGCCGACGCCGCGGGACATACCCCCGAGTATAAGACGTGGGGGATTGGCCAAGAAACGGTGGTGTGCGGACGCCGGACCACCGCCGACGCCGCGGGACATACCCCCAAGCATAAGACGCTCTGCATCTAAAACGTTTATTAGTGCAATAGGAAACGGGAAAAGGTTTATGGCGAAGCGTCCTTATTCGAGGATACCTCTTGACCACTCCGAATCGACGGCGTGAGAAACGAAGGCCCTCTGGCGGGCCGGGTCAGGGCTGGTGAGTCAGTCCCCCACTGCTCTGGGGTGGGGAAGGGGGTGGGTTAGGAGAGTGGGCACAGTATACGAGGCGGAATGTGGTGAGTGGGGTGTCGCAGTGTTGGGATTGGCGAGGGTAGATAGTGAGTGCTATCTGATGGAGGCTTATGTCATTGTAGAAGGTACCGGTCTGAAGGCGAAGATAGATTATGACTTGCTGGTTCGTTAGCGTGGGGTGTGTAGGGGGTAGACCCAGCGTGTAAGGGTGTAGTGAGACAGAAGGGCGTTTTAGGTATTATCAAGAGTAACTTGAAGGTCGTGGGCAGTCGTGGGCGTTCGTGCGGGGTGGTGGGATCGCTTGGCCGTCGGTGGAGAATGTCCGGGAGTGCAGTGCTCGGGCTGCGGCGTGGGCCGCTCTATTCCCTGAAACCCGGGGTGTTCGCGAGTCCAGATGACCGCGATGGTGGTCTCGTCGGGCAGACGTTGGAGGAGAGGAATGGCCTGGGGTTGTGCTAGACATGCCTGGCGGAGGCGGCATGCTGCTGCGAGTAGAAGACTACAGTGACGCGGGGAAGCTTGGCGGGGGTGGTGGCTGCTTAGGCGATTGCGAGGGCTTCTGCCGTCTGTATTTTGTTGGCATGCATGGTGGCGGCCGTTGAGATTCGGGCGGCTTGCTCATTGCCGTGAAGCTCTACGAAAGGAAGAACCCTGCGTATTATCTGCACGTCTACTTAGCAGTGAAATTTTTGCCTTTTTGGTGCAGGTTATCGATTTGGTTATATGCAGGTTACATGCAGGTTACATTTTTCCGACGCTATAACCCTTTGGAATTCCCTACATGCACTGCACATCAGTTTGAAAAAAATTGGGGAACCATTATCGCAACTACTGACATAACTTTGATACATAACGCTTTGCTAGTTTAAAGCTGTGCAATCAGCCTTGTTTATTTCTTGTTTTTCCTGCTTTTGTTAGTCTTGTAACTGAACCTCTGCATTCCGTATTATTTTTCTCGTTTTCTTTTTTTGTTAGTTGTGTTGACTGATGCACGTTAGTCACGGTTATTTTCTTGATCCACAGTTGTATTTTTATTGTGTTCTTTTACTTGTATTTTTCTTTTCTTCCCCACACGTATGTGCCCCCCTTCATGTAATGCCTTCAGGCCTTTAGGAACAAATAAATGAAATGAAACTACATGAGTGGTATGAATTTAATTAATTTGAGCAAATTCGTAAATCCCCCAGAGCCAAGCTTTGGGGTACCCCTGATAACGCTCGAGAACAGACTACTTTCAAGGCACTTCAGCGACAGGGGAGGAATATCTACACCAGTGGTTGTTCACAATGGGGGACTCCTTTTGCATTTGCGAAAGTAATGGGGGACACAAGCATAACTCCTGTCCTTCACTTCGAGTTGTTGATCAATTCGCTTTCGCGCTGCTAACGGCTGGCCTCCTGGTTAGCTCAGTTGGTAGAGCGACTGCTCTGGTTAAGCAGTGGTCCCGGGTTCGAATCCTGGACCAGGACGAATTTTTCTTCAACTGCGAAGTTTCTGAGAAAGCTGTATAGCTTTCCTTTGTTGCCGTATGGCTGCATTTAGGTGGATGTCAAACTTTTCTTCACAGAAACTTACTCCACCTTGGGGATTTCCCCTAAATCTGTTCGATTAAATCCTGTCCTTCACTTCGAGTTGTTGATCAATTCGCTTTCGCGCTGCTAACGGCTAGCCTCCTGGTTAGCTCAGTTGGTAGAGCGACTGCTCCGGTTAAGCAGTGGTCCCGGGTTCGAATCCTGGACCAGGACGAATTTTTCTTCAACTGCGAAGTTTCTGAGAAAGCTGTATAGCTTTCCTTTGTAGCCGTATGGCTGCATTTAGGTGGATGTCAAACTTTCCTTCACAGAAACTTACTCCACCTTGGGGATTTCCCCTAAATCTGGTCGATTATAAAGCATGATGAACTATCTTCTCGTGTCATAGCGTCAAACAGTTTGCACGTTCCGCTACAGTCGCCAGCACATGCTTATTCAATGAATGCCCACATTTTGTGTTTGACTTTTAAGTGCGAATGCACTTTATAAGCGACCCCAAACCATCCACCGCCGGCGGCGGCGTCCGCAGTGCTCCTGTATATTTAAAAAAATTCCCCCGCATTTCCCCGAGGGGGAGAATGTGAAAGTGCGAATGCACGGTTGTCGGCCCGCTTGCGGCGCTTGCGCTCGGCCCCCGCAGCCCACCGCCTCGCCGCCTTCTCTTCCATCGGGTTTGTAGTATCACGTGTACACCACGCAGTTATCAAGCCGCTATAACGCCGCTGAGTCGCCAACGCACGCCGCTGACGACGTAGTTTGAGTGCGTTAAAGATATAAGGCGCGTCACTAACACTGATATCACCGTCGCGTCCGTGGCTTGGTCGGTAGAGCGTCGCGCTGCGGCCGCAAAGTCCTCGGATCGAAACCTGGCGCCGGATGCTGTTTCTTTTAAGTGCATTCATTTAAGAAACAGCATCCGGCGCCAGGTTTCGATCCGAGGACTTTGCGGCCGCAGCGCGACGCTCTACCGACCAAGCCACGGACGCGACGGTGATATCAGTGTTAGTGACGCGCCTTATATCTTTAACGCATTCAAACTACGTCGTCAGCGGCGTGCGTTGGCGACTCAGCGGCGTTATAGCGGCTTGATAACTGCGTGGTGTACACGTGATACTACAAACCCGATGGAAGAGATGGAAGAGAAGGCGGCGAGGCGGTGGGCTGCGGGGGCCGAGCGCAAGCGCCGCAAGCGGGCCGACAACCGTGCATTCGCACTTTCACATTCTCCCCCTCGGGGAAATTCGGGGGAATTTTTTTTGCTCATGCGGGTCATATTGTCAAAAACTTTGATCTTGCAGCTAAAAAGCACCCAAACACCTATAACTTGCATTTTGTATCTGTGGCTTTTCTGCAAAACTGTTCTGCTGCGCAAAAGGCCAACATTAAAACACGTTTTATGCGGCGAATGTAGACGTAGAAGGCGTGTAGCCAAGTCACCTTTATTTTCATTTCCAGCAAGGTGTAACAAAGAAGAAAAATAAGTGGGGAGACAGTTTTGGGGAGGGCTTTGCGGACCCCTTAAATTCCTTTGCACACCACAATTTAAAAACCGCTGATTTACAGCATAAGCAACATTAGATTGTAGCATACAGAATCATAATACTTCTGAAAGTAAACCACACAATCTGCCTGGTGCCTGTGTCAATGTAAAAGCTATTCTATGACTAAATTCTTGGCATTTAAAGAAAGCCCATTGCTGGTATTTCGCTGTGTTGGGAAAACAATGATTGCCTGTAAAACAGTACACAACATTGATATGTCTCTGAAAGATCTACTTGTTACAAAGGTTAGTTAAATAGACCTGTAGTTTTTGTTTTTGTTTTGTTTCCAGATTTGAACACAGAAACGATGTTCGCACTTTTCCAGGTCAGGTAAACAAGCCAAACGCCATTGATTCTTCAAGCAGTAACACTAAAAATGACACTGCACAGACAGCACAATTTTTTGAAACATAATTAGTAGTATCATCTGGACCAAGTGCATGCCTACTATGATGTTTTGTTGTAAAGCTATGATTCAGTGTTCACTAAAGAATATTTCATTCATGTATGCATATTCACCTACTTATTCACGGTCATTAGGTATGCAAACTGATTTAGCCAATACGGACTGTTCAGCATCACCTTTCAGCCTGTACTGTAGGTAACGTCATCAGTATATATTATCTGGTATCGTTTCCTTCACTGTTTGCCTGTTCGCTTTTAATGTACTTCTATACTTCTTTCTAGTTACCTTTTATTCTTTCCACAAAGCAACCCAAACACTGAATTTTAGCACTGCGCATCTGCTTAGCTGCCCTATTGTTCAGTGCCTTATGAAGGAAGGGGACCTACAAATAAAATACAGAGTTGTTTAGTTTGAAAGAACCAGATTTTGGTAACACATTCAGCTTCATTCCAGCCACAAATAAAGTTTGTAACATATGAATCCACTTTCAAATTTCATTCTACAGTGACTTGTTATTTACAGAAGTGACGTAACATGGTCCAGCACTAAAAATACAGTTACCGGTGTGTTAACTGCGCGTTAGAATTCCAGTGATATGATCAAACAGAACTAGAGGCTACACCACGGTTTTCCAGTCATTTCATTTCATTTTATTTCATTTCATTTCATTTATTTACTCTCAGGGCCGCAAGGCGTTACAGAGAGGAGTGGCATTTTACAGGACTAAAAAGTAATACAGCATATAATATTAGTAACAAAAATTACAAGAAGTCGCACACCGCGGACTTGAAATGAGCTGGGTCGGTGATAGTGATGATGGAGGCGGGAAGGTGGTTCCATTCGGAGCTGGTTTTTTGGACGAAAGAGTAAAAATGAAGATTTGTTTTGCACAAGGGTACTCCAAAATTGAACTTATGATCAGTCCGGTGCGAGACATACGATGATACTGAAAAAAGTGCATTTTTTAGATATTCGTTGTAAAAAAATATTTTGTGGAACAAACACAAACGGGAACAGGCTCGCCTTTTAGCAAGGTCAGGAAGGTCCAATGTTTCATATGAGTTACACTTACTGTCCTGGAATAATTGCATAGTACAAAACGAGCCGCACGGTTTTGAATACATTCGAGATCGGTAATGAGGTTGTTAGTATACGGATCCCAGACGCAAGAAGCGTAATTCATTTTTGATCGAACGAGGGTTTTATATCGTAGAAGTTTTAACGAGATTGGTGGTGAGGCAAAGTTACGCCGAATAAAGCCGAGCATGCTGTTAGCCTTGTTAGTAATGTACTCTATATGTGTGCGCCAAGAAAGGTCACTCAAAATGTGAACGCCAAGGTATTTGTATGTGTTAGCGGGGTCAAGCGGGGAACCATTCAGACTATATGTGGGCAGTTCTACATTTGTTTTGGATTTGGTTATACGCATTGCCTTACATTTACCGACATCTAATTTCATCAGCCATGTGTCACACCAAGCACTTACGTTATCGAGGTCGTTCTGCAAAATAGAAATGTCAGATGTGTTAGAGATTTCTCTATAAACTACACAATCGTCAGCGAAGAGTCTGATAGGGGAGACGACGGTATTAGAAAGATCATCAATGTATATTAAAAAAAGGAGTGGGCCAAGCACAGATCCCTAGGGAACACCTGATGTTACAGGGCAAATATTAGAGTCATGGTTATTAACACTTACGTACTGCTTGCGGTCACTTAAGAAAGATTCAATCCATTTCAGTACATTTGGGTCACTATTGAGGCTACGGAGTTTACAAAGCAGTAAGCTATGAGACACCGTATCAAACGCTTTAGTGAAATCAATGAAGATGCAGTCAATAACAGAGGAATTATCTAACACCCTGGACAAATCATTAGTAAAAGCTAGCAATTGGGTTTCGCATTAGTAATTTTTCGAAAACCGTGCTGATTGGCTGAGAAAAATGAATTCGACTCTAGGTAGTTAACAAGGTGAGAATAAATGATATGCTCCAATAGTTGGCAAGGTATCGAGGTTAGAGATATAGGTGGGTAGTTGAATGGGCAATGCATGTCACCAGCCTTGGGTACCGGAACCATCTTGCCAACCTTCCAGTCATCGGGCAGAGTGGCGTTCTGTAATGACTGGGTGAAAATAAGAGCCAAGATAATAGATGATAACTCGACAGTGCTTTCCAGGAATTTGTAATTTATACCGTCAAATCCTGCCTAAGATGAAATCTTTGCGTTTTTAATCAATTTGCGCATCCCCGCCGAGTCAATTGATATGGGCTCCATTTGTTGAAAATTTGTACTAGGCATAACAGCAAAAGATGTCAGTGCGTTGTTAGTGAATGATAAAGCGAACGCATTATTCAAAAGAACACATGATTCCTCATCGGGTACGAGAACGCCATTCTCGACAGTCACGGGCTTTCTACTACGCATGTTCACAACGTTCCAAAATTTCTGTGGATTTGTAGATAGCAATGCCGGAAGTGCCTGGTGAAAAAAAGTCTGTTTTGCACTCTGAAGAGCCGTTTTGTACTCCTGCGCAGCGCGTATGTAGGAAGGCCATATGTCGGCAGTTTTATTTTGCTTGTATTTGCGAAACATCCTTTTCTTTTTGTTTAGTAATCGTTTCAAAGTTTGGGTGAACCATGGCGACTGTTTATCACAGGACAATCTGCGAAGCGGGATATGCTGGTCTATCAAGCCATCAACTGTAGCCTTAAAGTGCCGCCAATTTTCATGCACCGAACGCTCCCAGAATTCAGGAACGAATGAAGCAAGAAATAGTTCTAAGGCACTATTTATCGATTCGAAATCGGCTCTGCTGAAATCTCGAAATATTTTACGCTGCGTAGATGGGCGACATAAAAGAGATTTAATCGTGAAATGAACAACAGTGTGATCAATTTACCTGGTACAATGGTTGATGACGAAACAGCATCCGGGGTTGAGGTGAGTAGAAGATCAAGTATGTTGGCCGAGGATTCCGTAACGCGAGTTGGTTCTTTTATGAGCTGACACAAGTTAAAAGTGGAGCAGACATCAATAAAATCGAGGCACTCGGATGAATTATATTTGGCAACAGGAAAAGGCTCGTTCCACGAAATGGCAGGGTAATTAAAATATCCCAATAAGAATATTGGGGATTTCGGAAACCTAATTACAACTTTGCTGAGGCAATCATGCAGTTAATCACAGAAGGATAGTGATGCGTTAGGTGGGCGGTAGCATGCGCAAAACAACGTATCCTTGTGATCAAGGCGAATGCAAGTGCACATGAATTCAATATTTGACACCACCGGAACGGCATGGGAATGAATTTCATCCGATACGGCAATCAAAATTCCACCACCTGAACGATCAGGGCGGTCTTTTCGGTAAACAGTGTAATCCTTCTGGCAAGCAAATAGTTCGGAATTGCTAATTTTACTGGATAGCCACGTTTCGGTTAGGACTATCACGTCAGCAGAGGACGAGTCAAGTAGAACAGATAAGCTCTCACGCTTTTTGAGGACGCTGCGGGTGTTTGTGTAGATAACGGAGAAACCGCGCTTGGATTTCGCCTGCGCGGCCGGGGGTGGCTATGTAGAAGTTGAACTACGTGGTAGGTCGGGGCTGGGTGAGCTGATGGTGTTATTTGCAAGCGGGGCCGGGCTTGGTTATTCGATTTCGCAAATGCTATCGTTTTGCGGACAGTATACATAGGCTTTCTTGTTTATATACAATTTATTGTACCGCAAGGTAAAATCCTGCCCAGTGGACTTGCTATACTCAACAAGCTTTTTGCGGGTTTGCCTCGTCGCTTTGCAAAAGTCTTCCTGTATTGTGATGCTACTGCCCTTTAATTTCGATCGCTGGGACAGGATCTTATCTTTCGTCTTAGACGAGGCAAACTTCACGATGATGGGTGGGCATTTCTTAGGGACGTAAGTGCCTAACCTATGGGCTAGGGAAATGGCTTCATCAGGAAGCTGATGTTGGAAAGTATCGGCGAGCACCGAACGTATCTTCAACTCAGTTTCTGCCCAGTTATCAATAGGGTGGTCAGCAATCCCATAAAAAATCAAGTTGTCCCGCCGTGAACGATCCTCGTAGTCGTCAAGACGAGACTGGAGTGCAGCATTCTCGCATCTTACAGCTTCTAACAACTCGCGCGTTTCAGCGAAATCATAACTGCCCCCGTACGGGGCACCTTGATTATTCATGGTGACGGTGTTGGCGACACCGCGGACCCCGAGCCCCCAACATAAACTGTAACCTACCGTGGTGATGTGTTTAAAGGTGAAGGGTAGAAGCCTCAAACGGTGGCCGTCGGAGCCCGGGTCAAGCTCCGGCGGATGGGCTCCCTGTCTGTTTACCAGGCAGGGAGCTCCGGGACCTCTCAGGCTATCAGGGTAAGGTTTGAGAAGAAAGTACCCCCTTTCCCTGCTTCTTTTACATGACATATGGTAAATCGTAAATCCCCCCCCCCCCCAAACATGATCGGCCCCTGAAAAGGGGCCGCCCCGAAGGTTCATTTCCGCCACTCCCAAACCTCAGTCTTCCAAAGCCCGATAACTACCCCCGTTTTTTGGTGTTGGAATCCAGCGACCAAGAAAAGCCTCTTGCATCACAGTCCGTGTTCCTAATATCTAAATTTCTGGAGGGCATCATTGGTGCAAATATAAGGCCAAAAAACAAAGAACTGGAGAAATCCTGGTTGAAGTACACAACCAACAGCATGCAAAGATCCTCCTTGAACAAACTCGTATAGCCAATCTTGAAATCAGGGTGACACCCCACCGGAGCCTGAACAGTACTCAAGGTGTCATCTCTGAACTAGACCTGATGAATGAGACAGATGCTGACCTGCTGGAGGGCCTGAGAAATCAGGGCGTGACAGCTGTGAGGCGCATAACTATGAGGAGGGATGACAAAGTAGTTTCGACCAAGCACATTATCCTTACTTTTGACCGGTCCACACTCCCAGAGTACGTCAATGCAGGTTTTGTACATTGTAATGTCCGGCCCTACATTCCAAACCCGCGCCGCTGCTTTAAGTGCCAGTGGTTCGGGCACGGAACCCACTCCTGCCGTGGTCGTCTGACATGCACAAAATGCGCTCAGCATGATCATCCATCTGATAATTGTCCATCGTCAAACCTCACCTGCGCCAACTGCCAGGGACCCCATGCCGCCTACTCTCGAACGTGCGAGAAGTTTAAGCAGGAGAAGGCGATTATTAATGTGAAGGTAACTGAGAAAATCACCTTCCCAGAGGCGCGAAAGAGGTTCGCCTCTTTCCCCCTGGGGAGGTACGCCGACGCGGCTCGCCGGGGGGTGGAGCGGCGTCTGGTTTCGGCGGGGACCCAGTACCGCGAGTCGGACTTGGTCCCGCCCCCTCTCCCCCCCCCCCCCCCAGGGTCGCCCCAGGCAGCCCAACCAGCCTCTGCACCGCTCGCTCACCCAGCAGCGGCTGTGGTGGCAACAACATCTGTTGGGGATGCCGCTCCATCCACTGCTTCCTCTCCACCGGCCCAAAGCACATGCAAGGGCACCGAGATGGAGACGGAGGCAGTCGCAGCGACCCCCTCCCCCACCTCACTGCCTGTGCCGTCTGTCGTGCTCCCCACGCCTTCGGCACTGGCAGCGCAGGCAAAGAACACCCGAAAGGGTACCACGCCAAGGGGGCCCAGTCCGCTGGGCACCCCCTTGCCTTCAGATGACGACATGGACGTCGAGCCCTTCCGGCTTTCATCGCAGCGGAAGGAACGGGCTGCGACGTCCAGGTCAGTAGAGAAGGTCAGAAAACCCCTTCCAAGAGTGCAAGCCCCGAAAGATCCTACATAAACAGTCACACTCCAGTAGCTCTGAACACATAATAATGGGAAGAGAAAACATAGTTCAATGGAACTGCAGAGGCCTTCTGAGTAATCTTGACGACGTGTATGAGATTCTGCATACCAAACATCCGAGTTTAATGTGTGTCCAGGAAACACATCTGAATTCCAAACACACAAATTTCTTGAATAGTTACCTGGTATACAGAAAGGACAGGGATGGCTGCACACACTATTCTGGCGGTGTGGCCATAATCGCCCGAAAATCCTTAGCCTGCCACCCTGTCACCTTGAATACCGTCCTCGAGGCTGTAGCCATCCGCACAATACTTTTTAATAGGTTGGTAACGGTATGCTCCGTATAAATTCCTCCTGATGTTGCACTTACGAGCTCCGACTTCGAGGCGCTGGTTGACCAGCTGCCCGAACCATACATCCTTACAGGCGACCTTAATGCTCACAACTCTCTTTGGGGCTCTTCCAGAACGAATGCCCGAGGTCGCCTGATAGAGAAATTCCTAACATCTTCTGGAGCATGCCTTTTCAACGAGAAACAGCCTACATACCATAACATAGGACACAATACATACTCAAATCTTGACTTGGCTATTGGTTCGGCAATTCTCTTTCCATGTCTTGAGTGGGGAGTGGGCACTGACCCACATGGCAGTGACCACTTCCCCACTTCACTAACATATATAGGTAGCGGCCCAAGCAGTTCTTCTTCCCATAATAGGTTCAATGAAGCACGAGCTAACTGGAACACATTTACAGAGACATCGAAACTACACCACACATCCATAGGACACCTACACGTTAAAGAAGCTACCCAACTCCTCACGGCGCACATCCTCGACGCCGCCGAAAAGTCCATTCCCCACGCCTCCGGTGCCCCGCGCAACCAGCGGAGGCCGTGAAGGAATGAGGACTGTAGGCGGGCGCGAGAGGCCCAGAACAAGGCGTGGGGTGTACTTCTTCGGTACCCCACGTCGGGTAACCTCATTTTGTTCAAAAGGGGCCAAGGCGTTAGGAAAACGTGTGCGCCGTGAGGCGAAACGAGAGAGTCGGCACACCTTCTTGACATCCATTAATTCATACACAGACACACACAAAGTCTGGACACGTATACGCAAGCTCAAAGGACAACAGACACACAGCCTGCCCCTGGTTAGCACAACAGGGGACACACTTGAAGACCAGGCAAACACACTTGCGCAACACTTCGAACACGTGTCCAGTTCAGCACACTACACGAACACTTTCATGAAACACAAAACACCTGCAGAAAAAAAGCCCTTACAAGACAAAGACAGATCAAAAACTTCTTACAACTCTGAATTCACTCTCTATGAGTTGAGGGCTGCCCTGAGCTCGTGCAAACCTTCAGCTCCAGGCGCAGATAGGATTAAAACAACCATGATAAAGCACCTACACCCAGACACTCTTGAAACACTCTTACACCTATACAAGAAAATATGGCTTTTGGGGCACAATCCACGCTCTTGGAGGGAGGCCATAGTAGTGGCTGTCCTAAAGGAAGGGAAGGACCCTTCCTCTCCCGCCAGTTATCGTCCCATTGCACTGACAAGCTGCCTGTGTAAGCTCTTCGAGAAGATGATAAACAGGAGACTCGTGTACTTCTTAGAGTACAATGGTCTCCTGGAGAGCTGCCAGGCGGGCTTCAGGGCGGGACGATCTACCAACGATCAATGCGTTAGAGTCTTATATCAAAGATGCTTTCCTCCACACGCAGTACTGTATGACAGTATTCTTTGATCTTGAAAAGGCGTACGATACTGCTTGTAGGTATGGTATCCTCATCGATCTGAAGTCCTTTGGCATAACGGGTAACATGATAAACACGCTTTCCAGTTACATGTCCGAAAGGTCGTTTCGCGTGCGACTTGGAACTGCACTCTCTAGGGTGCATGTGCAGGAACATGGAGTGCCACAAGGTGGAGTTTTAAGTTGCACCCTTTTTATTGTGAAAATGAATTCCCTCCGGAAGGCATTGCCACCGTCGATTTCCTGCTCAATTTATGTAGACGACGTACAATTATCCCTTAAGTCGTGTAACCTGTCTGTCTGCGAGCGCCAAGTCCAGCTTGGTGTTAAAAAGCTAGCTGGTTGGGCAGACAGCAACGGTTTTAAATTTAATCCAGGGAAGTGCACTTGTGTCTTGTTTTCCAAGAGGCGTGGCATCCGGCCGGATCCAGACATTCAACTCCACGGTGTCTCGATTCCTGTCAAAAAGGAACACAAGTTTTTAGGTATAATCTTTGACGAAAAGCTCACATTCATCCCACACATAAAACAACTAAAACATAAATGCTTAAAAACAATGAATATCCTGAAGGTTCTCTCGCACGTCTCTTTTGGTGCTGACAAACAGCTTATGTTGCGTGTTTTTATCAGCTTGATAGGCTCACGATTGGACTATGGCAGCGTTGCTATGGGTCAGCCGCTAAAACATCCCTCAGAATGGTGGACCCTGTGCTTCATTTAGGGCTCCGCTTGTCCTGTGGCGCCTTTCGGACTAGTCCAGTCGAAAGCCTGTATGTAGAGTGCAACAAATGGAACCTACAACGTCAGCGAGCATACACAGACCTCCTTTATGCTTTTAAAATTTCATCCATGCCTCACCATCCTTTTAAATCAGTTTTTCATGATACCTCCATGACTGAACTTCTAAATCGACCATTGTTCTCTGCGCCCTTCTCTTGCAGAGTTAGAGAGGAAGCGTCAGAGCTTGCTGTCTCCTTTTTAGATACCATCCAAAGTTCGGTAACAGATCTCATAGCACCATGGCATCTCCGCCCTGTCTCATGCGACACATCATTCACACATGTAGATAAAAACCGAGCTCCCACATGTGCAATTCTGCAGCATTTCTTGTATTTGCAGCAGAAGTATGAGTGCTCTGAATTTTATAAGGATGCCTCTAAGACTTCCACCCCTGTGTCCTGCGCGGCGCATTGGCCCGGCCTTAGTGTCACCAAAACTCTGAATGGTCATACTAGTATATTTACGGCAGAGGCTTATGGTGTACTTCTTGTTGTCAATCATATACTTCAAAGCCACATCCCACAATCCATTATCTATACAGATTCCCTCAGTGTTGTGCGGGCACTGTCGTCAACAATGCCTTCGAAAAACCACGTTGTCAATCTGATCGTCAAGGGTATTATGTCTGTGCATGTACGCAAATTTGAACTGGTTCTTTGCTGGGTCCCTGGCCACTGTGGTATAGCCGGGAATGAAGCAGCGGACCGAATGGCTGCTGCTGCTACACTCACGAATACAGTAGACATAACCACATTTCCCTACACCGACGTGAAACCACACATCAGACAACAACTTCGCAAAACATGGCAAACACACTGGAGTGAACAAACAGACAACAAGTTACACGTCCCAAGTTACACTTGGGACCATACACCACCGACACACGTAATAGATACACTGAAGTCGCCTTGGCTAGATTACGCATAGGGCACACTCATGCAACGCACTCGCACCTTCTCACGGGGTCTCCAAGACCTCTGTGCAGCAGGTGCGGAGAGGCCCTATCCGTGATCCACATCCTTATACAATGTAAGGCACTTGACACAACACGACACAAATACTTCCCACAACTACACAAGCGACATATTCCACCACACCCGTCACACTTCTTAGGAAATGAAGCCAGGTTTTCAATCAAACGCGTTTTCGAGTTTCTTACTGACGTAAAATTTTTACATCTCATTTCTTATCATGCATGTTGACAACCTAGCCCTTTACACCAGTCATCATCTTCATTACGTGTCTTTTACTTGGCTTATTTTTACTGAAATGTTCTACTGTTACTTCCATGCCACTTTCATGTAATCACTATTGTTTGGCGCTCTTTGGCCTTAGTCGGCCTTGCGCCATTAAACTCCAAACATCATCATCATCAATCATAACTGCCCTCATCAACTTTTGTCTCAACGGCTGCCAATCTGGTAGTAACATCGATTACACGTTCTTCGAGCGACTTCTGACTGGCTTTCACTTCGTTGAAAGACGCCATAGCTTCTACGTGTCGTTCCTCCATTGTTGATACAAGACCTTTAAGCGTAGCCAGTATTTCGCTGGTAGTTTTGCTTGGGTCTTCTTTAGGAGGACCAGGATTCAACTCTACATCTCCTGATAGAAGTAACTGTTTCCCAACATGAACACAGTCACAAAAAATCACTGGCAAGACGTGTGGGCACAGGACAGGCAGCAAAAAACGGTTACTCGTTCGCTTTGAGTACAACGAGAAGGAGGGACTGATCTGTACAGCAAAAAACAGCGGTTTCAGTGACGAGTGTCCCATCGCTGCAGTCCCATGCCCACTGGCGTGAACATGCGTCGTGCGGCTATTTAAAGCCGATTCCGGTGATGGTGCCGCTGCTGATGCGGTTGTCTTGAAGGAACGGAGTTCAGTCGATAATTTGAAGCCAGGAAGCGGCAGCAGGCGCTCCGGGGTGTGCTGGCTCGTAGATAAAATTATCGGCACGAACGGTGGGGCTGTATCCAACGCAGATTCCGAGGGGGAGAGCAGCGTGGTAGGGGCCACGGGAAGACGACAGCCAGCAACTGTACAGCAAAAAACAGCGGTTTCAGCGACGAGTGTCCCATCGCTGCAGTCCCATGCTTCTTGGCTGGGAAATACACTACTTTGGTCAGCAGCTTCCACTGACTTCAATTTTCCTAACATCAGGTGGAACACCCAGCCACCGTCTGTCACCATTCGCAACGCTAGCAAATGACTTCAGTGACTTATGCCCTGTGTTTTCTTTATCCCAATCAGTAGCACAGCCTACCTGGCGCACATCTAACGTAACGAATATTCTAGACTTGATTTTAACAAGCAGACCCAATTTCATTTCCTCAATTTCACATATACCTGTTGTAAGCAATCATTCCTTGCTTAATTTTTCCCTAAATGTACCCAGGCTGAAAGCGACTATAACCAGGAAAACAATTCACAACTACGGGAAAGCTAACTTTGCTGCCATAAATAAAGAATTATCGGCATTCACTGACCACTTTTTTCAAGACTTTGATAACAGATCATTGGAATCTAACTGGAACATTTTTTCCAGTAAAATTCACGAGCTAATTAGGAAGTTCATTCCAAGTTGCACCATCACCTCCTAAGTACATGTACCATGCTGATTATAAACACTTATCTAACAAAAAGAAACGCATGTATCGTCGTGCGAAACTTGCCCCTAGTAGTGCGTGCTGGACAGCTTACAAATTGGCCTCGGAAACCTACACATCGGCACTCAAGGATCCAAACAATAAATTCTTAACTAGTGCTACCTTCCATTCTCAAAACAACTTCACGAAAATTTTGGTGCGTTATTAATCCCCCAACCAACAATTCGATTACGCTCCTTGAGTCATTTAAGAACCCTATTCCTGCCAGCAATAGTGCCCCTGTCTATAATGACACCTTTATTAAACCGTTATTTTCTGTAACTTCTGACTTTAATCTCCCTATCACGCATCATTTTGGTTATGTTGATGATAGTTGGGTTTTATTGGCGCAAGGCCGACTATGGGCAAAGAGCGCCAAAAAGAAGTTACTGAATTGTGATGAGACCGTAAATACTAGAACATGTGACTAAAACTAAAAGTGATGCAAAACAAAAGACAATGGAGATGGCTGGTGTATAGGGCCAGGATGATTACACGTGATATGACAAGAGCTGCAGAAAGTTCACCTCAGCTAAAAACTTAAAAACACGCTGACTAGAAAACATTGGTTCGTCGGCTAAAAAATATGATGGGTGCAAAGAAATGTGTCGTCTGTATAATTCAGGGAAATGTTTTTGTCGTGTTGTGTCAAGTGCTCTGCATGTGATTAGTACGTGGACAACGGATAGGCCCTTTCCACACCTGCTACACGTGGGTCCCGAAGTTCCAGTGAGCAGGTGGGAGTGCGTCGCATTTGTGTGGCCTATCCGCAGCCTAGCCAGGGCGACTTCAGTTGTGTGAGTCAGTTATGCAGCGTCCCAGTTGTGGTTTTATTACGTGTAGTTTGTTGTATGTTTGTTGACTCCAGTGTAGTTGCCATGTATTACGAAGCTGTCGTCTGATGTGTGTCTTTAGGTCGGTGTAAGGTACTGTTGTTATGTCAACTGTGGTCATGAGAGCAGCAGCACCAGTGTGTGTGTGTATGTTCATGTGTCGTCTTTCGGGGCTGTTACTCTGGGATTGGGCTTTTTGGGCCTGTCTGTAAGCTTGGAAGTCGGTGGCCGCTCCTTGCGCTGCGTTGCAGGCAGGAACGGCCCGACATTCATCTCCTCGTCGGATGTCCGAGGGGTGCCCGACGGACCGGGCCCCCCGGACTTGGCCCCCCCTCGGGAGCCCTTCGTTTCAGCCGCCACTGCCGAGGGCGTCCGGGACGCCAGAGGTGGCACGGGCGGTGCGGTGGCGGTGGGAGCCGGTGCGGGGCCCGTGGTGTCCATCACCTCGGTACCCTCCAACGCACTGGAGGATGGGGAGAGACAGAGGTGGGAGCGGCACCGGTCCCGACGGAAGTCGTTGCCATCGCAACCGCTGCTGCCTCAGCAAGCGGCGTAATGGCGGGTTGGGCTGCCAGAGGCAACCCAGGGGGGCGGGGGAGGGACCAGGTCAGACTCGCTGAACTGGGTCGTTGTGGAAACCAGACGCCGCTCCGCCCCCCGGCGAGCTGCGTCGGCGTACCTCCCCAGAGGGAAAGAGGCGAACCTCTTCCGCGCCTCTGGGAAAGTGATGTTTTCTGTTACCTTGAGATTGATTATTTTCTTTTCTATTTGGAATTTTTCGCATTTCCTGGAGTACGCCGCATGTGGGCCCCTGCAGATTGCACTAGTGAGGATGTCAGAATTACAGTTGTCGGTGGGGTGGTCTTGCGCGGCGCATTTCGCACACGTTGTTTTGCCGCGGCAAGAGGTTGTACTGTGCCCGAACCGCTGGCATTTGAAGCAGCGGCGCGGGTTCGGAATGTAAGGACGAATGGGGCATCGAATGAAGCCTGCGTTGATATGTTCAGGAAGTGAGGAACGGTTAAAGGTCAGGATAATATGTTTCGTGGGGATTATGTTATCATCCCTGCGCATCGTGATGCGGCGCACAGCTGTGACGCCCTGATCCTTTAAACCTTCAAGCAAGTCGGCATCTGTTTCCATAAGAAGATCTGCCTCAGAAATCACACCCTGGGAGCTATTGAGGCTCCAGTGGGGTGTGACCCTGATGTCAAGATCATGGATGCGGGTTTGTTTAAGAAGAGTGCGGGCTTGTTGGTCAGCATGGAGTTCTACGAGGATTTCTCCCGTCCGAAGCTTTTTAGCTTGATACTTTCCACCTATTGTGTTTTGCAGGAATTTTGAAACCAGGAATACAGACAGGGAAGCGACAGGTCTTGCTGAGTCAGCTGACTCTATGACAAGGAAACGAGCATAGTTATTGACGGTTGTTGAAAAGACAGTTGTTGGAAGGGGTGAGAATGAAACTTCGGTGCGGCCCCTTTCCAGGGACCGATCACGTTTCGGGGGGTTTTGAAAATGCCATATAGCATAGTATAAAAGCAGGGAGACGGGGGTACTCTCTTCTTTGACCTTACCCTCGTAGTCAAAGAGGTCCCGGAGCTCCCTGCCTGGTAGACAGACAGGGAGCCCATCCGCCGGAGCTTGACCTGGGCTCCGACGGCCACCGTTTGTGGTTTCTACCCTTCACCATACAACACATCGCCACGGTTGGATCCAGCTTATGTTTGGGGGCTCGGGGTCCGCGGTGTCGCCAACACCGTCACCAAGGTTGGTCAAGGTGCCCCGTGCGGGGATTTTGGTTATGTTATTATGCCTCCTGTGGTCGTTGATGTACCTGGTATTGCTAAACTTATTGAAACTGCCTCTTCACTCCTCACCTGGTCATGATGGTATCAACGCAACATTTCTTAAAAATACCAGTTTGTTCCCCTTTGTGCACAAAGTACCAGGGGCACAAGGTCCATAACATTAAAAAATTTTCAACAATAAATTGACTCATCTTCACTACTGTTTATGTGGAAAATTGGTAAGATAGCCCCAGTCTATAAATCAGGCGACACTACTAACCCCATGAACTACAGACCCTTATAAGTGTATGCTGTAAACTACTGGAACATGTATTTTTAAAAACCTAGTACATTTTCTTGAAACTAACTGTTGCTTCACAACAGTGCAACATGGTTTTCAGAAATCATATTCCTGCGAGATGCAGCTCATATCATTCACACACAAACTGAATGTCATTTTAGATCATTCTTCGTGCGTTGACTGTATTTTAGATGTTTCTGAAGCTTTTGACAATGTGTTTCTTAAATTACTACTTCATAAACTTCAGCAACTAAATATTCAGGCCAATTTGTTGAAGTGGATTAAATGTTTCTTAATTAACCGATTACAGTTGGTTTCAGCCAACGGTCATAACTCTCTACCCGGCCAGGTTCATTCTGGTGTGCCCCAGGGATCAGTTGATGATGATGATGATGGTTGGTGTTTAATGGCGCAAGGCCAACGAGGGCAAAGAGCGCCAGAGAAGTTATTTAATGAAGAGAAGTGATTACCACAAAAGGTAGGTAATTCTCGCTGTGATTCTCGCCTTTTTTGGCTTGTCGGGAGGCTTTGGCGTCGGGACGCGTTCCTTGAGGTGCACCGCAGACAAGAATGGTTCGACGTCCATTTCATTCTCGGATGTCCTCAGAACACCTGAGGGATCAGGCTCCTTGGACCGCGGCCCCTTTGGGGCGCGCTTTTCCTTGCCCGCAACAAACGAGGGTTTCAAAAACGCCTCTGATGGCGCAAGCAGTGCGGTGGGGGTGGGAGCTGCTGCTGGCTCCCCATTTCCATCTCCGTGCCCTCGCATGTGGTTTGGGACGGTGGAGCGGAAGTGGAGGATGCATCATCACTCCCACCGGACGTGGATGCCACCAAAACCGCTGCTGGCTCAGCGAGCGGTGCGGAGGCGGGTTGGGCCGCCGGAGGCGACCCGAGGGAAGGCGGGGACGGGACCAAGTCTGACTCGCGGCACTGGGTCCCCGCCGAGACCAGACGCCGCTCTGCCCCCCGGCACGCAGCGTCGGCGTACCTCCCCAGAGGAAAGAGGCGAACCTCTTCCGCGCCTCTGGGAAAGTGATGTTTTCAGTGACCTTGATGTTAATTATTTTCTTTTCTAATTGAAACTTTTCACAGCTGCGGGACCATGCTGCGTGCGGCCCCTGACAGTTTGCACAGGTGAAGGTAGTAGTCACATTTTTCAGTAGGGTGGTCATGTGCGCCGCATTTCGCGCAGGTGTTTTTACCGCGACAAGAAGTTGTAGCGTGCCCGAATCGCTGGCACTTGTAGCAGCGGCGCGGGTTAGGTATGGACGGACGTACACCACACCTAATGAAGCCAGCATTGATGTGCTAAGGAAGTTTTGATTTGTTGAATGTCAAGATTATGTGCTTTGTTGCTTTGTTGGTATTTCTACATTGTTACGATGGATGGTAATTCTCCTGACAGCGGTAACGCCCTGATCCTCCAGGCCTTCCAGAAGGTCGGCCTCTGTTTCACTTAGCAGATCTGGCTCAGATATCACACCCTGCGAGCTGTTGATGATGATGATGGTTTAAGTTTAATGGCGCAAGGCCGACATCGGCAAAGAGCGCCAAATACAAAGTTATTTGATGAGCAGGGAAATCGAATAAAGTCAGTTAAATACTATGAGCACGGCTGGTTTAAAGATGATGATGATGGTTGGTGTTTAATGGCGCAAGGCCGACGAGGGCAAAGAGCGCCAGAGAAGTTATTTATTGAAAATAAGTGATTACCACAAAAGGTAGGTATAAATTGTGTAAACTGGACATAGTAAGATCAATAAAGATAATGGTGATGGCTGGTGTATAGGGCCAGATGTGATTACGCATGATAGGAAATGAGGTTTAAAAACTTAACATCTGACAAATATTTAAAAACGCGTTTTACAGAAACCATGGCATCGTCACCTAGAAACAGAGATGGGTGTAGGGGAATATGTTGTCTGTAGAGTTCTCTGAAGTGTTTGCGTCGTGTTGTGTCAAGTGCCTTGCATTGTATGAGTATGTGGACTACGGATAGGCCCTCCCCACACCTGCTACACAGGGGTCTTGGAGATCCCGTGAGCATGTGCGAGTGCGTTACATGCGTATGGCCTATCCGTAACCGAGCTAAGGTAACTTCAATGTGCCTGTTGTGTGAGTCAGTAGTGTATTGTCCCAGGTGTGGTTTTATTACATGTAGTTTGTTGTCTGTCTGTTCGCTCCAGTCTGCTTGCCAAGTTTTATGGAGTTGTTGTCTAATGTGTGGCTTGAGGTCTGTGTAAGGTAGTGTTGCCATGTCGACTGTGTTTCGGAGTGCAGCATTGGCGGCCATTTCATCCGCCACTTCATTACCGCCAATGCCAGAGTGGCCTGGCACCCAACACACAGTCACCCCAAGGTTTGAAGAATAAGCTACCATAATCGTTTTGAAGACAAGATTAATGACATGGTTTTTTGATGACTTTCCGGATGATAATGCACGGACGACGCTCAACGAATCTGTATAAATTACGGATGTAGGAATATGATGTTCAACTATGTGACTTACAACTAGAAATATGCCATATGCCTCTGCCGTAAAAATACTTGTATTAACATTCATTGTTCTACATGCTTCAAAATTGGGCCCATGCGCAGCACAAGACACCGCAGTGGACGTTTTAGATGCATCGCTGAAAAACTCTGCAGCCCTGTATTTATTCTGCAGATGCATGAAATGCTGAAAAATCCCACTTCTTGGTGTCCTGTTCTTATTGTATTGTACGAAAGACAAGTCACATGCCACAGGACGAAGATGCCATGGTGCTACAAAATCAGTGTGAGACGTCAGTGTGAGACGTCATGAATAGTCACCTCGTCCCTCACTCTCTGCGAGAAAGGAACAGCAATGGATGGGCGGTTTAAAAAGAGTTTAGTTGTGGACGTATCATTAAAAACCTGTTTAAACGGATGGTTATTCATTGATGAGATTTTGGAGGCATATAGGAGGTCAACATAAGTTCGCTGGTACGCTAAGCACCATTTGTCGCACTCTGCATGAAGACTGTGGACAGGACTGGTACGGAACGCCCCACAAGACAGGCGAAGCCCTAAGTGAAGCACTGGGTCGAGCATTTTAAGTGCTGTTTTTGTGGCTGACCCATACACATCGCTTCCGTAGTCCAACCGTTACCCTACCAACGCGGCATAAAGTCGAAACAGGAGTTGTTTGTCTGCACCGTACGATTGGTGAGACAGGACTTTTAGAATATTCATTGTTTTTAGGCATTTTTGTTTAAGTCGTTTTATGTGGGGTATGAATGAGAGTTTCTCGTCAAACACCACACCCAAAAACTTGTGTTCTCTTTTTACTGGAATCGAGTCACGAAAGAGTGTTACGTCGGGATCGGGCAGGATGCCCCGCCTTTTTGAGAATACAACACAGGTACTTTTAGAAGGATTAAGTTTAAATCCATTTTCATCCGCCCAGCGAGAAAGTTTATGTACCCCAAGCTGGACCTGACGTTCACAAATGGATATGGTACGTGATTTGAAAGATATTTGAACGTCATCTACATACACCAAGCAGGATATGGTTGGCGGCAGTGCCTTTCGGAGAGAGTTCATCTTAACTATAAACTAGGTGCAGCTCAACACGCCACCTTGAGGAACGCCATTCTCCTGCACATGAACATTTGAAAGTGCCGAACCGACCCTGACACGAAATGTTCGTTCAGACAGGTAACTTGAAAGAGTATTAAGCATGTTACCTGTCACACCATAGGATTTTAGGTCTGCAAGAATGCCATAACGCCACGCCGTATCATAGGCTTTCTCGATATCAACAAATACGGTCATGCAGTACTGTCTGTGTATAAAGGCATCGTTAATGTAAGATTCCAGTGCAACTAATTGATCATTTGTGGATCGCCCTGCCCGGAACCCTGCCTGGCAGCTCTCGAGAAGACCATAGTACTCAAGAAAGTACACGAGCCTACGGTTTATCATCTTCTCGAGGAGCTTGCACAGGCAGCTTGTCAAAGCTATGGGCCGGTAACTAGAAGGAGAGGAAGAGTCCTTCCCTTCTTTTAGGAAAGCCACTACTATGGCCTCCCTCCAAGAGCGAGGAATGTGCCCCGAAAGCCAAATCTTGTTATATAGATGGAGGAGTGTTAGACGAGTGTCTGAGTTTAGGTGCTGTATCATTGTATATGTGATGTTGTCTGGGCCTGGAGCTGAGGGTTTACAAGTGCTCAAAGCGGTCCTCAGCTCATGAAGGGAAAACTCCGAGTTATAAGAGGAGGTTGCCTTATCATTATCAAGTAAAGACTTCTTTTCAGCCAATTGTTTGTGTTTAATGAAAGTGCTAGTGTAGTGTGCTGAACAGGACACGTGTTGGAAGTGTTGTGCGAGTGTGTTAGCCTGGTCTTCCAGTTTGTCCCCTGTTTTACTAACCAGGGGCAGGCTGTGTGTCTGTTGTCCTTTTAGTTTGCGTATTCGTGTCCAGACTTTGCGGGAGTCACTGTAAGAGTTAATGGATGTTACGAATGAGCGCCAACTCTCTCGTTTTGCCTCACGGCGCACATGTTTTCCCATCGCCTTAGCTCTTTTGAACAATAAAAGGTTACCCGACGTGGGGTACCGACGAAGGATACCCCACGCCTTGTTCTGGGCCTCTCGCGCCCGCCTACAGTCCTCATTCCACCACGGCCTCTGCTGGTTGCGCGGGGCTCCAGAGGCGTGGGGAATGGACTTTTCGGCGGCGTCGAGGATGTGCGCCGTGAGGAGTTGGGTAGCTTCTTCAACGTGTAGGTGTCCTATTGATGTGTGGTGTAGTTTGGATGTCTCTGTAAATGTATTCCAGTTAGCTCGTGCTTCATTGAACCTATTATGGGAAGATGGACTGCTTGGGCCTTTACCTATGTATGTGAGTTAGGTGGGGAAGTGGTCACTGCCATATGGGTCAGTTCCCACTCCCCACTCGACAAGAGGAAAGAGAACTGCGGAGCCAATAGCCAAGTCAAGACATGAGTATGTGTTGTGACCTATGTTATGGTATGTAGGCTGTTTATTGTTGAAAAGGCATGCTCCAGGGGCGAGCTCTGGCATCCGTTCTGGAAGAGCCCCAAAGAGAGTTGTGAGCATTAAGGTCGCCTGTAAGGATGTATGGTTCGGGCAGCTGGTCAACCAGCGCCTCGAAGTCGGAGCTCGTAAGTGAAACATCAGGAGGAATGTATATGGAGCATACCGTTATCAACCTATTAAATATTATTAAGCGTATTGCTATAGCCTCAAGGATAGTGTTCAAGGTGACAGGGTGGCATGCTAAGGATTTCCGGACGATTATGGCCACACCGCCAGAAGAGTGTGTGCAGCCATCGCTGTCTTTCCTGTATACCAGGTAACTATTCAAGAAATTTGTGTGTTTAGAATTCAAATGTGTTTCCTGAACACACATTACACTTGGCTGATTGGTATGCAGAATCTCATACACGTCGTCAAGATTATTCAGAAGGCCTCTGCAGTTCCATTGAACAATATTTTCTCTTCCCATTATTTAGTGTGAGAGCTACTGGAGTGTGTATGTTTATGTGTCGTCTTTCGGGGCTGTGACTCTTGGATTGGGCTTTTTGGGCGGCCTATCTGAAGGCTTGGACGTCGGAGGCCGCTCCTTGCGCTGCGTTGCAGGCAAGAACGGTACGACGTCCATCTCGTCGTCCGATGTCCTGGGTGTGCCCGTCGAACCGGGCCCAGCGGACTTGGCCCCCCTTCGGGGGCCCTTCGTTTGACCCGCCACCGCCGCAGGTGTCGGGGGCACCAGAAGTGGCACGGGTGGTGCGGTGGCGGTGGAAGCCGGTGCGGGGCCCCCGGTGTCCATGGCACTCTCCAACGCACTGGAGGACGGGGAGGCAGGGACGGGAGCGGCACCTGTCCCGACGGAAGAGGTTGCCACCACAGCCGCTGCTGCCTCAGCGAGCGGCGCGGAGGCGGGTTAGGCTGCCAGAGGCAACCCAGGGGGGGACGGAGACGGGACCAAGTCCGACTCGCGGTACTGGGTCCCCGCCGAAACCAGACGCCGCTCCGCCCAGCGGCGAGCTGCGTCGGCGTATCTCCCCAGGGGGAAAGAGGCGAACCTCTTTCGCGCCTCTGGGAAGCTGATGTTTTCAGTGACTTTGATGTTGATTATTTTCTTCTCTAAGTGAAACTTTTCACATTTTCTGGAGTACGCCGCGTGTGGGCCCTGACAGTTTACGCAAAGAAATTGTTGAACGTTACAGTTGTCGGACGGGTGGTCGTGCTGGGCGCATTTTGCGCAGGTAAGTCGGCCGCGACAGGAGTTTGTGCCGTGCCCTAACCATTGGCACTTGAAACAGCGCCGCGGGTTCGGGATGTACGGCAGGACTGAACATCGGATGTAACCAGCGTTGATGAATTCTGGAAGGGTGGAGTTGTAAAGGGTTAGGATGAGGTGCTTTGTCGGTATTTGTTTATCGTCTCTGCGGATGGTTATACGCCTGACCGCTGTTACGCCCTGACTACGAAGGCCCTCCAGCAGGTCAGCTTCAGATTCATTTAGTAGGTCATACTCAGAAATCACGCCCTGGGAGCTGTTTAGGCTGCGGTGGGGCGTGACTCGGATTGGCAGATCGGCGATGCTGGTTTGTGCAAGAAGTTTATTGGCCTGGTCCTGGTTACTGACCTCGACAAGAATTTCACCGGTTCGATGTTTTTTGGCTTTATACGACCTTACAACAATACCGTCAAGAAACTTTGAAATGAGAAATACCGACTCTGAAGCAAGAGGTTTTGATTGGTCTACAGATTCCATCACGATGAAGCGAGGATAGTTGTTCGGTTTCGGAGTCCTCAAGTCAGGAAGTGGTGGAAAAGAAACTTCATTGCGGCCCCTTTTCGGGGGCCGATCACGTCTGGGGGGGGGGGTTGAAAATGCCATATAGCATAGTATAAAAGCAGGGAGACGGGGGTACTTTCTCCTTTGACCTTACCCTGGTAGCCAAAGAGGTCCTGGAGCTCCCTGCCTGGTAAACAGACAGGGAGCCAATCCGCCGGAGCTTGACCTGGGCTCCGACGGCCACCGTTCGTGGTATCTAACCCTCCACATATAAACACATCGCCACGGTTGGATCCAGCTTATGTTTTGGGGCTCGGGGTCCGCGGTATCGCCAGTACCGTCACCAAGATTGCTCAAGGTGCCCCGTGCGGAGGCTGGTGTAAAGGGATAGGGTGAAGAACGTGAGTGGTTAAAAGATAAATACGGTGGCTGGTGTATAGGACCAGGGGTAAAACTATGGGTGATATGACATGAGTTGTAAGAAATGAACTTCAGATAGGAACTTAAAGGTGCGCTGAACAGAGAACATGGCATCATCTCCTAAGAAGTATGACGGGTGTGGTGGAATATGTCATGTCTGTAGTTGTGGGAAGTGTTTGCGTCGTGTAATGTCGAGTGCCTTACATTGTATGAGGATGTGGATCACGGATAGGGCCTCTCCGCACCTGCTGCAAAGAGGTCTTGGAGATGCAGTGAGAAGGTGCGAGTGCGTTGCATGAGTGTGCCCTATCCGTAATCTAGCCAAGGCGACATCAGTGTATCTATTGCGTGTGTCGGTGGTGTATGGTCCCAAGTGTGGTTTTATTACGTGTAACTTGTTGTCTGCTTGTTCGCTCCAGTGTGTTTGCCATGTTTTGCAAAGTTGTTGTCTGATGTGTGGTTTCACGTCGGTGTAGGGTAATGTGGTTATGTCTACTGCATTCGAGAGTGTAGCAGCAGCAGCCATTCGATCCGCTGCTTCGTTTCCGGCTATAGCACAGTAGCCAGGGACACAGCAAAGAACCAGTTCAAATTTGCGTACATACACAGACATAACACCCTTGACTATTAAATTTATAACGTGATTTTTTGAAGACTTTGTTGACGACAACGCCCGCACAACACTGAGAGAATCTGTATATATAATGGATTGTGGGAGGTGGCTTTGAAGGATATGATTAAAAACCAGAAGTACACCATAAGCCTCTGCCGTAAAGATACTTGTATTACTGTTAAGACTTCTAGTGACACTAAGCCCGGGCCCATGCGCCGCGCAGGACACTGAGGTGGAAGTTTTAGAGGCGTCCGTATAAAATTCAGAACATTGGTACTTCTGCTGCAAATACAAGAAGTGCTGCAGAATTGCACATGTGGGAGCTCGGTTTTTATCTACATGTGTGAATGATGTGTCGCATGAGACAGGGCGGAGATGCCATGGTGCTATGAAATCTGTTACAGAACTTTGGATGGTATCTAAAAAGGAGACAGCAAGCTCTGACGCTTCCTCTCTAACTCTGTAAGAGAAGGGCGCAGAGAACGCTGGTCGATTTAAAAGGAGTTCAGTCATGGAGGTATCATGAAAAACTGATTTAAAAGGATGGTGAGGCATGGATGAAATTTTAAAACCATAAAGAAGGTCTGTCTATGCTCGCTTACGTTGTAGGTTCCATTTGTTGCACTCTACATACAGGCTTTCGACTGGACTAGTCCGAAAGGCGCCACACGACAAGCGGAGCCCTAGATGAAGCACAGGGTCCAGCATTCTGAGGGATGTTTTAGTGGCTGACCCATAGACAACGCTGCCATAGTAAACCGTGAACCTATCGAGCTGGTAAAAACACGTAACAGAAGTTGTTTGTCAGCACCAAAAGAGCTGTGCGAGAGAACCTTCAGGATATTCATTGTTTTTAAGCATTTATGTTTTAGTTGTTTTATGTGTGGGATGAATGTGAGCTTTTCGTCAAAGATTATACCTAAAAACATGTGTTCCTTTTTTACAGGAATCGAGACACCGTGGAGTTGAATGTCTGGATCCGGTCGGATGCCACGCCTCTTGGAAAACAAGACACAAGTGCACTTCCCTGGATTAAATTTAAAACCATTGCTATCTGCCCAACCAGCTAGCTTGTTAACACCAAGCTGGACCTGGCGCTCACAGACAGACAAGTTACAGGATTTAAAGGAGAGCTGAACGTCGTCTACATAGATTGAACAGGAAATCGACGGTGGCAGTGCCTTCCTAAGGGAATTCATTTTCACAATAAAAAGGGTGCAACTTAAAACTCCACCTTGCGGCCCTACATTTTCCTGCACATGAACCCTAGAGAGTGCAGTTCCAACTCGTGTGTTCATCGTGTTACCTGCCATGCCGAAGGACTTGAGGTCGCTTAGGATGACATACCGCCACGCGGTAACGTACGCTTTTTCTAGATCAAAGAATACTGTCATACAGTACTGCTTATGGAGGAAAGCATCTTTTATATACGCCTCTAATGCAACGAGTTGATCGTTGGTAGATCGCCCCGCCCTGAAGCCTGCCTGCAGCTCTCGAGAAGACCATTGTACTCTAAGAAGTACACGAGTCTCCTGTTTATCATCTTCTCAAAGAGCTTACACAGGCAGCTTGTCAGGGCAATGGGACGATAACTGGAGGGAGAGGAAGGGTCCTTCCCTTCCTTCAGAAAAGCCACTACTATGGCCTCCCTCCAAGAGCGAGGAAAGTGCCCCGAAAGCCATATGTTGTTGTATAGATGTAGGAGTGTTTCAAGAGTGTCTGGGTGTAGGTGCTGTATCTTGGTGTATGTGATTTTGTCTGCACCTGGAGCTGAAGGCTTACATGTGCTCAGAGCAACCTTCAGCTCATGAATTGAAAAAGGAGAATTGTAAGAAGTGTGCGACTTGTTGTTATCACGCAGGGACTTCTTTTCAACAGTTGTTTTGTGTTTAATGAAAGTGTTGGTGTAATGTGCTGAGCTGGACACGTGTTCGAAGTGTTGTGCAAGCGTGTTGGCGTGGTCTTCGAGTGTGTCCCCTGTTGTGCTAACCAGGGGCAGGCTGTGCGTCTGTTGTCCTTTTAGCTTGCGTATTCGTGTCCAGACTTTGTGAGTGTCGGTGTATCAATTGATGGAAGTGAGGAAGGCGCGCCAACTCTCCCTTTTCGCCTCACGACGCACACGCTTCCCGAGAGCCTTTGCCCGTTTAAAGGAAATGAGATTATCTGGCGTGGGGTACCGGCGAAGGACACCCCACGCCTTGTTCTGGGCCTCTCGCGCCCGCCTACAGTCCTCGTTCCACCAGGGCCTCCTTGGGTTGCAGGACGCACTGGAGGCCTGGGGCATAGACTTTTCGGCGGCGTCGAGTATGTGTGCCGTGACGAGTTGAGCTGCTTCCTCCACGTGTAGGTGTTTTATGGTTGTGTGGTATAGTTTAGATGTTTCTGTTAATGTACTCCAGTTTGCTTTCGATTCAATAAACCTGTTATGGGAAGATGGACTGCATGGGCCTTTACCTATGTACGTTAGGGAAATGGGGAAGTGGTCACTACCATATGGGTCCGCGCCCACGCCCCACTCAAGACATGGAAAGAGAATTGCAGAACCAATAGCCAAGTCAGGATTCGAGTATGTATTGTGTCCTAAGTTATGGTATGTAGGCTGTTTTTTGTTGAAAAGGCATGCTCCTGAAGATGCGAGGAATTTCTCTATCAGGCGACCTCGGGCATCCACCATTCTAGAGGAGCCCCAAAGAGAGTTGTGCGCATTAAGGTCGCCTTTTAGGATGTATGGTTCGGGCAGCTGGTCGACCAGCGCCTCGAAGTCAGAGCTCGAAAGTGCATGATCAGGAGGAATGTAAATGGAGCATACCGTTATCAACCTATTAAATATTATCGTACGGATTGCTACAGCCTTGAGGACGGGATTCAACGTGACAGGGTGGCAGGCTAAGGATTTCCGGGCGACAATTGCCACACCTCCTGAAGAGTGTGTGCAGCCAACCCTGTCCTTTCTGAATACCATGTAACTATTTAGAACATTTGTTTGTTTAGAATTGAGGTGGGTTTCCTGAGACACATGATACTTGGCTGACTGGCATGCAGAATCTGATACACACCGTCAAGATTTTTAAGGAGGCCTCTGCAGTTCCATTGGATGATGTTTTCTGTTCCCATTATTTAAATTGAAGAATAACTGGAGTGTGTGTGTGTTTGTTCGTGTTTCGTCTTTCGGGACTGTTATTCTAGGATTTCTAGGCTTTTCTGTCGGCTTGGACATCGGAGGCCGCTCCTTGCTCTGCGTTGCAGGCAGGAACGGCACGACATCCATCTCCTCGTCGGATGCCAGAAGGGTGCCCGGCGGACCAGGCCCCTCTGACTTGGCCCCCTTTCGGGAGCCCTTCGTTTGAGCCGCCACCGGCGAGGGCGTCCGGGACACCAAAGGTGGCACGGGAGGTGCGGTGGCGGTGGAAGCCGATGCGGGGCCCCCGATGTCCATCTGGTCGGCACCCTCCAACGCACTGGAGGACGGGGAGGCAGAGGCGGGACGGCACCGGTCCCTACCGAAGAGGTTGTCACCACAACCGCTGCTGCCTCAGCAAGCGGCGTGGCGACGGATTGGGCTGCCTGAGGCACCCCAGGGGGGGCGGGAGAGGGACCAGGTCAGACTCGCTGAACTGCGTCCCTGTGGACACCAGACGCCGCTCCGCCCCCCGGCGAGCAGCGTCGGCGTACCTCCCCAGGGGGAAAGAGGCGAACCTCTTTCGCGCCTCTGGGAAGGTGATGTTCTCAGTTACCTTCACATTAATGATCGCCTTCTCCTGCTTAAACTTCTCGCACGTTCGAGAGTAGGCGGCATGGGGTCCCTGGCAGTTGGCGCAGGTGAGGGTTGACGATGGACAATTATCAGAAGGATAATCATGCTGAGCGCACTTTGCGGAGGTCAGACGACCACGGCAGGAGTTGGTTCCGTGCCCGAACCACTGGCACTTAAAGCAGCGGCGCGGGTTTGGAATGTAAGGACGAATGGAGCATCGGATGAACCCTGCGTTGATATGGTCAGGAAGTGAGGAGCAGTTGAAGGTCAGGATAATATGTTTCGTGGGGATTATCTTCTTATCTCTACGCATCGTGATGCGGCGCACGGCTGTGACACCCTGATCCTTTAGACCTTCAAGAATGTCGGCATCTGTCTCGTTAAGAAGATCTGCCTCAGAGATCACACCCTGCGAGCTATTCAGGCTGCGGTGGGGTGTGACCCTGATGTCCAGATCGACCATTTTCGTCTGACCAAGAAGTGTGGTTGCCTGCTGCTGGTTTTTTACTTCAACAAGGACTTCACCAGTGCGTTGTTTTTTGGCATTGTAGGTTTTCCCAATTATTCCATCAAGGTATTTTGTAATCAAAAATACTGATTGTGAAGCAAGAGGGCGGGCTGAGTCAAGAGATTCGATAACAAGGAAACAAGAGTATTTGTCTGGCTTTGGAAAGCTCATGCTTGAAAGTGGAGGGAAAGATACTTCGGTGCGGCCCCTTTTCAGGGACCGATCACGTTTGGAGGGGGGTTTTGAATTTTCCATACAGCATAGAAAAAAAGCAAGGGACGGGGGTACTTTCTTCTCAAACCTTACCCTGATAGCCTGAGAGGTCCCGGAGCTCCCTGCCTGGTAAACAGACAGGGAGCCCATCCGCCGGAGCTTGACCTGGGCTCCGACGGCCACCGTTTGAGGCTTCTACCCTTCACCTTTAAACACATCACCACGGTTGGATCCAGCTTATGTTTGGGGGCTCGGGGTCCGCGATATCGCCAGTACCGTCACCAAGATTGCTCAAGGTGCCCCGTGCGGGGCCCAGGGATCAGTTCTTGGTCCCCTCTTATATGTAATTTACACTAGTCACGTCCCTTCTCTTGTAAATTCTAACATACACCCTTTTGTCGATGACTGCGTAATACCCCGTGAAGTAATCTCTGATTATGATGATAGCACTCTCCAATCTGACCTCAATGTTGTCGCTAAAAGGTGTAACTCATGGCGTATGGAACCTAATATTAACAAATGCAGAACTATGCGAAGATCCTGCACTAATACCACTATATTTCGTTACTATCTAAACGACACTCCGTTAGAAGCGGTAGAGTCGTATAAGTGTTTAGGTGTCCACATAACAAGTAACCTGACCTGGTCACTTCATATTCAAAATTTAATGAACAGCGCTAACCGCATGTTAGGTTACTTACGACAAAACTTCTATAATGCACCGCTAAAGCTTAAATTACTGCTGTTCAAGACACTTATTCGACCAAAATTGGAATACGCTACGAGTATTTGGGACCCTCACCACACTAATCTAATTAACGCACTTGAACTGGTACTCAATAACTGGGTTCGTTTTGTACTCTCCAATAACCAAGGTGCAAGTATAACTGCCATGAAGTCAAACATTGGGCTTCCATTATTATGATGCCAGCAAAAGATTTCTTGCTAACTTTGTTCCATAAACTTTATCACCACATCGCCCTTCGCGATGAACTGATCCGCAAGACTTTGTACTTTTCTTCTCATATAGATCATCGTCACAAAGTGGGTATTCAGCCAAGCATCACGAAGAAATTTTATCAGTCTTTTTTCCACTTACATCTCGGGAATGGAACCACCTGCCCAAAGAAATTGTTATGATTGCCAATAACCATTTGTTTCGAGCATGCGTAGCAAACGTTGTATAATTAGGAGCAACGTTATGTATCTTTTTCATTAACAATTTCACTGTATTTGTATTTGCTATTTTTTTACTTGTAGCCACTCCCCTCTGTAATGCCTCTGACCCTGAGGGTATATAAATAATAATAAAAATCACATGAACAAGTAAGATTATGTGATGCCAAAAAAATATCACTGGAAAGAGGCTGGCGAGTCACCACTGCTTCACCAGTTCACCTTAATGCCTAGATTATTTGTTTAAAGTTTGTGATAACACTGCTATTGTTGCCAGGACAGTGCAGTGGTTTATTCAACCAATCTCATATTTTGTCTTCATGACCCCTTTAACATTTGATGATGGTTGGATGTTCATGGCACAAGGCCAACTGGGGCAAAGAGCGCCAAAAGAAGTCATATATGAGGGGTGAAACCCTAAACACTACGAAAAGTCAGCAAAAACAAAAGTAAAATCACAAAACGACAATGAGCATGGCTGGTGTATAGGGCCAGGGAGTTATCACGCTTGGTATGAAATAAGGTATCAAAATTGAACTTCTTCTAAATATTTAAAAACGCACTTGACAGAAAACATGGGATCGTCAGAGAGGAAAAATGCTGGTTGTAGTGGGACGTGTAGTCTGTATAGCTGTGGGAAGTGTTGGCGTCGTGTTGTGTGAAGTGCTTTGCATTGAATGAGTATGTGAACTACGGATAGGGCCTCTCCACACCTGCCACACTGGGGTCTTGAAGACCCCGTGAGGAGATACGAGTGTGTGACGTGTGTGCCCCATCCGTAGCCTAGCAAGGGCAACTTCTGTGTATCTGTTGCGTGTGTCAGTGGTGTATGGTCCCAAGCGTGGTTTTATAACGTGTAACTTGTTATCTGTTTGTTCACTCCAGTGTGTTTGCCATCTGTTGCGAAGTTGGTGTCTGATGTGTGGCTTCATGTCTGTGTATGGCACTGTTGCTATGTCCATTGTATTCAATAGTGTAGCTGCATTGGCCATTCAATCTGCGGTTTCGTTCCCGGCAATTCCAGAGTGCCCTGGAACCCAACAGAAAGTTATTTGAAGGTTTGATGCATATGCAGACATGATAGCCTTAAAAACATGACTGATGACAAAGTTTTTAGAATGCTTTCCTGATGCAAGTGCTTGTACAACGCTAAGAGAGTCCGTGTACACGATGGATTTTAGGATTTGATGTTGGACTATGTGATTCATTACCATTAAAATACCGTATGCTTCCGCTGTGAATATAGTGCTACAAAGGTTCATTGTTTTACTGACGTTAAAGGTTGGCCCATGCGCAGCACAAGCCACAGCAGTTGCAGTCTTGGACGCATCACTGTAAAACTCTTCACAGCGGTACTTATGATGCACAAACAAGAAATGCTGCAGAATCGCAATCCTTGGTGACCTGTTCTCGCTAAACTGCATAAAAGACAGGTCACATGACACAGAGCGGAGATGCCATGGTGGAATTGAATCAATGATGGGCGTCTTGTGAATGCCTGAAAACGAGACTTGTAGCTCAGAGGCTTATTCTCGCACTCTTAGAGGAAACGGCATGGAGATTGATGGACGATTTAAAAAGAGTTGCTGTGAGGATGCATCATTATGGTCGGAGTAAAAGGATGATTTGTCATAGACGTGATTTTTGAGGCATATAAAACGTCCATGTACACCCTCTGGTGATCTAGGGACCATTTATTGCATTCTACATAGAGACTTTGGACAGGGCTAGTGCGAAAAGCACGGCATGCGAGGCGTTGCCCTAAATGCAGCACCGGGTCCAGCATTTTTAGTGCCGTGTTTGTTGCGCACCCATATACAACACTGCCGTAGTCCAAGCGGGATCCCACTAGGGCGCTATAAACCCGCAGAAGGAGTTTCCTGTCTGCACCATACGACTGGTGGGAGAGAACTTTGAGAATATTCATAGTTTTTAGGCATTTTTGCTTAAGATGTTTCAAGTGTGGAACAAATGTTAGCTTGTTATCGAATATTATGCCCGGAGGCAGCGGCGTTGGCGATCTACATGGGTCGTTCTCTACCCGCCTTACCAGCCCGCCCTGTAGCTAGGCCGCCCTGGCCGTACCATCAAGTGACCGGCAACCGGCCTCTCATTCGACTCCACAGTCTGTGGATGGGAAACGCAGTCGAGCAATCCGCGGGTGTCCCATTACTAGCGACTGCGAACCTGCCCCAGGTTGTAGAGGCATTTGTGGATGCTGGGGCCCAAGACGGCGTTTTAACTACAGCGATCGTATGCCCCTCTCATCAAGAAGCAAACCAAAACTGTGCTTATGAAACACTCCGCACCTGGCCTTCTATGCTGGCGGACCTTACAGCCATCCGGGACGGACTGCAAGCTCTCCTACCGGCACTTCTTGAAGCTCCTGGAAGTTTTACGGCACAAATTTACACGGACTCAACGGCGGCATACGGGATTTGCGACGTGTAGCCTCCAACTCGTCTGTCTCAAGAGACATTCATGACCTGCTGGACACGTGGCCCTGCCCTCTCCGACTGTCGTGGATACGGCGTGATACTATCACCGCTCATATTGCGGCGGATAGTTTCTGTCACGTTACGTCGGTTCCACGGCCCCTGCCCTTGCTGACAACTGACCCACATGACCAATTTGTCCAAATAAAGGAAGATCTGCGTCGCGCCACACGTGCTCTCATCCCACCGTGTGGAACAGACCTTCCCAGTGGGCTCGCTCGCTGGGAGGAGGTCCTGCTGCGTAGACTACGAGTTGGGGTGGCCCTCTCTCCTGCGGTAACCCGGGCGTGGCCACCGCGATACCATGCCCCGTTTTCCACGACCTGCCCCTTCTGTACGGCTCCTGCCAAAGACACCGACACCAACCACCTGCTATGGACGTGCCCTTCACTGAGTGCACCGAGATCCCGCCACCTTCGCGGCACAGGCCTGCATCCGGGGAGATCCCCCGATCTTCAGCGATGGCTGTGGGGGCCCCACCACCGTTGTCTTCTAGACTTCATCCGGGAAACGGGTGCAAACTTGTACCTGTAGGAACTTATGCCAAAGGGCATACTGTCGCAATTAAAAAATATTATGCCTAAAAACTTGTGCTCCTTTTTAACAGGAATTGAAACGCCATTCAGAGTAATATCTGGGTCCGGATGGATCCCGCGCTTTTTGGAGAACACAACACAAGAACTTTTTCCTGGATTGAGTTTAAAACCATTCTTGTCTGCCCAGCTGGCAAGTTTTTTAACACCAAGCTGGACCTGACGTTCACAGATTGACATATTACAAGATATAAAAGATACCTGTACGTCGTCTACATACATAGAGTAAGAAACGGTAGGTGGCAATGCCTTCCCAAGAGAGTTCATTTTAATTATAAAAAGAGTACAGCTTAGAACTCCACCTTGCGGCACGCCGTTTTCTAGCACATGAATCCTTGACAGTGCGTTACCAGCTCTCACGCGAAACGTTCTTTGGGACAGATAACTAGCCACAGTGTTGACCATATGGCCCGAAACACCGAAAGACTTCAGGTCACTGAGGATCCCGTAGCGCCAAGCGGTGTCGTAGGCCTTCTCGAGATCGAAAAACACAGTTAAACAATACTGCTTATGCACAAAGGCCTCCTTGATGTACGAGTCAAGTGCGACGAGTTCATCGTTCGTCGATCGCCCCACCCTGAAGCCTGCCTGGCAGCTCTCGAGAAGACCGTTGTACTCAAGGAAGTACACGAGCCTGCGATTTATCATCTCGAAGAGCTTGCACAGGCAGCTCGTCAGGGCAATAGGACTGTAACTTGAGGGGGATGACGGGTCCTTTCCCTCCTTCAAGAAAGCTACAACTATAGCCTCCTTCCAAGAGTTTGGAATGTGCCCCGAAAGCCAAATCTTGTTATATAGGTGTAAGAGTGTTAGAAGAGTGTCTGGGTGCAGGTGTTGTATCATTGTGTATGTGATGTTGTCTGGGCCTGGAGCTGAGGGTTTACACGTGCTCAAAGCAGCCCTCAGCTCGTGCAGTGAAAACTCTGAGTTATAAGAAGATGTAATACCACCCCACTGGGTGGTATTACATAAGGGGTGGATACACAGGAAAAGAAAACATTTCAACACATTCATTTTCGCAGCACAGGTGATTTGTAACATTTGCAATGAAGGATGATGGGCAGGTGCTTGAAACAATGGAGCAGGGAAGGTCGTTCCAATCCTTGACGGCGCGGGGGAAAAAAGAAGCGGCAAAAGTGACAGTTCTGTTGCGATAACGGGACACTTGAAGTGGATGGCTTGTGCGGTGTGAAATGTATGTCGGAAGGAGGATGTAAGGAGCTGCATTGAGGGAAGAATGAAAAAAATTATGAAAGAGGGAAAGGGTGGCGGTACGACGGCGAACAGAGAGGGGTGATAAACCGGATTGTGCTTTTAAGGATGAAACGCTGATGTCGTACGAGTACTGCGAATGAATGAATCGAACGGCGCGATTTTGGACAGATTCCAGGTCGTTAATGAGGTATGTTTGGGGCGGGTTCCATATGGGGGAGGCATATTCGAGTTTTGATCTGATGAGGGACTGATATGCCAGTAACTTCACATGATTTGGTGCATGACGTAGGTGACGCTTCAAGAAGCCCAGAGTTTTATTTGCCGATGAAATGACGTTAGTAATATGCGCATTCCAAGTAAGATCGCAATGCAATGTGACACCAAGATACTTGAAGGATGGTTGCGACTGTACAGGGACGTTGGCGATATGATCAGAAAAAAATGAAAGGATTTTTACGGCGGGAAAACGTAACAAGTTTGCATTTGTTAGGGTTAAGAGACAAAAGCCAATTATCGCACCATTCTTGAATGTGGTTAAGATCTTTCTGGAGAAGAGTTTGGTCGTGAGTGCTAGTTACTGTCCGATAGATTACACAGTCATCTGCAAACATGCGGATTTTGCAGGATACGCTGAGGGGTAGGTCGTTAATATATATTAGAAACAGGAGAGGGCCAAGAACTGAACCTTGAGGTACACCTGATGTTACTTTGAGATACGCGGAAGATTTATTATTGACATGCACGAACTGAGAACGGTTAGTTAGAAATGCTTTGATCCAATTTAGTACACTTGGGTCTAAGTTTAACTGGGATAGTTTTAGCATTAGTCTTTGGTGGGGTACTGTGTCGAATGCCTTTGCGTAATCAAGAAAGATTGCGTCAGTTTGTAAGTTGTTGTCAAGGTTAGCATGCAAATCGTGTAGAAATATTGCTAGTTGTGTTTCGCAGGAGAATCCTTTCCTAAAACCATGCTGGCTGGGGTGAAAAAAGTTGTTAGAATCTAGAAAGTTTACAATCTGAGAGTAGATAACATGTTCCATGATTTTGCACGGGACGCTTGTTAAAGAAATGGGGCGGTAGTTCAATGGACAGTTCTTATTACCTGATTTGTAGATGGGAACGACCTTGCCCATGTTCCAGTCATCTGGAAGAATGCCTGTGGAGAGCGACTGCGCATACATCAAGCACAGAAATGGGGCGATGGTTTCATGAATGTTTTTTAACACTTTTGAATTAATATCGTCAATGCCACCTGATGAGGACAGTTTCATGTTTTGAATAACACATGAAATACCATCTGCGCCAAAAACAATTGAACACATACAGGATGTCATCAGCACCGGGGCAGGAGGGGAAGGTACGCTGGATTCGTTAGTAAATACAGATGAAAACGCGTCGTTAAAAACATCAGCGCATTGATTATCTGAAAGCACGTTACCGGAGTCATTAGTAAGGTGGATGGTGCTGGTAGACCGAGGGTTCACGATTTGCCAGAATTTTCATGTGTTATCGGTTAACAGGGCTGGTAAATCATTGTTCAAAAACGTATCTTTCGCGTTAGTAATAGCGGTGGTATATTCTTTTTCGGCTGTGTGGTATTTTGCCCAAGCGTAAGGCGTTTCTTTTGTTTTTGCTGTGCGAAAAAGGCGCTTTTTTCTATTCGCTAGTCTCTTTAGTTTGTTTGTAAACCACGGTTTCTGCGGCGTGCTACGGAATGATTTTGTGGAGATAAATTTGCCAGTTAGTTCATTCATCTTTCTTTTAAAGATCCCCCAGTTATCGTTCACAGATCGGGAATGAAAGCCATGTTCGAAGACTGGAAAGAAGTTTTCGAGCTCGTTGTTTATGGCCTCATAATTACCTTTATCGTATAAGGTAATTGTTTTCTTGAGTTTGTCGCGCCGCTCAAGAGGGAAGGAAAAATCTGCATGTATTACTCTGTGGTCACTAATTTCGGGTAAGTATGAAATCGACGATAAGGAATCCGGACGTAGGTTAGTATTAAATCTAGGATGTTAGCACAGCCGCCTGCTATGCGCGTGGTCTCTGACACTACTTGAGATAAGTTAAAATTCAAACAAACGTCTATAAAATCTTTCGTTTCGACATCGTATGCCGACGAGAGTGCAGGGTTATGCCAATCAATTTTCGGAAAATTAAAGTCACCAAAAAGTAAGATGTGGGCGTTAAGGTAGGTGGTCGTGAGTGTGCTCATTATATTGTTTAAATCACGTGAAAAACCTGTATTGGTGTTTGGTGGCCTGTAGCACACCCCGAGTAGGAATGTTTGAGGGGAAGCATGGCAAATCAGCCACAAAATTTCGAGGTCAGATTTTATGTCGACAGCAGAACAGGGTATTTCTGGGCCAACAGCAATTAGCACACCATCTCCCCGGCCGCGTTTGCGGTCGGTGCGGAATAACTGAAAATCTGGTAAATCCGAGAGCACTTCGGCGTCAGTAACTTCATTGGTTAGCCAAGTTTCTGTTAGGACCAGAATATTGCTGTTGGAAGACGCCACGACGTTAGACACGAGCTGACACTTCGGCATGAGACTGCGAATATTAGTAAATATAACAGAAAAAGAAAGTTCATTTCGTGATTGGATTTAGCGGTGGTGCGGTTTAGTCTGCGGGCGGGGTGATCGCTATGCGACTTCTATGACCGATTGTGATGCGTGGTCAAAAATGTACCGTTTGGAGCCCATGTGTAAAGTTTTGAAGCGTATCTCGAATTTTTCTGATTTCTGCTTGGCGAGAGCAACGAGATGACGACGGGCAGTACGAACCGAGAGGGAATAATCTTCGCCAATGCTGAAATCTGTTCCTTTCAACTTTTTGGCATTTGAGAGGGTGTTTTCTTTGGTTTTGTAGAATGTGAACCTGACAATTATCGGGCGGCAACGATCAGTGCTGTGGCGGCCGAGGCGATGCGCTCGATCTATTTCTTTCGGGTCAATTTTTATTTCCAAGTTTTCAGGACAGTGGTTAATAATAAGTTCTTCTGTTTCAATATTTGTTTCTTTGGCGTTAGTATCTGGAAGGTTATAGAAGATTAAGTTATTGCGGCGTGACCGGTTTTCTGCGTCATCCAGCCGTTTTTCAAGTTCGGAAACTAACTTTGTGGTTGCGGTAGTGTCGGCTTGAATTGCGGCGATGTCAGCTCGTATGGGCACAATATTCTGGTAATGGCGTTCTAGTTCGGTCATGCGCTTCCCCAAATCCGACAATGTTTTGTCGGTTGTTAGGAGCTGCTTCTTCACTTCTTCAAAATCGGATATTAGTTTGCTTTGTCCAGCGCTAATTTTTCCGAGTTCTGCGAGGATTTCGTTCATTTCCGGACCAGGGTTAGTTTCAATGTCGCCAGATAACAACAACAGTACAGAGTAAACAGCATGTAAACACTCGGCAAGGATAGCGACAAGACACTGTGGGCCCGGCAGCTGCACTAGAAAGTAATCACTTGATTCTTTCGCGTAGAGACTGCTGTGCTTACTAACCTGCATTGTTGGGATGAACGGGTAAGCGAACTGCATTGTGTCACAGCTGCCAAGCCCACAAGCTGACGCCGGTGACCGTTCGCGATATATAGGTGCTCGGAGTGGTGATGTTGACTTCGATGGGGCTGTCCAAGGTGAAGTGGGGGAGGAGTAGTCAAGCCATGGCGCTGGCAACAGCGTCGGAGCGGTAGCGCAGGGGGGAGGGCCAGTGCCTGCTTCGCCATTGCCAGGAAGGAAGCTGCATTTCGACGACGGGTCCAACGGAGTGATTGCCAGGCCAGGCAGCAGCAGGCGAACGATGGTTGCAAGGAACACCTGCATTGTTGGGATGAACGGGTAAGTGAACTGCATTGTGTCACAGCTGCCAAGCCCAGAGTACAGAGTAAACAGCATGTAAACACTCGGCAAGGATAGCGACAAGACACTGTGGGCCCGGCAGCTGCACTAGAAAGTAATCACTTCATTTTTTCGCGTAGAGACTGCTGTGCTTACTAACCTGCATTGTTGGGATGAACGGGTAAGCGAACTGCATTGTGTCACAGTGTTGTGCGAGTTTCTCAGCCTGGTCTTCGAGTGTGTCCCCTGTAGTGCTGACCAGAGGCAGGCTGTGTGTTTGTTGTCCCTTGAGTTTACGTATTCGTGTCCATACTTTCCGTGTGTCTGTGTAGGAGTTTATTGATGTTACGAATGTACGCCAACTCTCTCGTTTTGCCTCACGGCGCACACGTTTTCCTAACGCCTTGGCCCGTTTGAACAAGAGGAGGTTTCCCGACGTGGGGTACCGACGAAGGATACCCCACGCCTTGTTCTGGGCCTCTCGCGCCCGCCTACAGTCGTCATTCCACAACGGCCTCCGCTGGTTGCGCGGGGCACCAGAGGCGTGGAGAATGGACCTTTCGGCGGCGTCGAGGATGTGCGCCGTGAGCAGTTGGGTAGCTTCTTCAACCTGTAGGTGTCCTATGGATGTGCGGTGTAGTTTGGATGTCTCTGTAAACGTATTCCAGTTTGCTCTTGCTTCATTGAACTTGTTTTGCGAAGATGGACTGCATGGGCCTTTACCTATATACGTTAGTGAGGTGGGGAAGTGGTCACTACCGTATGGGTCAGTGCCCACACCCCACTCCAGAAGAGGAAAGAGAACTGCGGAGCCAATCGCCAAGTCAAGATATGATCCCCTAGTAGCATAAATTGTTGCCGCAACGTTTCTGCCGTGTTGCCAATGTTGTGTAACGTTAGGCAACGTTACACAACGTGGTGACAATGTTGCCAAATGTGGGCCAACGTTGGACACATTCAGCAACATTGACGCAACGTTTACAAACAACGTATAGGCAACGTTGCCTGTATGCACGTTTTTTCACGTTGCAGCAATGTTGCCAAATGTGGGCCAACGTTGGACACATTCAGCAACATTGACGCAACGTTTACAAACAACGTATAGGCAACGTTACCAGTATGCACGTTTTTTCACGTTGCAGCAATGTTGCCAAATGTGGGCCAACGTTGGGCACATTCAACAACATTCACGCAACGTTTACAAACAACGGATGGGCAACGTTGCCCATATGCCCATTTTTGCACGTCGCAGCGATGTTGGCAAATGTGGGCCAACGTTGGATGCATTCAACAACATTCATGCAATGTTTACAAACAACGGATGGGCAGTGTTGCCCGTATGCATGTTTTTTCACGTTTCAGCAATGTTGACAAATGTGGGCCAACGTTGGAAACATTCAACAACATTCACGCAAAGTTTACAAACAACGCATAGGCAACGTTTCCCACAGGCACGCTTTCTTGCATTGCAGCAATGTTTCCAAATGTTGGCCGACATCGGATACATTCATGCAACGTTTCAACGTTGCCCTTTACACACTTTTTTCGTGTTGCAGCAATGTTGCCAAATGTTGGCAAATGTCATATTTATGATGTTAAACGATTGTATGGGGAGTTACATAAGCTGCCTAAAAATTCAAATGATCCCGTACAGCAGACTTGAATGTTTGCGATGTAGTACATGTAACATCGGGATACGTTAATTTCGGGAGTGTGGTTAAATGTGATGCACAGTTTCTACAGTGCCCACGAAAAATCCAGAAACAACATTGCCTGTGTGCATGTTTATCTAGGTTGCCGCAATATTGAGGAATGTTGAATGTATAGCAGCTTTCCATTTATTTATTATGTGAACACCACACTAACCCATGTTTTGGAGGGATTACGTCGCCTATAAAATTTCAAATGGTTATGCACAACGGACGCCTTAGCCGCAGTTCACTAGCTGTACCATCGCCTCCTGTACTTTACTGTACTTTAGCTGCGTAGAATACGGCATTTAAACACACACGCAAGCACGACGCACGTACATAAATGAAATCCCCATCGTCAGCCTGTCCACTGCAGGACAAGGGCGTCTCCCAGTACGGGAAGTTTTCGCCGAATGCTACACCAAAGGGGCCAAACTTGTTCTCGTGAATGGATGCCGTTTTCTTAGGCATCGCCTATCTGGTGTAGCCTCTCTGATATCCGCTGATGATATACCACAGGACCAGGTAGCATCCCAGACCGGGAAATATAACGGAACAAAGGGCGGCACCTGTACTGGATTTGAAGTTATTCAGAGGCAGACAGCAGGGCACCCTACATCGATGTGTGATCATTTAGAGACACAGCTCTCGAAAAACTGAAGAAATGCATGTGGAGGAGTGTCACGCTGAGCGTGTAGATCCCCCATGAAATCTAAAAGGAACCGTGAGCGTTTGAACGTTTCTCAAAACGAAAGAAACGTGTGGTGCCGGTTCGATGGATGGCGCAACCAAACTCGGCGACAGATCGGTTTATTTTAGTCCCTCATTTGTTGGATTATCACAATATTTCTACATGTACAGTGGATACAAACTAGAATAAAGTAATACCGCCATTCCGCGCATCGTGCGTTTCATTAAAGCCAGGTGCTGCGCCGTTCTAAGACGGTCATTTTTTTTTCAAAATGGCCGCCAGCTGTCTCATAAATGAAATTCGTTTTTATTTCATTTTTTTAGTAAGCGGGTAAATCTCATCGCCGTTCTTGGTGTTAATCAAAATATACCACAAATATGGGACCTTCGATTGAAGATTGACCGCGAACAAAAGATTGTTTTGTTCAGGAAAAACTTGCAAAAACGCTCATTTATTGCTCTATCATTCTGTATAATTAAAATACACAAACAGGCTTCGTTTACGTTGGAGAACCGAATTTTAACAGGTCAGGCAGGCAGATTCCTGATCATAGCCAAAACTCTTTCTAGCCTCACTAAGTTATTGGTGTCGTGCATGAGCTCGCGTCATCCGCAATGATCGTGTTGGCGGCGGCATTCCTTTGTGTCGGGCGCATGGGCCCGCAGCGATTTCGTCCACGTGGAAGAAATCGAACCTCTGTTGTTCACGCAGGCGTAATTATTATAATCATAATTACGTCCTACAAATATAAATGTCCGTATTCTACCTGTTTCATCCTAGTTTTACGAAATAGCAAGCTCAGTTTGAGCTAATCTTTGCAGCGCGTTGTTTGTTTTCACCAATAAACAATAATGAGAAGTTTGCATTCCCCCTCGTCTGCTACTTGTCGCTTACGATGATGATGATGGTTTGATTTTATTGGCGCAAGGCCGACATGGGCAAAGAGCGCCAAACACAACATGATTTGATAAGGAGAGAACACGAAATAAAATCAGTTAAAAACTATGAGCACGGCTGGTGTAAAGAGCCAGGGTGAAGAACAAGAGTGGTAAAAGATAAATAAGGTGGCTGGGGTATAGGACCAGGGGTAAAGCTATGGGTGGTATGAGATGAGTTGTAAAAAGTGAACTTCTGATAGGAACTTAAAGGTGCGCTGAACAGAAAACATGGCATCATCTCCTAAGAAGTATGATGGGTGTGGTGGAATATTTCGTGTGTGTACTTGAGGGAAGTGTTTGCGTCGTGTAGTGTCGAGTGCCTTACATTGTATGAGGATGTGCATCACGGATAGGGCCTCTCCGCACCTGCTGCAAAGAGGTCTTGGAGACCCCGTGAGAAGGTGTGAGGGTGTTGCATGAGTGTGCCCTATCCGTAATCTAGCCAAGGCGACTTCAGTGTATATATTGCGTGTGTCGGTGGTGTATGCTCCCAAGTGTGGTTTTATTACGTGTAACTTGTTGTCTGTTTGTTCGCTCCAGTGTGTTTGCCATGTTTTGCGAAGTTGTCTGATGTGTGGTTTCACGTCGGTGTAGGGTAATGTGGTTATGTCTACTGTATTCAAGAGTGTAGCAGCAGCAGCCATTCGATCCGCTGCTTCGTTCCCGGCTATACCACAGTGGCCAGGGACCCAGCAAAGGACTAGTTCAAATTTGTGGACATCCACAGACATAATGCCCTTGACTATTAGATTTACAACGTGATTTTTTGAAGACTTTGTTGACGACAGCGCCCGCGCGACACTGAGGGAATCTGTATATATACTGGATTGTGGGATGTGACTTTGAAGGATATGATTAACAACAAGAAGTACACCATAAGCCTCTGCCGTAAAGATACTGGTATTACTATTAATTAATGAATGAAACAAATCTTTGTTAAAACAACAGGTGCAGTTGTTAGGGCACCCGCCCGGTGGAGCGGATCCCTAGTCCGGGATCCCCTGGCTGCGGCTGGCTGCGCGGGCCCTTTGCACCAGGTCAAGCTGGAACGTAGGGTCCTTGCTGGTCAACCGCGCCGTCCACTGTTGTATAGAGGGGTTGGGGATTGGGTGCAGGTCCGGTGTCTTTTGGCACTCCCACACCTGATGGTATAGGGTACCGGGCGCTGGGCAGTAGTGGCAGGTGGCTGGATAATCTGTCGGATAAATGGCATGAAGAAGGGTACGGTGTGGATACGTGTTAGTTTGAAGTCGTCTGAACGTTGTTGCTTCATCCCTTGTGAGTTGGTGGTGTGGAATGGGGAAAATTTGCCGTTTGAGTCGGTAGTCCGCCAATATATCTGTGTAGCGCAAGAGAGGTTGCGGATTAGGTGGATGAGGTGGTGACTGCCCCGTGAGAGAAATGGCCCGGTGTATGTAATCGCGGGCAGCGGCGTGAGCCGCCTCATTCCCCTAAAGGGATTCGTGGCCTGGCACCCAAACTATATAAACTTCGGGAATGCCCTGTCTTGTTAAAAGAAGACGAAGTGCCGTTTCAGAAATTCGACCTTGTAAGTAATTTCTGCACGCTGCCTGAGAGTCGGTAAGTATGGTGATTGGGTATTGGGCAATGATGGCTTGGGCTATCGCGGCTTCTTCGGCAGTATCAATCGCTGTGGTATTGACGGTACAGGATGTGATCTCTTGGCCCCGTCCATTCACTACACAAGTTACGTGGGCCGGATGGTGCGGATAAGGAGATGCATCCACATAACAGGTATTTAGGCCGTTTGCATATCTGGCGGACATGGCTCGTGCTCTGGCAATTCTTCTGGCCTTGTTGTACTGTGGATGCATATTTCTTGGTATTGGTGCCACTCGTATGTGCTGTCGAATCTTCAAAGGTATGCTTGTTTTCTGATCTTTACCGGTGGAGTGGTATAACCTAATCGGTGAAGAGTTGCATGCCCCGTCGTCGTTTTCTTCAGGCGCTCTATCTGAGAAGTGTGGTGCGCTTCTTGTAACTCCTCCCAACTGTTATGTACGCCTAATTGTAATAATTTAGATGTCGATGTCTTCGAGGGTAGTCCGAGCGCAGTCTTGTAGGCTTGGCGAATAATTATATTTAATCTGGCTTTTTCGTTCGTTTTAAGGGCCAAGTACGGTGTTCCATAGGTGATTCTACATATGAGTACTGCTTGTATTATTTTGAGCGTGTCAGGTTCTTTGAGGCCATATCGTCGATGTGCGACGCGCTGAATTATGTGTGTCAGGTGGTTGACAGTCTTCTGGAGGGGAGCGATTGTGTAGAGCCCAGAGCTATTTTTAGGGATAACAAGTCCAAGAATTCTCAAGTGAGGCACAGTTGGGACGGGTTGCTCATTGATGAATAGGTCCGGGTCTGGGACGGTGGGCTTTTGTTTCGGGGTACCAGCACTAAGTGTCAAAAGTGCCGATTTATCTGGAGCACATTCAAGACCTCGTTCTCGAAGGTATCTTTGCGCCTTGTCTATAGCGGCTTGAAGTGCTTCTTGTTGCTCACCCATGGATCCTGTAGGCGTCCAAAAGGTGAGATCATCTGCGTAGATGGCGTGACAAAGGTGGGGAATATCTTGCAATAATGGTGGGAGGTCCTTCATGGCAAGGTTAAACAAAAGTGGCGAGATGACTGACCCCTGTGGGGTGCCACGAGCGATCGTCTTGAAAGGAGCAGACCGTAAATGACCAATTCCAATGGTCGCGGTGCGTTTCGTGAGGAAGGCTGCGACGTAATTGTACACTCTCTGCCCACAATCAATGGATGAAAGGCCCTGAAGGATAGCGTGGTGACTGATGTTGTCGAAAGCACCTTTTATGTCTAGAGCCAGGAAGCAGCGCCTATGGTTCTTGGGAAGCTGGTCAAGAATGTCTTCTTTAATTTATTACTATTAAGAGTTCTAGTGACATTAAGGCCGGGCCCATGCGCCGCGCAGGACACAGAGGTGGCAGTTTTTGAGGCGTCCGTATAAAATTCAGAAAATTGATACTTCTGCAAATACAGGAAGTGCTGCAGAATTGCACAGGTGGGAGCTCGGTTTTTATCTACATGTGTGAATGATGTGTCGCATGAGACAGGGCGGAGATGCCATGGTGCTATGAAATCTGTTACAGAACTTTAAATGGTATCTAAAAAGGAGACAGCAAGCTCTGACGCTTCTTCTCTAACTCTGTAAGGGAAGGGCGCAGAGAACGATGGTCGGTTTAGGATTAGTGCAGTCATAGACGTATCATAAAAAGCTGATTTAAAAGGATGGTGTGGCATAGATGAAATTTTAAAAGCAAAAAGAAGATCTGTGTATGCTCGCTGACGTTGTAGGTTCCACTTATTACACTCCACATAGAGGCTTTCGACCGGGCTAGTCCGGAAAACTCCACATGCCAGCCGGAGCCCCAGATGAAGCACTGGGTCCAGCATTTTGAGGGATGTCTTACTTGCTGACCCATAAACAACACTTCCATAGTCCAATCGTGAAACTATCAGGCTAGTAAAAACACGTAAAACAAGTTGTTTGTCAGCACCATATGAAGAGTGGGAGAGAACCTTCAGTATATTCATATCATAGCCTTTAAGCATTTGTGTTAAGTTGTTTTATATGTGGAATGAACGAGAGCTTTTCGTCAAGGACTACACCTAAAAACTTGTGTTCATTTCTGACTGGGATTGAGACACCATTGAGTTTGATGTCTGGATCCGGCCGAATGCCACGCCTTTTCGAAAACAAAACACAAGTACACTTCACTGGATTAAATTTAAAACCGTTGCTATCTGCCCAGCCAGCTATCTTGTTAACACAAAGCTGGACTTGGCGCTTGCAGATAGACAGGTTACAAGACTTAAAGGATAATTGTACGTCGTCTACATAGATTGAGCAGGAAATGGTTGGTGGCAGCGCCTTCCGAAGAGAGTTCATTTTTACAATAAACAAAGTGCAACACAAAACTCCACCTTGCGGCACACCGTTTTCCTGCACATAAACTCTAGAGAGTGCAGTTCCAACTCGCACGCGAAACGTTCTTTCAGAAAGGTAACTGGCAAGCGTGTTCATCATGTTACCCGACATGCCAAAGGACTTCAAGTCGCTAAGGATGCCGTACCGCCAAGCAGTATCGTACGCCTTTTCAAGATCAAAGAAGACCGTCATACAGTACTGCTCGTGGAGGAAAGCATCTTTGATATAAGACTCTAATGCAACGAGTTGATCGTTGGTAGATCGCCCCTCCCTGAAGCTTGCCTGGCAGCTCTCGAGGAGACCATTGTACTCTAAGAAGTACACGAGTCTCCTGTTTATCATCTTCTCTAAGAGCTTACACAGGCAGCTTGTCAGGGCAATGGGGCGATAACTGGCGGGAGAGGAAGGGTCCTTCCCTTCCTTTAGGAAAGCCACTACTATGGCCTCCCTCCAAGAGCGAGGAATGTGCCCCGAAAGCCATATGTTGTTGTATAGATGCAGGAGTGTTTCAAGAGTGTCTGGGTGTAGGTGTTGTATCATGGTGTATGTGATTTTGTCTGCACCTGGAGCTGACGTCTTACATGTGCTCAGAGCAACCTTCAGCTCATGAATTGAAAAACAAGAATGGTAAGTGTGCGACTTGTTGTTATCACGCAGGGACCTCTTTTCTACAGATGTTTTGTGTTTCATGAAAGTGTTTGTGTAGTGTGCTGAACTGGACACGTGTTCGAAGTGTTGTGCAAGTGTGTTAGCCTGGTCTTCCAGGGTGTCCCCTGTTGTACTAACCAGGGGCAGGCTGTGTGTCTGTTGTCCTTTGAGTTTTCGTATTCGTGTCCAGACTTTGTATCAGTGTATGAATTGATGGAAGTGAGGAAGGTGCGCCAACTCTCTTTTTTCGCCTCACGACGCACTCGCTTCCCGAAAGCCTTTGCCCGTTTAAAAGAAATGAGGTTGTCTGACGTGGGGTACCGGCGAAGGACACCCCACGCCTTGTTCTGGGCCTCTCGCGCCCGCCGGCAGTCCTCGTTCCACCAGGACCTCCTTGGGCTGTGGGACCCACTGGACGCCTGGGGAATGGACTTTTCGGCGGCGTCAAGGATGTGCGCCGTGACGAGTTGGGCGGCTTCCTCCACGTGTAGGTGTTTTATGGATGTGTGGTGTAGTTGAGATGTTTGTGTGAATGTGCTCCAGTTTGCTTTTGATTCATTAAACCTTTTATGGGAAGATGGACTGCATGGGCCTTTACCTATATATGTTAGAGAAGTGGGGAAGTGGTCACTACCATATGGGTCAGTGCCCACGCCCCACTCAAGACATGGAAAGAGAATTGCAGAACCAATAGCCAAGTCGAGATGTGAGTATGTATTATGTCCTAAGTTATGGTATGTAAGCTGCTTTTTGTTGAAAAGGCATGCTCCTGAAGATGTAAGAAATTTCTCTATCAGGTGACCTCGGGAATCCGTTCTGGAGGAGCCCCAAAGAGAGTTGTGTGCATTAAGGTCGCCTGTTAAGATGTACGGTTCGGGCAGCTGGTCGACCAGCGCCTCGAAATCAGAGCTCGAAAGTGCATAATCAGGACGAATGTAAATGAAGCATACCGTTATCAACCTATTAAAAATTATTGTGCGTATTGCTACAGCCTCAAGGACGGTGTTGAGAGCGATAGGGTGGCATGCTAGGGATTTCCAGGCTATAATGGCTACACCACCTGAAGATTGTGTGCAGCCAACCCTATCCTTCCTGAATACCATGTACCTATTTAAGAAATTTGCGTGATTGGGATTCAAATGCGTCTCCTGAAGACAAATCACACTTGGCTGGTTCGAATGCAATATCTCATGGACATCATCAAGATTTTTAATGAGGCCTCTACAGTTCCATTGAGCAATAGTTTCTCTTCCCATTATGGAGATTTAGGAGCTACTGAAGTCTGCGTGTATGTGTGTTCATGTGTCTTTCGGGGCTGTCACTCTAGGATTTGGCTTTCTGGGCATTTCCGCTGCTGGCTTGGGCGCCGGAGGCCGCTCCTTGCGCTGCGTTGCAGGCAGGAACGGCCCGACATCCATCTCGTCGTCGGATGTCCGAGGGGTGCCCGACGGACCGGGCCCCCCGGACTTGGCCCCACTTCGGGAGCCCTTCGTTTGAGCTGCCACCGTCGGGGGCGCCAGAGGTGATACGGGTGGTGCGGTTGGAGTCGGTGCGGGGCCCGTGGTGTCCATCACCTCGGTACCCTCCAACGCACTGGAGGACGGGGACACAGAGGCGGGAGCGGCACCGGTCCCGACAGAATTGGTTTGCCCCACAACCGCTGCTGCCTCAGCAAGCGGCGTGGTGCCGGGTTGGGCTGCGTGAAGCAACCCAGTGGGGGGCGGGGGCGGGACCAGGTCAGACTCGCTGAACTGGGTCCCTGTGGATACCAGACGCCGCTCTGCCCCCCGGCGAGCTGCGTCAGCGTACCTCCCCAGAGGGAAAGAGGCGAACCTCTTTCTCGCTTCTGGAAAGGTGATGTTCTCACTGACCTTAATGTTTATGATCTTTTTTTCTGGTTGGAATTTTTCGCACTTGCGGGAGTATGCCGCATGCGGCCCCCCGCAGTTTACACAAGTGAGAGTTTCGGATGGGCAGTTCTCGCTCGGATGATCGTGCGCCGCGCATTTTGCACACGTCAATCGGCCACGGCAAGAGTTCGTACCGTGCCCGAACCGCTGGCACTTAAAAGAGCGGCGGGTTCGGGATGTAGGGACGGATGGAGCAACGGATAAAACCTGCATTCATGTGTTGTGGGAGTACTGCGCGGTCAAAAGTCAAGATAATGTGCTTGGTGGGAATCTCCTTGTCGTCTCTGCGGATAGTGATGCGTCTCACGGCAGTGACGCCCTGATCCTTCAAGTCGGCAAGGAGATCCGCATCCGTTTCGTTCAAGAGATCTGTCTCGGATATCACACCCTGCGAGCTGTTGAGGCTCCGATGCGGTGTGACCCTGATGTCGAGATCAGCCAGTCTAGTCTGAGCTAGAAGCTTTGCGGACTGCTGCTTGTCATTTATTTCGATTAGGAGTTAACCAGACCTTTGTTTTTTGCACTTATACGATTTTCCTATTATGGCTTCAAGATACTTGGCGATCAAGAAGACTGACTGAGATGCAAGAGGATGGGTTGGATTGAGCGATTCCTTCACAAGAAATCGAGAAAAATTATCTGGTTCAGGAAATGTCAAAGATGGCAATGGGGGAAACGATACTTCGGTGCGGCCCCTTTTAGGGGGCCGATCACGGTTGGAGGGGGTTTTAGACAATACCATAAAGCATAGTATAAAAGCAGGGAGACGGGGGTACTTTCTCCTTTGACCTTACCCTGGTAGTCAAAGAGGTCCCGGAGCTCCCTGCCTGGTAGACAGGCAGGGAGCCCATCGGCCGGAGCTTGACCAAGGCTCCGACGGCCACAGTTTATGGCTTCTACCCTTCACCTTTAAACACCTCGCCACGGTTGGACACGGCTTATGTTGGGAGCTCGGGGTCCGCGGTGTCGCTGCTCACCGTCACCATGAATACTCAAGGTGCCCCGTGCGGGGTACTTGTCGCTTACACCTACTTCATTTATATGGCCCATTTGCACTTCAGTCTTCGTAATATCGCTCAAAAACAGTCACTTTAAAAGGCAATCATGAATTCTGTACTCGTCGTGCTGTAGTCGCACTTTTCTTATAGAGTTGCTAAACAAGTGTGTGCTTTTTTTACGGTGAGGTGCCCACAATAATTTGAAGATGTGACTCAACAACGAGGCACCTTATTTCTATACCCGGTTTTTTTTTTCATTCACTTTTTCTAAAGGTATATACGCGTACGACTAAAGGAGGCCATGGTACGACGTATACGCGCAAAAATTTCTTGGCAGCGTGCATCTCGCACATGAATTTCTTAAGGACAGATTGGACTTACAATAACTGTAAGTGGTCACTTTTGTTAGCTATGGACGCGTTTCCGTGAAGTCCAGTCCTCGTGAAATTTATGAACGCGTGCGATGAAGCGTCGCTATGCCACACCTATAGGTGAAAGCCAATCAAGTTATATAGGTGCGACAGTCACGCTCTGCAAAATCACTACCTCCAGTGTAAATCAACTTATATCCGTGTAAATGTCACCCAAATAATAGAATTTCACTGATGTACGACAATTTGCCATTCTGCGAATGCGCTCTTGGAACATCAGTGCGGTGTACCAGTCAGGGCTCAACGGTTCGCACCAGCCGCAGGCCGTGTCGCTCATGCAATTGGTATACCGATTGTCTCATCTTAGTGCGATCTAGTTGCTTTAGGACCCACCACGGTGGCTGCATGTTGTGCTGCTGAGCCCACGGATAGAGCCCAATGACGCGGGTTCGATTCCAGGCCGCGGCAGCCGCTTTTTTTGTGGGTGTGGAGGCGAGAAGCGAAAATGCCTGTGTTCGAGCGTCGGCGCGTGAAACCTCATAACCAGCCAAATCAGATATTTTAGGGCGATTTTAACACATCATTAAACTTAAAGAGGAAAACACAGCTGCTGCGCATCGATAAAGCCGCGCGCAGCTTTCACCCTCGACTGCGCGCGCTGTCACGCATGGCCAGCTATCGGGCTGTTTTCGTGAGTCTTTTACAAATGCCAGTCGGGTGCGTTTTTGTCCACGTGCATGCCGCATATATCCAGGGAACTGACCGAATACAGCGCCTGCTAATTAACCCAACGCGCGCATGAAACGGACGGCGCAGCATTCCGACGTCAGTGCATACGAATGAGAACTTGGGTTTCATTGCCGTGTGTTATTTCGCACTCATTATTTGCGGAATAAATAAATAAACTGGAATTACAACAAGAAAATAACTTTTTATGCCGTCACCAAATAGTATCGAGATCTGCTCCGACTTAGCTTCCTCTACGTTCCTATAGCCGCTCACTTCACCATGTACATCCCAAATTTAACGCGGCCTCTTTACCACGCATGTTCTTTGGGGAACGTGTACCATATGGAAAGACAAACTGACCGGGTATACTCCGTGTTTTTCATTCGACGTGTTGGCCGTATCTTTAAGAAGCTCGCACAGATACACCTTAATACAGCTTTTTTTCATACCTTCCTGAAAACAGCACCCACAAATGGCTTCCCAACTTTCCTTTCCTATTGTTGAAACATTGCACGCCTTTCTTAGGTAGTAGATTACGGCTGTATTATAAAAACGTAATCGTGAATGGACAAGGGAAACTTCCAGTTCCATTTTGCTAAGTTTTCACAAGCATCTCGCACTGTTAACTTTCTAATGACAACAAATTTTTTACTTCATGTTTTTATTGAAATAGCGACCTTCGGAAGCCTATTTAGGGCCCCTTTAAATCATGCGTGGCGGGGTTGTTTTTATGTTGTCAAGAGTTCGACGAAAGTTCGTCTGGTCAGGTATCATGATGAGAACGAAATGCGGTCACTGACCAAGTCAAGGTGAAAAACACAGAGACGTTTCGGAACCCGTACGGGTTCCTTGATCACACTAAGCAGGCAAGAGCCGTAAGTCGCTTCTTATTCTAAAATGTGACGTAATGAACGGGTGTAGCTTGCCGGCAGATTGCCATCTGTCCTATTGATAGTGTCCTGGGTCTTTTGAATGAACACGGATTCCAAAAGTAATCTCGTGGCTGGGTTCTTTTCCTTTGCTAATATAGCGGCGTTATCCCAGTCGATGGAATGACCGTGATCATCGGCATGCTCGGCCAGGGCATTCGACGCTTTCTTGTTGCTGCCCACGTCCCTTTGGTGTTCCTTTAATCTCCTTCTGAAGTTGCCAGTTTCGCCGATGTAACTGCAGCTACAGTCTGCGCATGGTATCTTGTAGACAACACCGGGGTATCTCTTGCTGTCCAAGCGATCTTTCACGTTCACGAGCTGATTCATCAGCTTGTTGGACGGCATGTGGGCAACGCGAAGGTCATACGTTGAAAAGATACGGCTTAAAGCTTCGCTCACCCCAGGAACGTATGGGATGCCGGCGCGTCTTCGATATGACTTGCCCTGGGATGGCCTGGGATTGAGAACACGGTCTTCGGCATTCTTAATAAATTTCTCCGGGTACCCGTTCGTCAGTAATTCTTGATGTATGGTTTCAAGTTCTTTCTTCCTTTCGTCGTCACTTGAGCAAATACGTGTTGCCCGCGTCACAAGAGAAGAAACGACGGATTGCTTGTGACAGGCTGGGTGGCACGAATTAAAATTCAGGTAATGTCCGGTATGCGTCGCCTTCCTGTGCACAGCAAACGAAAGACTAGTTCCGGTACGCCTCAGCTGGACATCGAGGAAAGGAAGGCTGCTGTCACACTCATATTCTGCAGTGAACTGTATGGAGGCTTCTATCGAGTTAAGAAGAAGCAGGAGCCGTGGGGCATCGTTCCTATTGATGATGCAGAAGCAGTCGTCCACGTAGCGAACGAATATCTTGGGCTTGGGATCAAAACCAGCGAGGGCCTTCTGTTCAATGACTTCCATCACCAAATTTGCCGTAGTAACGGATATGGAAGCTTCCATGGCAGTTCCGTGGATCTGCTGGTAAACCTGCTCGCGGTAGGTAAAGTATGTGTTGCTTAAACACAATTCCAGCAACTCACACACGTGTTCAACCTCCAAAGGTGTGTGTTCCGCGAGCGTTTCGTCCGCCAGCAGGACCTCCTTGCATGTCGCTACGGCCAAGTCGACAGGAACCGAAGTGAAGAGCGACTTGACGTCGAAGGACACCAATACGTCGTCTTCATCCAGGGAAATGTCGCGGACTTTCTCCGACTTCACAAGGTCGCCGCTGCACCGACTTTCGGGTTACCTAAACCAAGTGTTGGCCCCGCTCGCCGGAAAGACAGCAACTCACATTGCCAATTCTTCAGCTTTCGTGGAGAAAGTCCGCGACATTTCCCTGGATGAAGACGACGTATTGGTGTCCTTCGACGTCAAGTCGCTCTTCACTTCGGTTCCTGTCGACTTGGCCGTAGCGACATGCAAGGAGGTCCTGCTGGCGGACGAAACGCTCGCGGAACACACACCTTTGGAGGTTGAACACGTGTGTGAGTTGCTGGAATTGTGTTTAAGCAACACATACTTTACCTACCGCGAGCAGGTTTACCAGCAGATCCACGGAACTGCCATGGAAGCTTCCATATCCGTTACTACGGCAAATTTGGTGATGGAAGTCATTGAACAGAAGGCCCTCGCTGGTTTTGATCCCAAGCCCAAGATATTCGTTCGCTACGTGGACGACTGCTTCTGCATCATCAATAGGAACGATGCCCCACGGCTCCTGCTTCTTCTTAACTCGATAGAAGCCTCCATACAGTTCACTGCAGAATATGAGTGTGACAGCAGCCTTCCTTTCCTCGATGTCCAGCTGAGGCGTACCGGAACTAGTCTTTCGTTTGCTGTGCACAGGAAGGCGACGCATACCGGACATTACCTGAATTTTAATTCGTGCCACCCAGCCTGTCACAAGCAATCCGTCGTTTCTTCTCTTGTGACGCGGGCCACACGTATTTGCTCAAGTGACGACGAAAGGAAGAAAGAACTTGAAACCATACATCAAGAATTACTGACGAACGGGTACCCGGAGAAATTTATTAAGAATGCCGAAGACCGTGTTCTCAATCCCAGGCCATCCCAGGGCAAGTCATATCGAAGACGCGCCGGCATCCCATACGTTCCTGGGGTGAGCGAAGCTTTAAGCCGTATCTTTTCAACGTATGACCTTCGCGTTGCCCACATGCCGTCCAACAAGCTGAGGAATCAGCTCGTGAACGTGAAAGATCGCTTGGACAGCAAGAGATACCCCGGTGTTGTCTACAAGATACCATGCGCAGACTGTAGCTGCAGTTACATCGGCGAAACTGGCAACTTCAGAAGGAGATTAAAGGAACACCAAAGGGACGTGGGCAGCAACAAGAAAGCGTCGAATGCCCTGGCCGAGCATGCCGATGATCACGGTCATTCCATCGACTGGGATAACGCCGCTATATTAGCAAAGGAAAACAACCCAGCCACGAGATTACTTTTGGAATCCGTGTTCATTCAAAAGACCAAGGACACTATCAATAGGACAGATGGCAATCTGCCGGCAAGCTACACCCGTTCATTACGTCACATTTTAGAATAAGAAGCGACTTACGGCTCTTGCCTGCTTAGTAGCCGCGTTTACATGAATGTGACAAGTGGCGCATCGCTTCGCATCAATTTTCTAGCGCATCGCATCCATGTAAACGGGGCTAATGCGCTAAGGAAGCGCGTCGCATTAATGCGCGGACAGGCGTGGATTGAGACGCGTAAGTCGACTTTCGAAGTGTATGTAAACGCGAGCGCATCGCATTAGGAATTATGTCGACAAGAAAAGTAAGCCCTGCAAACGCAGCTTTGCATTTAAAAACGTCTAAATCGAGTGTAAGACGCCAGAAAATGCGAGTCGTGAAAAAAGAACAAGAACCAGCCGTGCCGGAAGCTTTGGAAGCGCCAGAAACGCTGCTTTACCTTCGATGTGCGACACCGTATGGCGCCACCATCGCACCAGGGGTAATGCGGTACATGTAAACGCTAGCGCATCGCATTACTCGTGATGCGCTAGGAAATGTGACGCGCTGGTATCGCATTCTGTCGCATTCATGTAAACGCGGCTAGTGTGATCAAGGAACCCGTACGGGTTCCGAAACGTCTCTGTGTTTTTTCATCTTGACTTGGTCAGTGACCGCATTTCGTTCTTGTTTTTATGTTCCGCCTGTATATCTAGGGACAAAAATAATCTAGATAGAAGGCTCAAACATTTCCTTGTTGCTGGATCCTCATAATTGCTCGAAAAAATTAATTTACTGGAGAAATTTTACATGAAAGCTTCTGTGCATCTGTGACGTGGGAGTGCGAGCCATACATGTCGCCAGCTAATTACAATCGTAAGTGTTTTCCCTTCATGTTGCCGCAGTAATTACAGTTGATTCATGAAATGGATTCAAACCCAAAGTTCATGTTATTTAAATTGCCCCCCTTCATGTGGAATTTAGTCATTTTTATAGCCCCTCTGATGAGCGAACATCCAACTAGTCCACACCTTGCACCCTTGTTTGAAACAAACAACATGAAGTGGGATGTTTTATATTTCAACTTCCCCATAGACATTTCACCTACCTCGAGCGCCAAAGTCAGAGCACCATCATATTGTAACATATATGAAACAATAAAACAAAACAAAACCTAACCCTGGTGTGATACCCATTTTCCAGCCGATACTGCCTGTACGAAAGCTCATTGTCCTATTTCAAGGATCTTTTGTCATTATACAAACGGACCTTCCAAGTAACCTGAAAACTAACTTCCCCATTTTCGCTTTTGTTCCCTTTCATTAGCATTGCACATATATCCAGATTTTTCCTCGTGTAATTTTTATTCGTAAGAGGCTCCAATGCGTCGAACACTTGTCGTGTTCTGCTTGGCGCGAAACGAAATACAGAGCGCCAGGCCTTCTCAGAAAAATGCTGGGTGCTGGGAGGCACGCCGTCTCGCGAGTTCCTTTCTTCCTACATGCCTTATTTTTTGTTTTCGTCGCCGCTCCGTCCCTTGTAGAGTGTGTCGCAAAGGAAGTTTTAGCAGCGGAGCACGAAGCTGGGCATGGCCGAAAAAAAAAACGAAAAGAAAAGGCTTTTGTCCTTGGCCAACGTCCTACCCTCCTCTCACACGCGCACACGTGTGCGCCGCTCGCAGAGCGGTCCCCTCCTGCTCCTCTGCGCTTGGCAGCCGTGGCTGCCGTGCGTTGGGTTGGGGAGAGTGAACAAATAGCGCGCGCTTTTGCAGAAACGAGCAGCCACCTTGACAATCAAGCGGAATGGAGAAGGGGCCAATACGAAATTTTGTTGTGTGGCTGCATGTTACGGCGAATATTTGTTGGCTGGAAAGTTCATAGCAACCGACCAGTCAAGGTAAGCGCTCGTTTTTCTGAGCTCGCCTCGTTCTTTCGAACGCAGTTTACTTCGTAAAAGAGCGGGAACAAGACTGCCCTCCCGTTTCTAGCTTCTAAGCATATCCTTCTTGCTTTTGTGAATGCGTACGGTTGTAAAAGGTGGAACATGTATTCAGCGCTTAAATTTTATGGAAAGAATATAATGCGAAATGAGGTGGGCGCTCAGAAGTAGATTTTTTGTTATGATGCTGAAATCGAGTGTAGGTTCTGCAAGAACCTTGATACGTACGATTGGCTTTTAATTTACTTCTTGCCACAGCTGCTCACGCGCGCGAGAAATAAAACTAATAAGTTTAACTTCGTTGTCATGTTTAATTTCACGCGAGTTTCAGCGGCATGCTGTTCCAGAACACTATTTAGCGTTGCAGTTAGGCCATGTTATCAGCTGCTTATGCTAACCATCTTACGATGTAAAACAACGCCTTACGTCTTTGTAGTATTCACAAACTTTCCATGTGAAAAGCTGGTGTTCTTCGGATGCTTATAATTATAAAGAAAATGGCATACGCAAAAAACTAAAACAGATCAATGCCAGTTTTAAGCACATTTTTCGAGAGCGAACGGTAAATTTAAATTAGGCAACCAAGGAAATACATGGTTATAATTTGTGTAATGTTTCCATTCTTGACAATTGCCTGTTTTCTCTTTTTGTTCGTTGTGTTTTTATGTTTATGAGCACTGAGGCAATTATCGTCTTCTTTCAATTAATATTGCCGACGTGCCACGTCATCATCAGTTGGTCGGCTTCTCTTGTTAATTGAAAATTCTCTGGAACGCTGTCTGAAGGCTTTTCACTTAATTACTCAATGGCCTGTAAAGAAAGCAGTGAGGTATTTTATTTTATATAACTAAGTACCTTTATCCTTTTTGTTTTCCATGAATGCTTGAGAAACCCACTCATGCGATGTGTGTGTCATAAATTAAGTTGACACAGGCATTCGAAAAAGTTAAACAAGCAAGACAAAGTGTAAAGTGGAGAGGCCTGTTTTGCTATATTTCTTCCTAAAGGTAAGATTTTCTCCATTAGCTAAAATTCGCTTCACTTCAGTTTTCTGCACCACTTCTATATACTCTGTTTTGTTTTCAGAAATGTTTTCAGATTTACCAGCACCACAAAACTGACACACGAATAAGCTCATCTGGAAGAAAACGTCATCCAAAGTGAGCTTTTGAGCACGCCATGTGTTACAGCAATGCCCTTTTGTTTGTTTTCTAGGAATGGCTGTAAACTCTCATCTGAACTGCCAGTACAAGAAAATCGATGCGGTCATATTGTATACCAGAAGTCCTGGTGTTCTGAGAGGTGTGAGATATTGTCTATGCTGTAACAACTTTGTAACTCCTCCTAAACTCCCCGCACGGGGCACCTTGAGTATTCATGGTGACGGTGTTGGCGACACCGCGGACCCCGAGCCCCCAACATAAACTGTAACCTGATGATGATGGTTGGATGTTAATGGCGCAAGGCCAACTGGGGCAAAGAGCGCCAAAACAGTGGTTAAATATGAGAGGTGAAAACGTAGACACTGAAATCAGTAAGCAAGAACAAAAGTAAAATCAATAAAAGACAGTGAGGATGGCTGGTGTAAAGGGCCAGGTTGTGATGGTGCGAGGTATGAAATAAAGCTTTAAAAAACTACGCGTGATAGGAAATGAGATGTAAAAACTTGATGTCACTGAAAAACTTAAAAGTGCGCTGCACAGGAATCACGGGATCATCCGCTAGAAAGAGTGCTGGGTGTAGTGGAATGTGTTGTCTGTAGAGTTGAGGGAAGTGCTTGCGTCTTGTTGTCTGGAGTGCTTTGCATGTAATGAGGATGTGAAGTACGGATAGGCCCTCCCCACACCTGCTACACAGGGGTCTTAGAGATCCAGTAAGCAGATGGGAGTGTGTCGCGTGTGTGTGGCCTATCCGTAATCTAGCTAGGGCAACTTCGATGAATCTGTTGTGTGAGTCACTAGTGTATTGTCCTAAGTGTGGCTTTATTATGTGTAACTTGTTGTCTGTCTGTGTATTCCAGTCGGCTTGCCATGTTTTGCGAAGGTGTTGTCGGATGTGTGGCTTGAGGTCAGTGTAGGGTATTGTTGTTATGTCCATTGTGTTTGCAAGTGCAGCAGTAGCGGCCATTTCATCTGCGGTCTCATTCCCCGCGATTCCATCATGGCCGCACCGAAGTTTCTTTCCCTCCACTTCCAAGCATGAGCTTCCCAAAGCCAGACAAATACTGTCGTTTCCTTGTTATCGAATCTCTTGACACAGCCCGCCCTCTTGCTTCACAATCAGTATTTTTGATAACAAAATACCTTGATGGAATAATTGGGAATACCGATAATGCCAAAAAACAACGCACAGGTGAAATCCTTGTTGAAGTAAAAAACCAGCAGCAGGCAACCACACTTCTTGGTCAGACGAAAATGGTCGATCTGGACATCAGGGTCACACCCCACCGCAGCCTGAATAGCTCGCAGGGTGTGATCTCTGAGGCAGATCTTAATGAGACAGATGCCGACATTCTTGAAGGTCTAAAGGATCAGGGAGTCACAGCCGTGCGCCGCATCACGATGCGTAGAGATGATAAGGTAATCCCCACGAAACATATTATCCTGACCTTCAACTGCTCCTCACTTCCTGACCATATCAACGCAGGGTTCATCCGATGCTCCATTCGTCCTTACATTCTAAACCCGCGCCGCTGCTTTAAGTGCCAGAGGTTCGGGCACGGAACCAACTCCTGCCGTGGTCGTCTGACCTGCGCAAAGTGCGCTCAGCGTGATCATCCTTCTGATAATTGTCCATCGTCAACCCTCACCTGCGCCAACTGCCAGGGACCCCATGCCGCCTACTCTCGAACGTGCGAGAAGTTTAAGCAGGAGAAGGCGATCATTGATGTGAAGGTAACTGAGAACATCACCTTCCCAGAGGCGCGAAAGAGGTTCGCCCCTTTCCCCCTGGGGAGGTACGCCGACGCTGCTCGCCGGGGGGCGGAGCGGCGTCTGGTGTCCACAGGGACGCAGTTCAGCGAGTCTGACCTGGTCCCTCCGCCCCCCCCCCTGGGGTGCCTCAGGCAGCCCAATCCGTCGCCACGCCGCTTGCTGAGGCAGCAGCGGTTGTGGTGACAACATCTTCTGTAGGGACCGGTGCCGCTCCCGCCTCTGTCTCCCCGTCCTCCAGTGCGTTGGAGGGTACCGAGGTGATGGACACCACGGGCCGCGCACCGGCTCCCACCGCCACCGCACCGCGCGTGCCACCTCTGGTGCCCCGGACGCCCACGGCGGTGGCGGCTCAAACGAAGGGCTCCCGAGGGGGGGCCAAGTACAGGGGTCCCGGTCCGTCGGGCACCCCTCGGACATCCGACGAGGAGATGGATGTCGCGCCGTTCCTGCCTGCAACGCAGCGCAAGGAGCGGCCTCCGATGTCCAAGCCGCCAGAAAGGCCTAGAAATTTTACAATAACAGCCCCGAAAGACGACACATGAACAAAAACACACACACACACTCCAGTTATTCTTAAATTTAAATAATGGGAACTGAAAACATCATCCAATGGAACTGCAGAGGCCTCCTTAAAAATCTTGACGATGTGTATGAGATGCTGCATGCCAATCAGCCAAGTATCATGTTTCTCAAGGAAACCCACCTCAATCCTAAACAAACAAATTTCTTAAATAGGTCCATGGTATTTAGAAAGGATAGGGTTGGCTGCACACACTCTTCGGGCGGTGTAGCCATAATAGCCCGAAAATCCCTAGCATGCCACCCTATCACTCTCAACGCCGTCCTTGAGGCTGTAGCAATACGCTCAATAATTTGTAATAGGTTGGTAACGGTATGCTCAATTTACATTCGCCCTGATTATGCACTTTCCAGCTCTGACTTCGAGGCGCTGGTCGACCAGCTGCCCGAACCGTACATCCTAACAGGCGACCTTAATGCACACAACTCTCTTTGGGGCTCCTCCAGAACGGATGCCCGAGGTCGCCTGATAGAGAAATTTCTTACATCTTCAGGAGCATGCCTTTTCAACAAAAAACAGCCTACATACCATAACTGAGGACATAATACATACTCGCATCTCGACTTGGCTATTGGTTCTGCAATTCTCTTTCCATGTCTTGAGTGGGGCGTGGGCACTGACCCATATGGTAGTGACCATTTCCCCACTTCATTAACGTACATAGGTAAAGGCCCATGCAGTCCATCTTCCCAGAACAGGTTTAATGAATCAAAAGCAAACTGGAGTATATTCACAGAAACATCTAAACTACACCACACAACCATAAAACACCTACACGTGGAGGAAGCAGCCCAACTCGTCACGGCACACATACTCGACGCCGCCAAAAAGTCCATGCCCCAGGCCTCCAGTGCGTCCCGCAACCCAAGGAGGCCCTGGTGGAACGAGGACTGTAGGCGGGCGCGAGAGGCCCAGAACAAGGCGTGGGGTGTCCTTCGCCGGTACCCCACGCCAGATAATCTCATTTCCTTTAAACGGCCAAAGGCTCTTGGGAAGCGTGTGCGCCGTGAGGCGAAAAGGGAGAGCTGGCGCACCTTCCTCACTTCCATCAACTCATACACCGACACTCACAAAGTCTGGACACGAATACGTAACCTTAAAGGACAACAGACACATAGCCTGCCCCTGGTCAGTACAACAGGGGACACACTAGAAGACCAGGCTAACACACTTGCACAACACTTCCAACACGTTTCCAGCTCTGCACACTACACAAACACTTTCCTGAAACATAAAACAGCGTGTGAAAAAAAGTCCCTACATGACACTAACAGGTCAAAATCTGGTCACAATTCTGAATTTACACTCTATGAGTTGAGGGTTGCCCTGAGCACATGTAAACCTTCAGCTCCAGGGGCAGATAAGATTACATACACCATGATACAACACCTACACCCAGACACTCTTGAAACACTCCTACACCTATACAATAAAATATGGCTTTCGGGGCAGATTCCACACTCTTGGAGGGAGGCCATAGTAGTGGCGTTCCTGAAGGAAGGGAAGGACCCTTCCTCTCCCACCAGTTATCGTCCCATCGCCCTGACAAGCTGCCTGTGCAAGCTGCTCGAGAAGATGATAAATCGCAGGCTCGTGTACTTCCTCGAGTACAACGGTCGTCTCGAGAGCTGCCAGGCAGGCTTTAGGGTGGGGTGATCCACCAACGATCAACTCGTTGCGTTGGAATCCTTCATAAAAGGTGCATTTGCTCATAATCAGTTCTGCCTTACAGTATTCTTTGATCTTGAAAAGGCTTACGACACAGCCTGGCGATACGGCATCCTTAGCGACCTGAAGTCCTTTGGTGTGTCAGGTAACATGTTAAATACCATTTCTAGCTACATGTCCACGAGGACATTTCGTGTTAAGGTTGGGTCATCCCTGTCCGGGATACATGTGCAGGAAAATGGTGTGCCGCAAGGTGGAGTTTTAAGCTGCACATTGTTTATAGTAAAGATGAACTCCCTCCGAAAGGCATTACCACCAACCATTTCCTGTTCCATCTATGTAGATGATGTTCAAATATCTTTTAAATCCTGTTACCTGTCAATTTGCGAACGTCAAGTACAGCTCGGTGTTAAGAAGCTTGCTGGATGGGCGGACCTTAACGGTTTTAAACTGAACCCGGGCAAAAGTACTTGTGTTCTGTTCTCCCGCAAGCGCGGGCTTAGTGCGGACCCTGAGATTGCTCTTGGCGGTGCATCTATTCCTGTTAAAAGGGAGCACAAGTTTTTAGGCGTCATATTTGATAACAAGCTCACGTTCATACCTCACGTCAAAGCACTTAAACATAAATGCCTAAAAACACTAAACATTCTCAAGGTGCTCTCCCACCAATCCTATGGTGCAGACAAGGCTTCTCCGGGTCTTTACCGCCTTAGTCGGGTCCCGGTTAGACTACGGCAGCGTCGTGTATGGGTCGGCATCAAAAACCGCACTAAAAATGCTTGACCCAGTACTCCACTTGGGCCTCTGCCTTGCGTCGGGTGCGTTCCGCACTAGCCCGGCAAAGAGTCTATACGTTGAATGTAACAAATGGTGCCTTGAGGACCAACGAACGTACATGGACTTGCTCTACGCTTTCAAAATTTCATCGATGAATAACCATCCTTTTAAACCTGTTTTTAATGATGCATCCACATCACTAGTGTTTGTAAATCGCCCGTCCGTTCCTTTGCCATTCTCACCTAGAGTGAGACAGGAAGCTTCGGATTTCAACATCTCCTTTTCAGACATTTACACATCTTCCTTTACTGATGTTTTACCACCCTGGCAGCTTCAACCTGTTTTTTGTTTTTTCTTTCATGAATATTGATAAAACCAGGGTACCACAAACTGCAATTTTGCAGCACTTCTCCCTGCAGTACAAGTATCAATGTGCAGAGTTTTATAGTGACGCATCAAAAACTGCAACCATAGTGTCTTGCGCTGCTCATGGACCAAACTTTGATGCATGCAGAACCATGAGCACATACACCACAATTTACTCAGCTGAAGCATATGGCATCTTACTAATTGCACAACACATTCTTGAACACAAAATCTCGAAGTCCATCATATATACAGATTCCTTGAGCGTTGTGCGCGCATTGGCATCATACAAGCCATGCAAAAACAGAATTGTCCATATGGTTTTCAACACTATCATGTCTATATATGCCCAAAAACTTCTTCTGGTGTTGTGCTGGGTTCCAGGCCATGCTGGAATTGCTGGCAATGAGGTTGCGGATCAGAAGGCCGCAGTTGCTGCACTCAGGAACACAGTAGATATAGCCATACTACCACAGAGTGACCTTAAGCCACAAATTCGACAATACCTTCGTAGGAAATGGCAAACACACTGGGATGAACAGACAGACAACAAACTACATGTAATAAGTCCACACTTGGGACGGTACACATCTGACTCACACAACAGACACACGGAAGTCGCCTTGGGTAGGCTGCGGATAGGGCACACCCATGCGACGCACTCGCATCTGCTGACGGGATCTTCCCAGTGCAGCAGGTGCGGAGAGGCCCTATCCGTAGTGCACATACTAATCACATGCAAGGCACTTCACACAACACGACACAAACACTTCAGAGAACTCTACAGACAACATATTCCCCTACATCCATCGTTTTTGCTAGGTGACGAAGCCATTGTTTCCGTGAAACGTGTGTTTGAGTATTTGTCAGAAGTCAAGTTTTTAAACCTCATTTCCTATCACGCATCATGAAATCTGGCCCTATACACCAGCCATGCTCATTGTCGTTTTGTGATTTTACTTTTGTTTTTGCTGATTTTACTTAGTTTTTAAGGTATCACCTCTCATATACAACTATTGTTTTGGCGCTCTTTGCCCCAGTTGGCCTTGCGCCATAAACATCAAACCATCATCATCATCATCCTCCTAAACTACAGCTTTCGTTCATTTCGCAGAAGCGCTGCAGTAACGACCCTATGTTACTGGGTTCATGGCCATCAAGTATGTCATCAAATTGACTTGTCAAGGCAGAAGAACAAGCAAGCCCAGGAGGAGGAAAACGAAGGCATCGTCTGAAACAGCGTACTTGCAAAATTCAAGGCTTTAACAGTATACGTATTCGGCTTGAGTGTTAACAGTAAAATAAAAAGCACATGCCCTTTCATCTTAAACAGTGTCAGTGTTGTTATTTACGCTAGCTGCCTGCACGTTCCTTGCTTTAAAATTCCGCCATTTCTTAGTTCGTCATTTTGCCGCACTGCCTTAATTGTGTGTGTTGATCAGTGTAGAGATCAAATGTATAAATATACAGGTCTAAAATGCCGGTTTATACCTTTCAGGAGTTTATGCAGACGAGGTTTGAACTGCTCGCTTATCATGCCGTCAACAATCGTCTCTCTAGGAAAAAGTTAACTTATATTATTTTCACCTAGTTATTGTTACATATGTATATCTGTAACTGTAAGTTACCTGTACATTGCTGCAATATTATTGCTTCGTAACAGAAACATTGCTTGAACGTCCTATCAACAGTGCACGGATGTGGCCCTCGTGGTGAAAAAACGTATCTATGAAGTCACGGTAACGTTGTAGGAAGCATCGCTTGTACATTAAAGCGGCGCTTTCTAAATGTTACCCGCACGTTGGAAAAATGTAGTTGGAAAGTTACCACAAAATTGTAGCAATGTTATTGCAACTTCATAAAAACATTGCTTGAACGTTGAAGCAACGTTCCTTGTATGCTAACTGCATGTTAAAAGCGTAGATCTAAAGTTGCTGCAAGATTGTAGCGATGTTATCACAACGTATGAATGGTACAGGGATATGCTTAAATGTGGTATGCACGTTGCAAAAATGTAGGTCAAAAGTTGCTGCAACGTCATCAAAAAACGTCTCATAAACGCTGTTCAAATGTGTCCCGGAAGTGGCTGGAAGGTTGCTCCAATAGTGGAGCAGCGTTGGCGAACGTCAGAAACAACGTTATCCAAACATTAGAACAACACCCTTCAAACATTGCCCCCATGTTGGAGCAATGCTAATATCATGTTCACGCAATGTTTCTGAGTAACATTGCACTAACGCTAAAAAAAAGCATACATTAGCCACGTTTTGGCAAAGTTAAGGGGAAACGTTGCAAAAATGTTCGGGCAACATTCTGTGCTACCAGGGGAGTATGTGTTGTGTCCTATGTTATGGTATGTAGGCTGTTTATTGTTGAAAAGGCATGCTCCTGAAGATGTAAGGAATTTCTCTATCAGGCGACCTCGGGAATCCGTGCGAGAAGAGCCCCAAAGAGAGTTGTGAGCATTAAGGTATGTTGCCACCTTTGAAAATGACGTTTTTCTTCAAAAATAGCGAATTTCATTTTTTAACATTTTAATACTCTACCGACATCCAGAATTGTGCTGGTGCAAAAATTATGTCTCTATCTGGTTCTGTTCAAAAGTTATAATTTTTACGACTACCGGCAGACCTCTCTGAAACCAAAACTGACATTTAGCGAAACCGAAACTGACATTTGTGAAAACGAAGCCCACATATCAATCATTAAAACAAACTTATGTTTCTGCTCAAATACGCAAGATACTATTAGATTAGTTTGTGGTGACGTATTTTAAAGGTTGATAACGTTGAGCAATGGTGATTGCGATAATGTTTAGGTTAAGTCTCCTGCCACGCGCGTGGCACGAGCTACGCCCCCTGGCAACGGCTGCTGCCACGCAGAAGTGACGTCAAGCTAAAATAATCACGTGACTTCCTGTCACGTCACAAAACAAACGTCATATTTACGTTATTTGTTCGTGCCGCTTTTTTGTGTTAACGACGACGGCAGCCGGGTGTTTACGTCTTGTGTCCCAATGTTCTCCGCCCGTGGTTCGAATTCCAGGCCTGACGCATCGTTACGTCCTTATCTCCCTGTACAGCGGCTGCTTCGCGGCGCTTTTTTCTTGTTGGGAGGTGTGCTTGTCATTATTTAGATTGGGTATTTTTTGAACTTGCTGTTGCACATCTTGGTAAGCCTAACGAATTGTTTTTGGCCCGCTGCTTCGCCCCGCTTTTACATGCTGCTAGAACTGTCGTGTTGTCGTATAATATTTTGTAAGCTTCACGTTGTCTTGCAGTTCGCGTGCTATCGGCTTTACGCGCCTGCATTCGTTGTCTACTTGTGCCTCGCTTCTTCCATGCCAAGCCTTGTGTTCTAATTCTGGAGTGGTGGCTCAATTATAAAACGTGGGGATCAGTATTTTCCATCGCGTCGCGCCGTGGCTAACGAGGTAGCTGTCTTTGATGACATGCCAACGCTAGCGACGTAGTGTCAGCGTGTGCACGAATCGAGTGTCGTCAGGTAGCGCACGGAACCACCGAACGCAATCTGACCTCGCATGTAGCTTCTGCAATTTTTCCCCCGGGGCAGTAGTACTATCGCCGAGAAATGTATCCTGACTATTCTGCAGAAACGATCTGTGCACGCGGCGCTGCAGAATCCGTGCAGAGAGCGCAGCTTCACTTCCGTGGGTGGAGCCCAACTGCCTGTTCAAAGATATCTACTCAAGATACCACTGAAACCATTCGCTGACTGGCTGGCTTCTTGTGCAAGGAGGCTCAAGCTCCAACTGTGCAAGCATGGGAGAAGTGCAGCCGATAAGATCGCCGTGTGAGCCAAGTTTGGAACTTCTGCTAATAGTCCTTTAAAAGTATGGTGTGCATAAGGTTAACAAGTGACAGTTCAGTTATTGTTCATCTATGCTCAAATTTGTTGCTTAGAGTACCATTGTGCTTTCAACTTAATGAAATGATAGGCAAGGCTTAAAATTACTGCTTGGCTTTTATTTCCCTTTCCTTTGCTCCAGTACCTTTCGCCTTATCTAACCTGGTTAGGCAACAAAACTTCCTCCTGCATCTGCTTTGAGTATGTATTTGATGGGCTCGTTCCTTCTTTACTCTTGTGTTTGGCTTGGTTGGAATTGAACATAACCAGCCACAATACTTTCATTCACTCTCAGCAGGATAGGCTAATGATGATGAGAGCTTATCTCGGAGGCTTGCAGTCTATGCACAAATTCCAAGTGGCTGTGACATCTATATGCCCATCTCAAGCACTCTGCGGAGTTCAACTTGACACTAATGCTTGTATTCGCAACTGGTGAAGCGCGCTTAAGCGTCTACTGTCCAAGCCTTTGGGGTAGTGAATAGGAAGAGTTTCCAATTGTGAGGGGACGTTTCGCATTCTATTGCTTTTTAACTCCGCACTGTGTGAACTGTTTTGATGATGATGGTTGCATTTTAATGGCGCAAGGCCAACTGGGGCAAAGAGCGCCAAAAAAAAGATGGTTAGCTACCACATATTAAAGTCAATACTAGAAGTGAATAGCACCAGAAGTAAAAACAAATAAAGACAATGAGGATGGCTGGTGTAGAGGGCCAGGTTGTGATTATGCATGATACGATATGAGATTCAGAAATTTAACTTCTGACAGATAATTAAAAACACGTTTGATAGCAAACATTGGTTCATCGCCTAAGAAGTGCGATGGGTGGAGTGGGATTTGTTGTCTGTAGATTTCTGGAAAGTGTTTGCGTCGTGTGGTGTGAAGTGCCTTGCACGTTATTAGTATGTGCACTACGGATAGGGCCTCTCCGCACCTGCCGCACTGGGGTCTAGGAGATCCCGTCAGCAGATACGAGTGAGTTGCATCCGTGTGCCCCACCCGTAGCCTAGCCAAGGCGACTTCTGTGTTTCTGTTGTGTGAATCAGCTGTGTACCGTCCCAAGTGTGGCTTTATTACATGTAGTTTGTTGTCTGTCTGTTCGTCCCAGTGTGTTTGCCATGTTCTGCGCAGGTGTTGTCTTATGTGTGGCTTGAGGTCTGTATATGGTACGCTTGTTATGTCTACAGTGTTCTTGAGTGCAGCAGCACCGGCCCTCTCGTCTGCCAACTCGTTCCCAGCGATCCCAGCGTGTCCTGGGACCCAGCAGAGGAGCAGCCGATGCTTGTCCGCATACACCGACATGATAGTCTTGAATACAAGATTAACTATGTGGTTTTTGGGGGTGTATGCGATGACGATGCGCGAACAACACTCAAAGAATCTGTGTAGATGATAGAATTGGGAATTTGATTTTCAAGGATATGTCGTACAATCAGTAAAATTCCGTACGCTTCTGCTGAAAAAATTGTTGTGTGCACGCTCATGGTTCTGGCTGCATTGAAATTCGGACCATGAGCAGCGCACGACACCATAGTGGAGGTTTTAGAAGCGTCACTGTAGAATTCAGCACGTGGGTATTTGAACTGCAAAGAAAGAAAGTGCTGCAGTATTGCAGCTCGCGGTACCCGATTTTTATCAAGCTTTATAAAAGAAAGGTCACAGGACACAGGGCGAACTTGCCAAGGCGGTAAAATGTTTAAAGACGATGACCTGTACACGTCTAAAAACGAAGCACTGAGATCCGAGGCTTGCTCTCTCGCTCGAAGTGAAAAAGGCGGAGTAACGGACGGGCGATTTACAAACAGCACAGATGTGGATGTATCGTTAAGGACAGGATAAAAAGGGTGGTTATTCTGAGATGAAATTTTAAAAGCATAAAGTAAGTCCATGTACGTTCGCTGGTTCTCAAGGCTCCACTTATTACATTCAACATATAGACTCTCGACAGGGCTAGTGCGAAAAGCACCCGACGCAAGCCGTAGCCCCAAGTGTAGTACTGGGTCAAGCATTCGCAATGCTGTTTTACTCGCCGACCCATATACGACACTGCCATAGTCCAAACGAGACCCAACCAAAGCAGTATAGAGCCGTAGTAGGAGTTCTTTGTCGGAACCATACGAATTGTGGGAGAGAACCTTCAGGATATTCATTGTTTTAAGACATTTATGTTTAAGTTTCTTGATGTGTGGAATGAATGTGAGTTTCTGGTCAAACACAACACCTAAAAACTTGTGCTCCTTGTTCACAGGAAGCGACACGCCATTAAGGGTAATGTCTGGGTCTGGAAGGATCCCGCGCTTCCTAGAGAACACAACGCAGGAGCTTTTTGCAGGATTCAATTTAAAACCATTTTTGTCTGCCCAGCCGGCAAGTTTCTTGACGCCGAGCTGGACTTGACGTTCGCATATTGACATATTACAAGATTTAAACGATATCTGCACGTCATCTACATACATAGAGTAAGAAATTGTAGGCGGCAGTGCCTTCCCAAGGGAGTTCATCTTTACTATGAAGAGAGTGCAGCTTAGAACTCCACCTTGCGGCACGCCATTTTCCTGCACGTGTACCTTTGACAGTGCAGAACCAACTCTGACGCGAAAGGTTCTCTCTGACAAATAACTAATAACGGTATTTAACATGTTACCAGAGACACCGAACGACTTAAGGTCAGTAAGTATGCCATTACGCCATGCGGTGTCATAGGCCTTCTCTATGTCAAAAAACACCGTAAGACAGAATTGTTTGTGAATGAAGGCATCCTTAATGTATGACTCTAGTGCCAAAAGTTGATCGTTTGTGGATCTCCCCACCCTGAAGCCTGCCTGGCAGCTCTCGAGAAGGCCGTTGTACTCCAAAAAGTACACGAGCCTCCGGTTTATCATCTTCTCGAGAAGCTTGCACAGGCAGCTGGTCAGGGCAATGGGTCGATAGCTAGCGGGAGAAGAAGGGTCCTTCCCTTCTTTCAAGAATGCTACAACTATGGCATCCCTCCAAGACTTTGGAATGTGCCCCGAAAGCCATATCTTGTTGAACAGGTGAAGAAGTGTTACAAGAGTGTCTGTGTGTAAGTTCGGTATCATTGTATATGTAATGTTGTCTGGGCCTGGAGCTGAGGGTGTACACGTGCTCAGAGCACCCCTCAGCTCATGAAGCGTGAACTCGGAGTTATAAGAGGTGGCTGACCTGTCATTGTCATGTAAAGGCTTCTTTTCGGCCACGAGTTTGTGCTTCATGAAGGTGTTTGTGTAGTGTGCTGAACTGGAAACGTGTTGGAAGTGTTGTGCGAGTGTGTCAGCCTGGTCTTCGAGTGTGTCCCCTGTTGTACTGACCAGGGGCAGGCTGTGTGTATGTTGTCCTTTGAGTTTGCGTATACGTGTCCATACCTTGCGTGTGTCTGTGTATGAGTTTATAGATGTTATGAATGAGCGCCAACTCTCTCGTTTTGCCTCACGGCGCACACGTTTTCCTAACGCCTTGGCCCGTTTGAACAAAATGAGGTTACCCGACGTGGGGTACCGACGAAGGACACCCCACGCCTTGTTCTGGGCCTCTCGCGCCCGCCTACAGTCCTCATTCCACCACGGCCTCCGCTGGTTGCGCTGGGCACCAGAGGCGTGGGGAATGGACTTCTCGGCGGCGTCGAGGATGTGCGCCGTGAAGAGTTGTGCGGCTTCATCTACGTGTAGGTGTGCTATGGATGTGTGGTGTAGTTTCGATGACTCTGTAAATGTGTTCCAGTTAGCTCGTGCTTCATTGAACCTATTATGGGAAGATGAACTGCTTGGGCCTTTACCTATATATCTAAGTGAGGTGGGGAAGTGGTCACTACCATATGGGTCAGTTCCCACACCCCACTCGAGAAGAGGAAAGAGAACTGAGGAGCCAATAGCCAAGTCAAGACATGAGTATGTGTTGTGTCCTATGTTATGATATGTAGGCTGTTTTTTGTTGAAAAGGCATGCTCCAGAAGATGTCAGGAATTTCTCTATCAGGCGACCTCAGGCATCCGTTCTGGAAGAGCCCCAAAGAGAGTTGTGAGCATTAAGGTCACCTGTAAGGATGTATGGTTCGGGCAGCTGGTCAACCAGCGCCTCGAAGTCGGAGCTCGTAAGTGCAACATCAGGAGGAATGTATATGGAGCATACCGTTATCAACCTATTAAATATTATTAAGCGTATTGCTACAGCCTCAAGGACGGTGTTCAAGGTGACAGGGTGGCATGCTAAGGATTTGCGGGTGATTATGGCAACACCGCCAGAAGAGTGTGTGCAGCCATCCCTGTCTTTCCTGTATACCATGTAACTATTCAAGAAATTTGTGTGTTTGGAATTCAGATGTGTTTCCTGGACACACATTATACTTGGCTGATTGGCATGCAGAATCTCATAAACGTCGTCAAGATTATTCAGAAGGCCTCGGCAGTTCCATTGAACAATATTTTCTCTTCCCATTATTATGTGTTCAGAGCTACTGGAGTGTGACTATTTATGTAGGGTCTTTCGGGGCTTGGACTCTTGGAAGGGGTTTTCTGGCCTTCTCTACTGACCTGGACGTCGCAGCCCGTTCCTTCCGCTGCGATGAAAGCCGGAAGGGCTCGACGTCCATGTCATCATCTGAAGGCAAGTGGGTGCCCAGCGGACTGGGCCCCCTTGACGTGGTACCCTTTCGGGTGTTCTTTGCCTGTGCTGCCAGTGCCGAAGGCGTGGGGAGCACCACAGATGGCACAGGCAGTGAGGCGGAGGAGGGGGTCGCTGCGACTGCCTCCGTCTCCATCTCGTCCGGCCCCTCGCGTGTGCTTCGGGCCGGTAGAGAGGGGGAAACGGTGGGTGCAGCAGTATCCCCACCGGACGTGGATGCCACCACAGCCGCTGCTGGCTCAGCGAGCGGTGCGGAGGCGGGTTGGGCTGCCAGAGGCAACCCAGGGGGGGGCGGGGGCGGGACCAAGTCCGACTCGCGGTACTGGGTCCCCGCCGAAACCAGACGCCGCTCCGCCCCCCGGCGAGCTGCGTCGGCGTACCTCCCCAGAGGGAAAGAGGCGAACCTCTTCCGCGCCTCTGGGAAAGTGATGTTTTCAGTGACCTTGATGTTAATGATTTTCTTTTCTAATTGAAACTTTTCGCATTTTCTGGAGTAGGCCGCATGTGGACCCTGGCAGTTTACACAAAGAAGTTGTTGCACGTTGCAGTTTTCGGCCGGGTGATCGTGCTGGGCGCATTTTGCGCAGGTAAGTCGGCCGCGACAGGTGTTTGTGCCATGCCCGAACCGTTGGCACTTGAAGCAGCGCCGTGGGTTCGGGATGTAAGGCCGGACTGAACAACGAATGTAACCTGCGTTGATGAATTCAGGAAGGGTCGCCTTGTCGAAGGTTAGGATGAGGTGCTTTGTCGGTATTTGTTTATCGTCTCTGCGGATGGTTATGCGCCTGACCGCTGTTACGCCCTGACTACGAAGGCCCTCCAGCAGGTCAGCTTCAGATTCATTGATTAGGTCATATTCGGAAATCACGCCCTGGGAGCTGTTTAGGCTGCGGTGGGGCGTGACTCGGATGGCCAGATCGGCGATGCAGGTTTGTGCAAGTAGTTTATCAGCCTGATTCTGGCTACTGACTTCAACAAGGATTTCACCGGTTCTTTGTTTTTTGGCTTTATATGATTCGCCGATGACACCTTCAAGAAATTTGGAGACGAGAAATACTGACTTTGAGGCAAGAGGGTTCAACTGGTCAACTGATTCTATTGCTAAGAAGCGAGGGTAGTTGTTCGGTTTCGAAATACTCAAGTTGGGCAGTGGTGGGAACGAAACTTCGGTGCGGCCCCTTTTCGGGGGCCGATCACGTTTGGGGGGGGGGGGGGTTTGGAAAATGCCATATGACACATTGGAAAGCAGGGAGACGGGGGTACTTTCTCCTTTGACCTTACCCTGGTAGCCAAAGAGGTCCCGGAGCTCCCTGCCTGGTGAACAGACAGGGAGCCCATCCGCCGGAGCTTGACCTGGGCTCCGACGGCCACCGTTCGTGGTTTCTAACCCTCCACCTATAAACACATCGCCACGGTTGGATCCAGCTTATGTTTGGGGGCTCGGGGTCCGCGGTATCGCCAGTACCGTCACCAAGATTGCTCAAGGTGCCCCGTGCGGGGGTGTGAACTGTTTTGTAAAATTGCTTAAGTGAATTTACTTAGTGCTAAGGGGCATTATAAAATGGCCCACATTTCGTTCACAATGATGCAAGTCTGGTCAGAAGCCAGCTGCTAGAAAACACATTCACGGGTTGTGTGTTGTGTGCCCATTAGCTGTTTCTTTCTCTTCCACAAAACGGGCACTTAAACAATCCTTTAAGCCAACAGGCTTAGCAAATAGTTTATCAAGTACAACTTCGGGGTAATGGTTGGTGTCTAGCGTGACATTGCCCACTCCCAAGAGTACTTCTTAATACCTTGTGCAAGAACTGGAGCCAAGGCCACGTGCGTGGATGTGAATGTCTGTCGGTGTTTGTGAAAGTTGCAGTACATCTGGAAGGTGTATGGATCATGGGTGGCTTTAACAATAAAATGACTGCTGAACGTACTTTTGCTCTGGTATCAATGAGCAGCATGTGAGCATTGATAAGTGCTTCACTGTTGACATTTTTGTTACACAAAAGCAGGCCATGTTAAGGCCCCCTGGAAAATATTCATGAAAAACAGTGGACAAAAGGCTGCCAACACATGGAAACCATGTTGGTCACGGCACCTTTCCAGTACTTCAGTACCGTTTATCACCGCTGTGTTTTTCCCCCAACTAGTAAACTATCCCAGCGTTGCACCTTAAGCCAGAAATCAAACACTTGCTTGTCAATGACAAGTGATCTGCCAAACTTCCGTGTCTATGCAAAAAGTGAGTAGCTCTACTTTCTGTGCACTGTTTGTGCTGTGAAGCTCCATTTCTAAACAAAATGCCAGGGTTCTTCTGGAAGATGCACAGCATTAAAACCTCAACAAAAAAGGAATAGGCAAGCGATACTCTCTTGCACTACACTAGAGTCCTGCGGGAAAGCCAAACCAGCAAGTGATCTTTTTCTACAAACAGGTGCAGACGAGCCTAGAAAAAGATTCCTTTTTGCGGACACCAAAGCTACGCTGGTAAGCCAAAATGTGTGGTGTCTGTTACTGCAGATTAGCTGCAAGACAAGCATGTTCACGCAAAGATTTATGAACCAGGCTGGCGGGGTAACAAAATCATTGAATGAAGTTACAACAAAATGTGTTATGAAAAATGATATAATAGTGTTTGCTATAAACAGCAATTAAAGGTATAAAATGGTTTTGACACTAGTGAAGTGGCCTGTTGGAAATCATTGGCAAAACCTAAAGAGCAACATTTCATATAGCTGCAATTGAGAAATAGCAAAGCGTGGTTGGGGCCTGAATTCAGCAGGCATGCTCCAGCTGAAAATGTATAATTGGAGAGCAAAACAATTATAAAGGCCTAGGGAAAAGGTGAGCTTAGTTGAGTTACCACAAAGGCATTTAGTTACAAAAATAAAGAAGCAACATGGGAAGCTTTATTTTCACTGATTTAAGTTTATCAACACTGAGCTTCATGTTCTGCATGTCCCATTGAAGAATCTCACACCTGCATGCACTCGGCACATTACATTTTACGGTGTAACACAGTTTATTTCGAACATAGGTAAATAAGAGAATATTGCATAAGCAGTTCATTTATACATGAAATAGAAACAGCAGGGTTTTTAAAACGAAGCCCGTAAGTCTGCTAAATGAAAGGGACCAATGATGAGTTTATGTTGTTACTAATAACAAATTTCAACGACCTTGTCTCAAACAAACCTTTCTATGGAGGGACTGTGTGTAATCATAGGATTTTTTTTTATAAAAGGTTGTAAATGCCCTGTAAATGTATGTCAAAAGGTATTTTAACGCCCTAGTCGTGGCCTGTCAGTCATCGGCGCTTTTTTCTGGTGTTTAGATGATCAAGGGCTGTTGTACGGGATCCACCTTCTCTTCTCACTTTGGTCACCATCTTTCTTAGTCACTGCATTCATGTGCTTGGTCAGGGAGCTATCAAGCGAGGACGACAGTCGGCACCAACTATCAGCCGAGTTCTTTCAGTCTGGGACAATTGCTGGAGAGGCTAAACAGTGTTCTTAAAATCCCTAACTGAGAGCTTTCACTTTTTGTTTTGTTAAAGAACATTTAGGCAACCCTTCAAGAACTGTCCGAAATAACAAAAATGACTATTGTGCCCGTTAAATAGTTAATCTACGCACAGTGAACGATGACCTAAAACCTATCAGTGCGAACCTACCCTTTGAACCTGCTTAATATTTAGCAGAGACTCACTCCATTCATTAGCTGTTTTATGGCACTGTGGGTGGGCTACTGGTTTCCACCTATGGAGCGTGTGGGCCGCGCTAGTTTCCAGTCGTCCTGTCAAATGTTTTTGGAGACTAGCACTACCCTGCAGTGTACGAGCCATGGATTCCTTGGGTTAGCCATGTGAAATTCTAGTGAATCGTTACGAGCCACCAAAGAAAGTGAGCATTTGTTTATCGACCACTGTTTTGTGGCCACGAAAAGTTTCGTTCATTAAAAAGACTAACAAATGACATCAATTTTATTGCAAACTTCAAACAAATAACTGGTATTACAGAAAGTGTGTAAAGCAGCTGGAGCTCCATAGCCACTTTCAAGCTATTTCTCCATGCCATCAGAGAATCTTGTCTGTGTGACTAACAGATACCGACCTATTCCACTGCAAAGAAACATAACTGGGCGATTGTAGTGGGGCCTCTAGTTCCGTTTAATCATATCACTTGAGTGTTTACGTACAGTTAACATACTGATGACTGTGTTTATAGTGCATGCACATAACATCAACGTAGTTTGAAATTAGTATCTTTTTCACCATTTATTTTTGTTAAATTCGCCCCATGACAGCCTTGACGTTTGCCTATCAATTACATTTACAGCATGCTCGCTGCTTATACCTGTTTACACAAACAATCGGTAGATGCTTTCACGTTCCAGGCACATCTTAAGGTTAGATTCTCTTTGACGTTGCTTATTGAGCCTGTGCAGAACCCATAGGTTTTCATATGCTGGAGTGCATGTAGGTATATTAGACATGATGGCAGGCCAAGCGTACACCCTTCCTATTACCGTCTGTACAGCCTCTTCTCTGACGTCTGGGTGTCCTGAATTAACTGCCTTTGCATGAGGGACTCAGTCAAGTCTGGCCAACATAGCGTACACCACGGTACAGTGAGACCTGAAAGTTATACCAGTGCAGTGGCTATGAAATAAAGCGTCTAGCTAGTCTACCTTTTCAAGGTCGCAGGTCCTAAACTGTCATAGAATCATGTATTCTACTACGAAATCTTTGGTTTCTACTAGGAAATCTTTTTAAGCGCTGAATATCACGCAATTATGATGCTTTTGGCGCATGCTCACAAGAATATTCTGCTCATAAAACGTATCGTGGGTGTAAAACAAATTTTAAGCTACAATTTCGCCCACTAGAAAATAAGAACTTCCCGATTTTAGGAAGTTTTCCTTGCTAATATTTCAGAAGAGGAGATCTACTGTAGTGGTACGTACGTGGTACATGTGTGGGGACACCAAAGATTACCTTTCCTATTCTTGGCGCAATTGTCTGTAATTGTAATGCGCACATGTGCCTAGTAAAAAACAGTTGCCGCCACTACCATTCGTCCTCGGCACTGTACATTCCGATTATCTTTTGGCGCTGCCAAGTTGTCTTCATTTCGAGAACACACACCGCGATTTTAGGTCGCCCATTTAAGCATTCTGAACTTGCCGTGGTGCAAACTGTTGATAGCAGATGCCGCCGCGCCGACATGCGTCGGAACGTTCACAGAATTACGCTCGAACGGTGTCGTTTCTTGAGTGGAACGTAGCTTGTTCGAAAGGGGCCAGTCAGCTGTGCGATGTCGTCTCACGTACGCTGAAACTGTACGCAGGTACCATCGGCATACACCAAGCATAACCAAGCGGTCATGAGTCAACATTACTCGAGAGCGGCTATTTTGCTGCGTTCTGGAAAGGCTGGCTGGGTCCCCACGTAATACATAATCGCAAGCAACTTTCTCACGTTTTCAGATAGTGCTTCTAACAATATGAACTTCGGTTTATCTACGTTGTCGGCCCGAGAAAATCGGAGCTTCGTCACGCTTTCGGATACGCGACTCCATGTACGCGATACGGCAGCTGGCAGCAGCAGCAGCATCGCCGGCTGCTCCCGCAAGAACAAAAATTGTTTGTTTAGAAAAGTTTAATCAGTTCAATTGTGCGTTATTTTGTACTGCAAATAAAAAAATGTGTATTTCGGACTACACTACACAAAATAATGACAATTAATAATGTTACGACGTCATTATGACGTCACGCGTGGCAGCAGCCGTTGCCAGGGGGGCGTGGCTGGTGCCACGCGCGTGGCTGAAGACGCTGCCTAATTTTTATTCAAATTGAACAAATTGCCACATGGGGTCATATGACGGGACATTGTGTTTACACCATTTACACTGCATCGACGTGTTGTACTGCGTTTTAAAGCTATTGTTTCGTCACTTCAGTGTCCTAGCTTGTTGTCTCACCGTATATAACAAGTTATGGCTATGTTTCGAGTGAAACAAAGGCCGAAACGCAAGTTCTGTGGCAATCGGATCACGACGGACGACTCAACAAAGTGTGACGTGAACGTGGCTGTTTCGGCAAGCGAAGTGAAGCTGGGCCAGTTGGAGGAAGACTGTGCAGTGCCACCGGATGGTGTTGTGCTACAGGGGAACAGGATTATAGATGTCGAAATTCTTTCTTCAGTTTTGGCGTCGCTGGCGTGCCCGGAATGCCAAAATATTTCACTGAAGCTTGAGGAGCATTCACGCCAAGGAGCATGTTTTGCATACGCCGTGGTATGTAGCGCATGTCTCTACGAACATTTGTTTTCCTCATAAAAAAAGCAGGAAGTGCAGCGGAAAACAACGTTCGGCTTGTATACGCTATGCGCCAGCTGGGGAAAGGACGTACTGGTGCTGTGGCGTTTTCGAAGGTTATGAATATGCCACTGCCACTTTGTCATTCGGCCTATGACAAGGTTTCTTCCAAGCTCTGTGAGGCCGCGAAAATTGTCGCGTCAAAGTCAATGATGGATGCCACTGCAGAAGTGCGCCAGGTTGTCGGCAGTAACGAGTGTGGCGTATCGGGTGACGGCACTTGGCAAAAGCGTGGACACTCCTCTTTGAATGGTTGTGTCTCTATTATATCAGTGGACACAGGAAAGGTGATTGACGTGGAAGCAATGTCAAGAAAGTGCAGGGCATGTGAAAATATGAAAAAGTGTTCCACAAGCACCGAGTTCGAAGAATGGGAGGCGAACCACACTGACTGCCAAGCCAACCACACAGGCAGTGCTGGTAGCATGGAGGCGGTAGGACTGTACCGTATGTTTGAGCGGTCCGAAACTACACGCGACTTGAAGTACATTAACTTTTATGGAGACGGCGACTCGAAAAGCCATGCGGCTGTCAAAGATATGTACGGAACTGGCTCTGTGCGCAAACTTGAGTGCATTGGGCACGTGCAAAAGCGTGTCGGATGCCGACTGAGGAAACTAAAAAAGACAACTCGTCGCATCGGAGGTAAAGGGAAGTTGACGGATGTTATGATCGATAGATTGCAAAATTATTACGGCATCGCAATCAGAGCAAATGTGGGGAACTTACAGGCTATGAAGCAGGCCACACTAGTGTCACGATTTAGACCCGCGTTCGTGATCCTGGGAGGGTAGGCATACCCTCCAGCCGAGAGACGACATGCAGCGTGCTGGTGGTGACAGTGACTGACCCCCGAGCAGCCGTGCTCGGCGGTGTTTATTGCCCGGCCACACACAAGGTTGCCCACCGAGCCTGGTAGGGCCACTGAACTTAGCGGCCAACGAATATCAGGGATGGGGGGCGCCACACACTTGTCACACCCCTCACCCCCAAGTTTGTTTGTCCTACGCAAACACAAAACAACACTTGTCCCCCCGGCGAGTAACGGTCTGGCGGCCTCCGTAGTCTCGCACTCCGCCTGGGCACAGGTGTCGATGCAGGTGTGGCAGCATTGGGTGCCACCTGCGTCACTCTCGCACCAGCTGTCAGCCTTCCCGGTGTCGAAGGACTTGCGCGTGGCGCCACAGTGGCGCGAGTAGCACCAGCCCCTGGTGCTGTGCTGGCAGCGGTCGGTGAAGCTGGCTCCCCTTGAAGGAGTCCAGGCTGAGGCAGTGCAGCGGGCCCGTGGCCAGGCAGCCCGGCTGCGCCAGCACCTGCTCGGGCGCGTACGGGTCCCCGCACACCATGCACAGCATCAGCCGCAGGTCCGGCCGGGGCTCCGCGACCGCGGGCAGCGTCTGGTGTGACAAGTGTGTGGCGCCCCCCATCCCTGATATTCGTTGGCCGCTAAGTTCAGCTCCATGGAGATGGGGCGCCCGCAGACTTCGACGGTCAGCATGTATGGTGGCACCGACGGCTGCACTGTGCCCGCGTGCCACATGTCGAAAATCTGCGGGTCTTCGGCCACGACGTTGAAGCCTAGCCGTTGCACCCGAAGCTGCTGCCGCACGCCCCCGCCGCCTACCCTTGCGCCGACTCCCTCGGCCGTGGGCTGGCGCGGAACCTGTGCTCGACGCCGGCTGCTGCTTCCGTCCGTCCGCCGTCGTCCCCCCTCGGCACGCCCGAGCAATGTGCACAGTTCTTCCGCACGCAAAGCACTCCCGCTTGCGCGAACTGGCACTGGGAGGGGGGGGTGGTCACCACCGCAGCGAACGCACCTGCCATGCCGTGCCGCCATCTTGTTCACCGCCGCCTCCGCCGAAGGTGAGCCACGCTAGCTCGCCCGCGTCCTTGGCCGCAGCCTCCATCGCCAGCGCTGCCTTCACGGCGTCGTCCAGCGAGGGGTCGGGAAGCTCCAGGAGTCGCGTCTGCATGGCGGGGTCGTTGATGCCGCAGACGAAACGGTCCCGCAGCAGCGAGTCGAGCTGCTACCTGAAGGCGCAGCCGCTCGCCAACCCTCGCAGCGCTGCGACGAACTGCCCGAGCGTCTCTCCGTCTCGGCGGCTCCGGTTATTAAAGCGAAAACGCTCCATTAACGTCGACGGAGCCGGGCTGTAGTGCGAGCGTAGCGCCGCGAGCAGCTCACCCAGCGACTTCTCGTGCGGCGTGGCCGGCTTGAGCAGGTCGAGCAGGAGAGCGAAGACGCGGGTCCCGCAGCTGGCCAGGAAGATGTCGCGCTGTTTTGCCCGGGTGTGTCGTTCGCCCGGAAAAACACGCCGACTTGCTCCTCGTAGACCGGCCAGGCGGACCCTTCACCCTCAAACGGCTCGAGCCTCCCGTACAGCGGCATGGCGTAATGGCGGCTGGATTGAGGGGGAGGCGTCTCGGCGTTCTCGGTGGCGGCGCTCTCGGTGGCTTCGGCCGCTCCGCGGGCTTCTTCCCTCGTCGCCAGTGTCACGATTTAGACCCGCGTTCGTGAACCTGGGAGGGTAGGGATACCCTCCAGCCGAGAGACGACATGCAGCGTGCTGGTGGTGACGGTGACTGACCCCCGAGCAGCCGTGCTCGGCGGTGTTTATTGCCCGGCCACACACAAGGTTGCCCACCGAGCCTGGTGGGGCCATTGAACTTAGCGGCCAACGAATATCAGGGATGGGGGGCGCCACACACTTGTCACAACTAGCAAGTCTCTTTCACTGCAGTTCGACTGATGGAACTCCTAGACATGGCCTCTGTCCTTTGGGTGTGAAAAGTTGGTGTGCCTACAACCGGGTGAAAGCTCTCGGCACAGGACGCTACAAGCACAGGGGAGGTTTTTCTAGTGACATCCTGAACAAAGTGAAACCCGTGTATGCAGACCTCTGTTCTGATGAACTCTTGACGAAATGCCTCCACGGAAAAACGCAGAACGCGAATGAATGCTTCAATGGGATGCTCTGGCAGCGTCTCCCTAAAGATGTCTATGTAGGCCTGCGCACTGTTTTGTTTGGACTATACGATTGTATATGTCACTTCAACAATGGAAATAGTCGCACGCGGGACATCTTGATGCACGCTGGTGTTGATCCTGGCTACTACACCACAGTAGCTTGCCACAGCAGGGACCGAAGACGCCTGAAGAACGCCAAGCGCCAGTCAACGGGAGACGAAAAACAAGCCCGAAAAAAATCACGAGCTGCTAAACAATCACACAGTGATGATGATGATGATGGTTGGATGTTTATGGCGCAAGGCCAACTGGGGCAAAGAGCGCCAAAACAATAGTCATATATGAGGGGTGAAACCTTAAACACTAAGTAAAGTCAGTAAAAACAAAAGTGAAATCGCAAAACGACAATGAGCATGGCTCATTGGATTTCATGATGCGTGATAGGAAATGAGGTTTAAAAACTTGACGTCTGACAAATACTCAAACACACGTTTCACAGAAACAATGACATCGTCACCTAGAAAAAACGATGGATGTAGGGGAATATGTTGTCTGTAGAGGTCTCTGAAGTGTTTGTGTCGTGTTGTGTGAAGTGCTTTGCATGTGATTAGTATGTGCACCACGGATAGGGCCTCTCCGCACCTGCTGCAAGGAGGTCTTGGAAATGCAGTGAGAAGGCGGTAGTGCGTTGCATGAGTGTGCCCTATCCGTAATCTGGCCCAGGCGACTTCAGTGTATCTATTGCGTGTGTCGGTGGTGTATGGTCCCAAGTGTGGTTTTATTACGTGTAACTTGTTGTCTGTCTGTTCACTCCAGTGTGCTTGCAATGTTTTGCGAAGTTGTCTGATCTGTGGTTTCACGTCAGTGTAGGGTAATGTGGATATGTCTACTGGATTCGAGAGTGTAGCAGCAGCAGCCATTCGATCCGCTGCTTCGTTCCCGGCTATACCACAGTGGCCAGGGACCCAGCAAAGGACTAGTTCAAATTTGTGGACATACACAGACATAATACCCTTGACTATTAAATTTATAACGTGATCTTTGGAATACTTTGTTGACGACAACGCCCGCAAAACACTGAGAGAATCTGTATATATAATGGATTGTGGGATGTGGCTTTGAAGGATATGATTAACAACCAGAAGTACACTATAAGCCTCTGCCGTAAAGATACTTGTATTACTGTTAAGAATTCTAGTGACACTAAGGCCGGGCCCATGCGCCGCGCAGGACACCGAGGTGGAAGTTTTAGAGGCGTCCGTATCAAATTCAGAACATTGGTACTTCTGCTGCAAGCACAAGAAGTTCTGCAGAATTGCACATGTGGGAGCTCGGTTTTTATCTGCATGTGTGAATGATGTGTCGCATGAGACAGGGCGGAGATGCCATGGTGCTATGAAATCTGGTACAGAGCTTTGGATGGTATCTAAAAAGGAGACAGCAAGCTCTGACGCTTCCTCTCTAACTCTGTAAGAGAAGGGCGCAGAGAACGATAGTCGATTTAAAAGGAGTTCAGTCATGGAGGTATCATGAAAAACTGATTTAAAGGATGGTGAGGCATGGATGAAATTTTAAAAGCATAAAGGAGGTCTGTGTATGCTCGCTGACGTTGTAGGTTCCATTTGTTGCACTCTACATACAGGCTTTCGACTGGACTAGTCCGAAAGGCGCCACAGGACGGACAACCGGAGCCCTAAATAAAGCGCAGGGTACAGCATTCTGAGGGATGTTTTAGCGGCTGACCCATAGCAACGCTGCCATAGTCCCATCGTGAGCCTATCAAGCTGATAAAAACACGCAACATAAGCTGTTTGTCAGCACCAAAAGAGATGTGCGAGAGAACCTTCAGGATATTCATTGTTTTTAAGCATTTATGTTTTAGTTGTTTTATGTGTGGGATGAATGTGAGCTTTTCGTCAAAGATTATACCTAAAAACTTGTGTTCCTTTTTTACAGGAATCGAGACACCGTGGAGTTGAATGTCTGGATCCGGTCGGATTCCACGCCTCTTGGAAAACAAGACACAAGTGCACTTCCCTGGATTAAATTTAAAACCGTTGCTATCTGCCCAACCAGCTAGCTTGTTAACACCAAGCTGGACCTGGCGCTCACAGACAGACAAGTTACAGGATTTAAAGGAGAGCTGAACGTCGTCTACACAGATTGAACAGGAAATCGACGGTGGCAGCGCCTTCCTAAGGGAATTCATTTTCACAATAAAAAGGGTGCAACTTAAAACTCCACCTTGCGGCACTCCATTTTCCTGCACATGAACCCTAGAGAGTGCAGTTCCAACTCGCACACGAAAGGTTCTTTGAGACAAGTAGCTGGCAAGTGTGTTCATCATGTTACCTGCCATGCCGAAGGAATTGAGGTCGCTTAGGATGCCATACCGCCACGCGGTATCGTACGCTTTTTCTAGATCAAAGAATACTGTCATACACTACTGCTTATGGAGGAAAGCATCTTTTATATACGCCTCTAATGGAACGAGTTGATCGTTGGTAGATCGCCCCGCCCTGAAGCCTGCCTGGCAGCTCTCGAGAAGACCGTTGTACTCTAAGAAGTACACGAGTCTCCTGTTTATCATCTTCTCAAAGAGCTTACACAGGCAGCTTGTCAGAGCAATGGGACGATAACTGGCGGGAGAGGAAGGGTCCTTCCCTTCCTTTAGAATAGCCACTACTATGGACTCTCTCCAAGAGCGAGGAATGTGCCCCGAAAGCCATATGTTGTTGTATAGATGTAGGAGTGTTTCAAGAGTGTCTGGGTGTAGGTGTTGTATCATGGTGTATGTAATCTTATCTGCGCCTGGAGCTGAAGGTTTGCACGTGCTCAGGGCAGCCCTCAACTCATAGAGAGTGAATGCAGAGTTGTAAGAAATTTTTTATTTGATGATTATGATGATAGTTGGGTTTTATTGGTGCAAGGCCGACTATGGGCAAAGAGCGCCAAAGAAGAAGTTACTGAATTGTGATGAGACCGTATATACTAAGACATGCGTCTAAAAGTAAAGGTGATGCAAAACAAAAGACAATGGAGATGGCTGGTGTATAGGGCCAGGGTGATTACACATGATATGACAAGAGCTGCAGAAAGTTTACCTCAGCTAAAAACTTAAAAACACGTTGACTAGAAAACATTAGTTCGTCGGCTAAAAAGTATGATGGGTGCAAAGGAATGTGTCGTCTGTATAATTCAGGGAAATGTTTGTGTCGTGTTGTGTCAAGTTTGATTGATTGATTGTGGGGTTTAACGCGCCGACGCAACGCAGGCGATGAGGCGCGCCGTAGTGGAGGGCTCCGGATTAATTTTGACCACCTGGGGATCTTTATCGTGCGCCGAAATCTCGTACACACGGGCGTTTTTGCTTTTCGCCTCCATCAGAAAAGCGGCCGCCGCGGCCGGGAATCGAACCCGCGACCTCGTGCTCAGCAGCGCAACGCCTTAGCCACTGAGCCACCGCGGCGGGTCCGTTGTGTCAAGTGCCTTGCATGTGATTAGTGTGTGGACTACGGATAGGCCCATTCCACACCTGCTACACGTGGGTCCCGAAGTTCCAGTGAGCAGGTGGGAGTGCGTAACATGTGTGTGGCCTATCTGCAGCCTAGCCAGGGCGACTTCCGTGTATCTGTTGTGTGAGTCAGTTATGTAGCGTCCCAGTTGTGGTTTTATTACGTGTAGTTTGTTGTCTGTTTGTTGACTCCAGTGTAATTGCCATGTGTTACGAAGCTGTCGTCTGATGTGTGTCTTTAGGTCGGTGTAAGGTACTGTTGTAACGTCAACTGTAGTCATGAGAGCAGCATCACCAGCCATTTGGTCGGCGGCCTCATTGCCAGGGATTCCACAATGCCCTAGTACCCAGCATATAGTTATTTCAAGATTTGAGGCATATGCAGAAATTAGTACCTTGAAGAGAGCATTTATCACATAGTTTTTAGATGACCTTCCTAATGACAGTGCCTGTACGACGCTTTGAGAGTCTGTGTACACAATGGAATTGGGAATTTTATGTTTGATGATGTGGTTTGAAACGAGTAAAATGCCATATGCTTCTGCCGTGTAAATACTGTTATGAAAATTCATAGTTTTGCTTACTCTAAAATTTGGTCCGTGCGCTGCACAAGATACTGTAGAACCAGTTTTCGACGCGTCGCTATAGAATTCTGCGCACCTGTACTTGTCCTGCAGGAACAGGAAGTGCTGCAGAATTGCATTCCTGGGTACCCTATTTTTTTCTACAAGAGTGAATGACAGGTCGCATGATACAGGACGAAGATGCCATGGTGCGATGAGATTATGAATGGGTGTCTTGTGCGTGTCTGAAAAGGGGACATTGAGTGCAGAAGCCTCCTCCCTAACTCTGAGAGACAACAGCAAGGGAATAGATGGCCTGTTTAAAAAGAGTTGTAAATTTGATGTATCGTTCATGATGGGATTAAAAAGATGGTTGGTCAGAGACACGATCTTGGATGCATACAACAGGTCAACATACTCCCGCTGATGCCCTAAGCACCATTTGTCGCACTCGACATAAAGACTTTCAACAGGGCTAGTGCGGAATGCGCCACATGAGAGGCGAAGGCCAAGATGCAGCACTGGGTCGAGCATGCTCAGTGCGGTCTTTGTCGCCGACCCATACACGACACTGCCGTAGTAGAGCCGAGACCCCACCAACGCTGTGTACAGGCGCAGCAGGAGTTCTTTGTCGGCCCCATAAGATTGATGTGAGAGGACCTTAAGAATATTCATTGTTTTTAAGCATTTGCATTTCAGCTGTCTGATATGTGGGATGAATGTAGGTTTTTCGTCAAATAAAATACCTAAAAACTTGTGTTCCTTGTTCACAGGAATTGGCACATTGGCAAGAGTGATGTCTGGGTCCGGGTGGACCCCACGCCTCCTGGAGAATAGAACACAAGAGCTCTTCGCGGGATTAAGATTAAAGCCATTCTTGTCAGCCCAGCCGGAAAGTTTCTTGACGCCGAGCTGGACTTGACGTTCGCAGATGGACAGGTTACACGATTTAAAGGATATCTGTACGTCATCTACATACATGGAATAAGGGATTGTAGGTGGTAGTGCCTTTCCAAGAGAGTTCATGATGATGACGATGGTTGGATGTTTATGGCGCAAGGCCAACTGGGGCAAAGAGCGCCAAAACAATAGTCATATATGAGGGGTGAAACCTTAAAACCTAAGTAAAGTCAGCAAAAACAAAAGTGAAATTACAAAACGACAATGAGCATGGCTGGTGTATTGGGCCAGATTTCATGATGCGTGATAGGAAATGAGGTTTAAAAATTTGACGTCTAACAAATACTCAAACACACGTTTCACAGAAACAATGGCATCGTCACCTAGAAAAAACGATGGATGTAGGGGAATATGTTGTCTGTAGAGTTCTCTGAAGTGTTTGCGTCGTGTTGTGTGAAGTGCCTTTCATGTGATTAGTATGTGCACTACGGATAGGGCCTCTCCGCACCTGCTGCACTGGGGTCTAGATGATCCCGTCAGCAGATACGAGTGCGTCGCATGGGTGTGCCCTATCCGCAGCCTACCCAAGGCGACTTCCGTGTGTCTGTTGTGTGAGTCAGATGTGTACCATCCCAAGTGTGGCTTTATTACATGTAGTTTGTTGTCTGTCTGTTCGTCCCAGTGTGTTTGCCATGTTCTGCGCAGGTGTTGTCTTATGTGTGGCTTGAGGTCTGTGTAGGGTATCGCTGTAATGTCTACAGTGTTCCTGAGTGCAGCAGCAGCGGCCCTCTCGTCTACCAACTCATTCCCAGCGATCCCTGCGTGTCCTGGGACCCATCAGAGGACCAGCTGATGCTTTTGTGCATACACGGACATGATAGTGTTAAATACAAGATTAACTATGTGGTTTTTGGGGGGTGTATGTGATGACAGTGCGCGAACAACACTCAAAGAATCTGTATAGATGATGGAATTGGGAATTTGATTTTCAAGAATGTGTCGTACAATCAGTAAAATTCCATACGCTTCTGCTGAAAAAACTGTTGTGTGCACGCTCATGGTTCTCGCCGCATTAAAATTTGGACCATGAGCAGCGCACGACACCATAGTGGAGGTTTTAGAAGCGTCACTATAAAATTCCGCACATGTGTGTTTAAACTGCAAAGACAGAAAGTGCTGCAGTATTGCAGCTCGTGGAACACGATTTTTATCAAGTCTCATAAAAGAAAGGTCGCACGACACAGGGCGAACTTGCCAAGGCGGTAAACTGTTAGAAAAGGATGACCTGTACACGTCTAAAAACGAAGCACTGAGATCCGAGGCTCACTCTCTCACTCTAAGTGAAAAGGGCAGAGGAACGGATGGGCGATTTGCAAAGAGCAGAGATGTTGATGTATCATTAAAGACAGGATAAAAAGGATGATTATTCAGCGATGAAATTTTAAAAGCATAAAGCAAGTCCATGTATGCTCGTTGGTTCTCAAGGCTCCACTTATTACATTCGACATAAAGACTCTCAGCAGGGCTAGTGCGAAAAGCACCCGACGAAAGACGAAGGCCCAAGTGTAGCACTGGGTCAAGAATTCGCAAGGCTGTCTTAGTCGCCGACCCATATACCACACTGCCATAGTCCAAACGAGACCCAACCAAAGCAGTATACAAGCGAAGCAAGAGTTCTTTGTCGGAACCATAGGATTGGTGGGAGAGAACCTTAAGTATATTCATTGTTTTGAGACATTTATTTTTAAGTTCCTTGATGTGGGGAATGAATGTGAGTTTGTGATCAAACACCACACCAAAGAACTTGTGCTCCTTGTTCACAGGAAGCGACACGCCATTAAGAGTAATGTCTGGGTCCGGATGGACCCCACGCTTCCTGGTGAACACAACGCAGGAGCTTTTTGCAGGATTCAATTTAAACCCATTGTTGTCTGCCCAGCCGGCAAGTTTCTTGACACCAAGCTGGACTTGACGTTCGCAGATTGACATATTACATGATTTATAGGATATCTGGACGTCATCTACATACATGGAATAAGAGATTGTGGGTGGCAGTGCCTTACCAAGAGAGTTCATTTTTACTATGAAGAGAGTGCAGCTCAACACGCCACCCTGTGGCACGCCATTTTCTTGCACGTGAACCCTTGAGAGTGCACCACCGACTCTCACTCGAAACGTTCTTTCTGACAGGTAACTGACAAGAGTGTTTAACATGTTACCCGAGACACCGAATGACTTCAGGTCACTAAGGATCCCGTAGCGCCAAGCGGTGTCGTAGGCCTTCTCGAGGTCGAAAAAGACGGTTAAACAGTACTGCTTATGCGCGAAGGCATCCTTGATGTACGAATCAAGAGCAACCAGTTGATCGTTCGTCGATCGCCCCACCCTAAAGCCTGCCTGGCAGCCCTCGAGAAGACCGTTGTACTCGAGGAAGTACACGAGCCTGCGATTTACCATCTTCTCGAAGAGCTTGCACAGGCAGCTCGTCAGGGCTATAGGACGGTAGCTTGAGGGGGACGACGGGTCCTTTCCCTCTTTCAGAAAAGCAACAACTATAGCCTTCTTCCAAGAGCTTGGAATGTGCCCCGAAAGCCATATCTTGTTATATAGGTGTAAGAGTGTTAGAAGAGTGTCTGCGTGCAGGTGTTGTATCATTGTGTATGTGATGTTGTCTGGGCCTGGAGCTGAGGGTTTACACGTGCTCAAAGCAGCCCTCAGCTCATGCAGTGAAAACTCTGAGTTATAAGAAGATGTTGACCTATTGTTATCTAGTATAGGTTTCTTTTCGGCCGTTTGTTTGTGTTTCATGAAAGTGTTTGTGTAGTGTGCTGAACTGGACACGTGTTGGAAGTGTTGTGCGAGGGTGTCAGCCTGGTCTTCGAGTGTCCCCTGTTGTGCTGACCAGAGGCAGGCTGTGTGTTTGTTGTCCTTTGAGTTTCCGTATTCTTGTCCATACTTTCCGTGTGTCTGTGTAGGAGTTTATTGATGTTATGAAGGAACCCCAACTCTCTCGTTTTGCCTCACGGCGCACAAGTTTTCCTAACGCCTTGGCCCGTTTGAACAAAATGAGGTTACCCGACGTGGGGTACCGACGAAGGACACCCCACGCCTTGTTCTAGGCCTCTCGCGCCCGCCTACAGTCCTCATTCCACCACGGCCTCCGCTGGTTGCGCGGGGCACCAGAGGCGTGGGGAATGGACTTTTCGGCGGCGTCGAGGATGTGCGCCGTGAGCAGTTGGGTAGCTTCTTGGACGTGTAGGTGTCCTATAGATGTGTGGTGTAGTTTGGATGTCTGTGTAAATGTATTCCAGTTAGCTCGTGCTTCATTGAACCTATTATGGGAAGATGGACTGCATGGGCCTTTACCTATGTATGTGAGTGAGGTGGGGAAGTGGTCACTACCGTATGGGTCAGTGCCCACACCCCACTCGAGGAGAGGAAAGAGAACTGCTGAGCCAATCGCCAAGTCAAGACATGAGTATGTGTTGTGTCCTATGCTGTGGTATGTAGGCTGTTTACTGTTGAAAAGGCATGCTCCAGAAGATGTAAGGAATTTCTCTATCAGGCAACCTCGGGCATCCGTTCTGGAAGAGCCCCAAAGAGAGTTGTGAGCATTAAGGTCGCCTGTAAGGATGTATGGTTCGGGCAGCTGGTCTACCAGCGCCTCGAAGTCAGAGCTTAAAAGTGAAACATCAGGAGGAATGTATATGGAGCATACCGTTATCAACCTATTAAATATTATTAAGCGTATTGCTACAGCCTCAAGGATGGTGTTCAAAGTGACAGGGTGGCATGCTAAAGATTTCCGGGCAATTATGGCCACACCGCCAGAAGAGTGTGTGCAGCCATCCCTGTCCTTTCTGAAGACCATGTAAATATTCAAGAAATTTGTGTGCTTGGAATTCAAATGTGTTTCCTGAACACACATTACACTTGGCTGTTTAGCATGCAGTAGTTCGTATACATCGTCAAGATTTTTAAGAAGGCCTCTACAGTTCCATTGAATTATGTTTTCTCTTCCCATTATTTAGTGTGAGAGCTAATGGAGTGTGTGTGTTTGTTTATGTGTCGTCTTTCGGGGCTGTGACTCTCGCCTTTTTTGGCTTGTCGGGAGGCTTTGGCGTCGGGACGCGTTCCTTGCGCTGCGTTGCAAGCAGGAACGGCCCGACATCCATGTCGTCGTCGGATGTCCGAGGGGTGCCCGACGGACCGGGCCCCCCGGACTTGGCCCCCCCTCGGGAGCCCTTCGTTTGAGCTGCCACCGCCGAGGGCGTCCGGGGCGCCAGAGGTGGCACGGGCGGTGCGGTGGCGGTGGGAACCGGTGCGGGGCCCGTGGTGTCCATCACCTCGGTACCCTCCAACGCACTGGAGGACGGGGAGACCGAGGCGGGAGCGGCACCGGTCCCGACGGAAGACGTTTGCACCACAACCGCTGCTGCCTCAGCAAGCGGCGTGGTCGCGGGTTGGGCTGTCAGAGGCAACCCAGGGGGGGGCGGGGCAGGGACCAGGTCAGACGCGCTGAACTGGGTCCCTGTGGACACCAGACGCCGCTCCGCCCCCCGGCGAGCCGCGTCGGCGTACCTCCCCAGAGGGAAAGAGGCGAACCGCTTTCGCGCCTCTGGGAAGGTGATGTTCTCAGTGACCTTTACATTTATGATTTGTTTTTCTTGCTTAAATTTCTCACAAGTACGAGACCACGCTGCGTGGGGCCCCTGGCAGTTGGCACAGGTGAAGCTCTGGGTGTTGCAGTTTTCGGACGGGTGGTCATGTTGGCCGCATTTCGCACAGGTAAGGCGGCCGCGGCAGGAGTTGGTGCCATGCCCAAACCGTTGGCACTTAAAACAGCGCCGCGGGTTAGGGATGTAAGGCCGGACCGGGCATCGAACAAAACCTGCATTTATGTATTCTGGAAGGCTCGACCTGTCAAAAGTTAAGATAAGATGCTTTGTAGGTATTTGTTTGTCCTCTCTACGTATGTTTATGCGCCTGACCCCTGTTACGCCCTGACCTCGAAGGCCCTCCAGCAGGTCGGCTTCAGTTTCGTTCAGTAGATCGGGATCGGAGATCACGCCCTGGGAGCTGTTTAAGCTGCGGTGGGGCGTGACCCTGATGTCAAGATCACCGATTCGGGTCTGGCTCAAGAGTTTCTGCCTGCTGCTGCTTGGTCACTTCGACCAGCAATTGCCCAGTTCTTTGTTTCTTGGCTTTGTACGCCTCACCAATTATACTCGTCAGGAACTTCGATAATAAGAAGACAGACAATGAAGCGACAGATCTTTCTGTGTCAGTTGACTCAACTACAAGAAAACGGGAATAGTTGTTTACAGTTGTTGGAAAGACAGTTGTTGAAAGAGGTGGAAATGGAACTTCGGTGCGGCCCCTTTTCGGGGGCCGATCACGTCTGGGGGGGGGGTTTTGAAAATGCCATATAGCATAGTATAAAAGCAGGGAGACTGGGGTACTTTCTTCTTTGACCTTACCCTGGTAGCCAAAGAGGTCCCGGAGCTCCCTGCCTGGTGAACAGACAGGGAGCCCATCCGCCGGAGCTTGACCTGGGCTCCGACGGCCACCGTTCGTGGTTTCTAACCATCCACCTACAAACACATTGCCACGGTTGGATCCAGCGTATGTTTGGGGGCTCGGGGTCCGCGGTATCGCCAGTACCGTCACCAAGATTGCTCAAGGTGCCCCGTGCGGGGGCCAAGTGAGTTCATTTTTTTTTTACTATGGAGAGAGTGCAGCTCAACACTCCACCTTGCGGCACGCCATTTTCTTGCATATGAACATTTGACAGTGCACGACCAACTCTGACGCGAAAGGTTCTCTCCAACATATAACTACAAAGGATGTTCAACATGATGCCCGCAACACCGATTGACTTTAGGTCACTGAGGATACCGTACCGCCAAGCGGTGTCATAGGCTTTCTCTATGTCGAAAAACACCGTCAGACAAAATTGTTTATGCACAAAGGCATCCTTTATATATGTTGCAAGAGCTACGAGTTGATCGTTCGTTGATCGCCCCGCCCTGAAGCCTGCCTGGCAGCTCTCGAGAAGACCGTTGTACTCAAGGAAGTACACGAGCCTGCGATTTATCATCTTCTCGAGAAGCTTGCACAGGCAGCTGGTCAGGGCAGTGGGTCGATAGCTAGCAGGAGAGGAAGGGTCCTTCCCTTCTTTCAAGAATGCTACAACTATGGCCTCCCTCGAAGACTTTGGAATGTGCCCCGAAAGAAATATCTTGTTGTAAAGGTGAAGGAGTGTTACAAGAGTGTCTGCGTGTAAGTGCTGTATTATTGTATATGTAATGTTGTCTGGGCCTGGAGCTGAGGGTTTACACGTGCTTAGAGCAGCCCTCAGCTCATGTAGTGAAAACAGGGAGTTGTAAGAAGTCTGTGATTTGTTGTTGTCGCGTAGGGACTTCTTTTCACAACAGGCTTTATGTTTCAGGAAAGTGTTCGTGTAGTGTGCTGAACTGGACACGTGTTGGAAGTGTTGTGCGAGTGTGTCAGCCTGGTCTTCGAGTGTGTCCCCTGTAGTGCTGACCAGAGGCAGGCTGTGTGTTTGTTGTCCCTTGAGTTTGCGTATTCGTGTCCATACTTTCCTTGTGTTTGTGTAGGAGTTTATTGATGTTATGAATGTACGCCAACTCTCTCGTTTTGCCTCACGGCGCACACGTTTTCCTAACGCCTTGGCCCGTTTGAACAAAACGAGTTTCCCGATGTGGGGTACCGACGAAGGATACCCCACGCCTTGTTCTGGGCCTCTCGCGCCCGCCTACAGTCCTCATTCCACCACGGCCTCCGCTGGTTGCGCGGGGCACCAGAGGCGTGGGGAATGGACCTTTCGGCGGCGTCGAGGATGTGCGCCGTGAGGAGTTGGGTAGATTCTTCAACGTGTAGGTGTCCTATGGATGTGTGGTGTAGTTTGGATGTCTCTGTAAATGTATTCCAGTTAGCTCGTGTTTCATTGAACCTATTATGGGAAGATGGACTGCATGGGCCTTTACCTATGTATGTAAGTGAGGTGGGGAAGTGGTCACTGCCATATGGGTCAGTTCCCACACCCCACTCGAGAAGAGGAAAGAGAACTGCGGAGCCAATAGCCAAGTCAAGACATGAGTATGTGTTGTGTCCTATGTTATGATATGTAGGCTGTTTATTGTTGAAAAGGCATGCTCCAGAGGATGTAAGAAACCTCTCTATCAGGCGACCCCGGGCATCCGTACGAGAAGAGCCCCAAAGTTAATTGTGAGCATTAAGGTCGCCTGTTAGAATGTATGGTTCGGGCAGCTGGTCAACCAGCGCCTCGAAGTCAGAGCTCAAAAGTGTGACATCAGGAGGAATGTATATGGAGCATACCGTTATCAACCTATTAAATATTATTAAGCGTATTGCTACAGCCTCAAGGATAGTGTTCAAAGTGACAAGGTGGCATGCTAAAGATTTCCGGGCGATTATGGCCACACCCCCAGAAGAGTGTGTGCAGCCATCCCTGTCCTTTCTGTATAATTTGTTTGCTTCGAATTCAAATGTGTTTCCTGAACACACATTACACTTGGCTAATTAGCATGCAGTATTTCATTTACATCGTCAAGATTTTTAAAGAGGCCTCTGCAGTTCCATTGTACTATGTTCTCCCTTCCCATTATGAAGTGTTCGGAGCTACTGGACTGTGTTGTTTATGTGTCGTCTTTCGGGGCTGTGATTCTCGTCTTTTTTGGCTTGTCGGGAGGCTTTGGCGTCGGGACGCGTTCCTTGCGGTGCACCGCAGACAAGAACGGACCGACGTCCATTTCATCCTCGGATGTCCTCGGAGCGCCTGAGGGATCAGGCTCCTTGGACTGCGAACCCTTTGGGGTGCGCTTTTCCTTGCCCGCAACCACCGAGGGATTCAGGAACGCCTCGGATGGCGCAGGCGGTGCGGTGGTGTGGGAGCTGCCACTGGCTCCCCCAAGTCCATCTCCTCTGCGCCCTCGCCCGTGGTTTGGGACGCTGGAGTGGAAGTGGAGGATGCTGCATCGCTTCCACCAGACGTGGTTGCGGCCACAGCCGCTGCTGGCTCAGCGAGCGGTGCGCACGCGGGTTGGGCTGCCAGAGGCAACCCAGGTGGGGGCGCGGGCGGGACCAAGTCCGACTCGCGGTGCTGGGTCCCCGCCGAAACCAGACGCCGCTCCGCCCCCCGGCGAGCTGCGTCGGCGTACCTCCCCAGGGGGAAAGAGGCGAACCTCTTTCGCGCCTCTGGGAAGGTGATGTTTTCCGTGACCTTGATGTTTATTATTTTTTTCTCAAGCTTGAACCGCTCGCAGGTTCGCGAATATGTAGCGTGAGGTCCTTGGCAATTGGCACAGAGCAGTTGATTGGATGAACAGTCATCAGTGAGATGGTGTTGGGCACATTTAGCGCATGTTGGCTGGCCCCGGCACGAGTTGGTACCATGCCCGAACCGCTGGCACTTGTAGCAGCGACGCGGATTCGGGATGTACGCTCGAACGGAGCACGAGATAAAGCCTGCCTTAATGGATTCAGGAAGTGTGGAGCGGTTGAAAGTCAGGATTATATGCTTTGTGGGGATTTCCTTCTTGTCTCGTCTGATGGTTATACGCCTCACTGCAGTTACACCCTGATCTTTCAGGCCTTCTAACAGATCAGCTTCGGTCTCATTCAACAAATCAGTCTCCGAAATCATACCCTGAGAGCTGTTGAGGCTACGATGGGGAGTGACTCTGATGGCCAGATCTGCCATGCAGGTTTGCGACAGGAGGTTAGTGGCTTGTTGCTGCGTCTTGACATTGACTAGAACTTCACCGGTACGGAGTTTCTTAGCATCAAACGATTTTCCGAGGATGCCTTCCAGGAACTTAGTGATCAAGAATACGGACATGGAAGAAACAGGGTTTGTTTTGTCAACTGCCTCGATAACCAAGAATCGAGGATAGTTGTCAGGTTTCGAAATGTGGATTGTTGGAAGGGATGGAAAGGAAACTTCGGTGCGGCCCCTTTTCGGGGGCCGATCACGTTTGGTGGGGGGGTTGAATTATCCATATAGCATTGGAAAAAAGTAGGGAACGGGGGTACTTTCGTCTCAAACCTTACCCTAATGGCTTGAGAGGTCCCGGAGCTCCCTGCCTGGTGAACAGACAGGGAGCCCATCCACCGGAGCTTGACCTGGGCTCCGACGGCCACCATTCGTGGTTTCTAACCCTCCACCTATAAACACATCGCCACGGTTGGATCCAGCTTATGTTTGGGGGCTCGGGGTCCGCGGTATCGCCAGTACCGTCACCAAGATTGCTCAAGGTGCCCCGTGCGGGTAGTTTTTGATTTGTCTTTGTCGTGTAAGGGCTTTTTTTCTGCAGATGTTTTGTGTTTCATGAAAGTGTTTGCGTAGTGTGCTGAGCTGGACACGTGTTCAAAGTGTTGTGCAAGCGTGTTGGCCTGGTCTTCGAGTGTGTCCCCTGTTGTGCTAACCAGGGGCAGGCTGTGTGTCTTTTGTCCTTTTAGCTCGCGTATCCGTGTCCAGACTTTGTGATTGTCGGTGTATGAGTTGATGGAAGTGAGGAAGGCGCGCCAACTCTCTCGTTTCGCCTCACGACGCACACCCTTCCCAAGAGCCTTAGCCTGTTTAAAGGGAATGAGATTATCTGGCGTGGGGTACCGGCGAAGGACACCCCACGCCTTGTTCTGGGCCTCTCGCGCCCGCCTACAGTCCTCGTTCCACCAGGGCCTCCTTGGGTTGCGGGACGCACTGGAGGCCTGGGGCATGGACTTTCGGCGGCGTCGAGTATGTGTGCCGTGACGAGTTGGGCTGCTTCCTCCACGCGTAGGTGTTTTATGGTTGTGTGGTGTAGTTTAGATGTTTCTGTGAATGTACTCCAGTTTCCTTTTGATTCAATAAACCTGTTATGGGAAGATGGACTGCATGGGCCTTTACCTATGTACGTTAGGGATGTGGGGAAGTGGTCACTATCATATGGGTCCGTGCCCACGCCCCACTCAAGACATGGAAAGAGAATTGCAGAGCCAATAGCCAAGTCAAGATGCGAGAATGTATTGTGTCCTAAGTTATGGTATGTAGGCAGTTTTTTGTTGAAAAGGCATGCTCCTGAAGATGTGAGGAATTTCTCTATCAGGCGACCTCGCGCATCCATTCTAGAAGAGCCCCAAATAGAGTTGTGCGCATTAAGGTCGCCTGTTAGTATGTATGGTTCGGGCAGCTGGTCGACCAGTGCCTCGAAGTCAGAGCTCGAGAGTGCATGATCAGGAGAGATGTAAATGGAGCATACCTGTATCAACCTATTAAATATTATCGTACGGATTCCTACAGCCTCAAGGACAGTGTTCAGAGTGACAGGGTGGCAGGCTAAGGATTTCTGGGCGACAATTGCCACACCTCCTGAAGAGTGTGTGCAGCCAACCCTGTCCTTTCTGAATACCATGTAACTATTCAAGAAATTCGTTTGTTTAGAATTGAGGTGGGTTTCCTGGAGACACATGATACTTGGCTGATTGCATGCAGCATCTCATACACATCGTCAAGATTTTTAAGGAGGCCTCTGCAGTTCCATTGGATGAAGTTTTCATTTCCCATTATTTAAATTTAAGAATAACTGGACTGTGTGTGTGCGTGTTTTTGTTCATGTGTCGTCTTTCGGGGCTGTTATTCTAGGATTTCTAGGCCTTTCTGTCGGCTTGGGCATCGGAGGCCGTTCCTTGCGCTGCGTTGCAGGGAGGAACGGCGCAACATCCATCTCCTCATCGGATGCAAGAAGGGTGCCCGGCGGACCAGGCCCCTCGGACTTGGCCCCCTTTTGGGAGCCCCTCGTTTGAGCCGCCACCGCCGAGGGTGTCCGGGACACCAAAGGTGGCACAAGAGGTGCGGTGGCGGTGGGAGCCGATGCGGAGCCCCTGGTGTCCATCCGGTCGGCACCCTCCAACGCACTGGAGGACGGGGAGGCAGGGGCGGGAGCGGCACCGGTCCCTACAGAAGAGGTTGTCACCACAACCTCTGCTGCCTCAGCAAGCGGCGTGGCGACGGATTGGGCTGCCTGAGGCACCCCAGGGGGGGGCGGGTGAGGGACCAGGTCAGACTCGCTGAACTGGGTCCCTGTGGACACCATACGCCGCTCCGCCCCCCGGCGGGCCGCGTCGGCGTACCTCCCCAGGGGGAAAGAGGCGAACCTCTTTCGCGCCTCTGGGAAGGTGATGTTCTCAGTTACCTTCACATTAATAATCGCCTTCTCCTGCTTAAACTTCTCGCACGTTCGAGAGTAGGTGGCGTGGGGTCCCTGGCAGTTGGCGCAGGTGAGGGTTGACGATGTACAATTATCAGATGGATGATCATGCTGAGCGCATTTTGCGCAGGTCAGACGACCTCGGCAGGAGTTGGTTCCGTGCCCGAACCGCTGGCACTTAAAGCAGCGGCGCGGGTTTGGAATGTAGGGCCGGACATTACAATGTACAAAACCTGCATTGACGCACTCTGGGAGTGTGGAGCAGTCAAATGTAAGGATAATGTGCTTGGTCGAAACTACTTTGTCATCCCTCCTCATAGTTATGCGCCTCACAGCTGTCACGCCCTGATTTCTCAGGCCCTCCAGCAGGTCAGCATCTGTCTCATTCATCAGGTCTAGTTCAGAGATGACACCTTGAGTACTGTTCAGGCTCCGGTGGGGTGTCACCCTGATTTCAAGATTGGCTATGCGAGTTTGTTCAAGGAGGATCTTTGCATGCTGTTGGTTGTGTACTTCAACCAGGATTTCTCCAGTTCTTTGTTTTTTCGCCTTATATTTGTCACCAATGATGCCCTCCAGAAATTTCGATATTAGGAACACGGACTGTGATGCAAGAGGTTTTTCTTGGTCACTGGATTCCAACACCAAAAAACGGGGGTAGTTATCGGGCTTTGGAAGACTGAGGGTTGGGAGTGGCGGAAATGAACCTTCGGTGCGGGCCCCTTTGAGGGGCCGATCATGTTTGGGGGGGGATTTACGATTTCCCATATAGCATGTAAAAGAAGCAGGGGACGGGGGTACTTTCTTCTCAAACCTTACCCTGATAGCCTGAGAGGTCCCGGAGCTCCCTGCCTGGTAAACAGACAGGGAGCCCATCCGCCGGAGCTTGACCTGGGCTCCAAAGGCCACCGTTTGAGGCTTCTACCCTTCACCTTTAAACACATCACCACGGTAGGTTACATTTTATGTTAGGGGTCGGGGTCCGCGGTGTCGCCAACACCATCACCATGAATACTCAAGTTGCCCCGTTCGGGGAACAATCACACCGTGAACGCGTGGCAGTTCAGGAAGGTCGCAGCTATGAGCCTGGTGGCTTTTAGCCTCCCACGAACTTCTAGTAAAGTATATAACATGTTTGGAATACTTAATTCTTGTTTTTCTCAAAACTTCATTTTCAGTTCTTTTTTGTTGCGCAAAAAGTCATAACTTTTGAATAAACAATTATTTTTAGATGAAACTTCCCATGCTTCTTTGTGGGACATTCTTCTGTGCAATGAACTAGGGTAATTGAAAACTATGCATAACTTTTGATATTATAAGATTTTGACAGAAATGCAACCACCTGAAATTACGCAATTTTTGGTTTTTTTGGCTATATCATACATAATATTGATGACAGGGCAAAGATTTTAGTTTCAAAATGGCCAAATCGGTGGCGGAAAAGCAGCAAGCCACTCTGGCAACACTGTGCACCCGCTGCGCCGCCATTAGAAAGGAAGCGAAAGGGCTGCCAGCACAGAGTTTCTATGGGGTAGCTACCGTCCACCGTCCACGTAATTGCATACGCGTCGTGGGGCAACAGACTCGTGAAGCCGTGGGCGAAAACGTGCCACCGCAACGGCGTTGCTACGACCTGCTTCTTTCTAATGGCGTCGTCGCGTTCACCACCAGTGTTACCACTGCTGAATTCTCAGTGTTGTCCGCCTTTTTGCAAAGGGTCTATTGCGCAGCCTGCATGCACGACTACGTTGCTGCCAAGCCATTTTTGTTTTGTATCACGGGATCGGCAATTATGACTGTTGGCGTGATGTGCATATTCTGGGTAATTTCAGTAATTAAATTGTGATTAGTTTTCACTTTTATTTGGTAACATACTTTAAGGGTCTTTCTAAACCGCCCTTTTTTAAGCAAACTCAAAGGAATCACTTTAGGATCAAAATCTAAAAAGATTTCTTAAAAGGTGGCAACATACCTTAAGGTCGCCTGTAAGGATGTACGGTTCGGGCAGCCGGTCAACCAGCGCCTCGAAGTCAGAGCTCGAAAGTGAATGTATATGCCCAAGCAACCATGTACTACCGTGGGACGTCCGAAGAACAGCCGGACGTCCATTGCCGAGAACGGACGTCCAGCGTACGTACAGTACACATCCATTTTTGGACATACATTTCTGGATGTACGTCGGACATCCAGCAGTGGACGAAAACTGGATGTACATTTTTAAAAGTTCAAGTCGTGCCCTATATTTGGTGCACAATGCAATATGGTCACGCAATAAGCCTGTATTTTTAATCTGGGTCTACTACACAAGTTCTCAAAACTTGAATAACAAAAAGTATCTCTGCATTCTGGCTGACCTGCCAGCGAGGTTTACAGTAGCACGCGAAATGACACAGAATTTAAGTGAAAGGAAAAAGAAAATTTCTCTTAAGCATTGACGGCAGTCACGTTGAAGAAAAACATTTATGTAAACACCCACTTTTTTTACTCTAGCTACTTACTTTAAAAATGGTGGGTATAGCTCGCCTCCGAATAGGCGATGAGACGTACGAGGTCCAAATCATGTTTTGAATGGTGTACGACGCTGAGACATCAATTTTCCAACCACACGTCTATCATTCAGTGACACACCTAACCTCCGACATGAGGGGCGACGTTTGTTGACTAATCACTTTTGCTTCTGGCTCTGAAATTTCTTTGTATATGCGCTTGATTTATGGCCAAATCAAGCGTGACCTTTGTAAGCTGGCTATACCACATCGCATTTTTTTGTGCACAGGGTTGCTATAGAATCCCGGATCTTGGCCATAAAAGCTTTGTATGAAAAAATCCAACCTCAATGACATGCATTAAGTTCTGCCCAGTATGAGGTAAAAACAAACGATACAGCCATTAATAAACAGCCTTTCAGCAGGTTTCTAGCCAACATGCAAAATAGTACGGAAAAAGGAGGACGTATAATTTGACTTCCTGCCTGCTCGTCGGCATAGAGACCGAAGTTTTGAGTACTGAAGTTCTATCCCCTTATCTATTATCTTCTTTTGTACTTTTAGATTAACCTTCTTCCTGTGTAAAGACCTATTCTTCATTTGCCGAGCATGTAATTTCTGAAAATGAACCATGCACTTGTTTGCGCACGCAGCCATGCTCAATGCGGTATATTGCGAGTGAAAAATAACCACAGGGTTTACTAGCAGTCGATTTTTATTCAACATTTTTGTTCCTTTAGGTTTTCTTCTCCTTTAGGTTTTCTTAACGCCGAACGCAGCCCTTTCTTTGGCCCTCCTGAGCCATTCCCTGACGTGGATTTCCACCTCGCTTCGCGGGCTGTCACCAAGGAATTTGCTCTTCCTTACTGCGTCTGGAAGTGCAACAAAGAGGCATATTTGGAATAGAAACAGATTTCCCCACAAAATTGTGCGTACCGACAATCACTTGGCAGAGCTTGAGGCCCCGAAACCTCTATTTGCCCTTGCGGCCTTCCATACTGAATTGCTGGGCGACCCCATCCGTCAGCAGGTGTGGCATCATGGCCTTCACCGATGCTGGTATTGCCTTTCCTCCAAAGGAGGCAAGTTCAGCCATCTGTAACAAATTATTATAATGCGATCACCAGCACTCATTTCAATACACTGGGGAATCGTTGCCAAGGCTTTTCTTGCAGGATGACCCTGCATGCTTGGCTACAAATGTTTGCAGTGGTTGCAAATTTATTGAAAAGCTTGACTGCAATATATATGCACTCACCAAGGCCTCACGGTAGCCACCCGTAAGGGTTTCGTCAAAGGCCAGCACGGCCTCAACAGAACCCAGTGGGCCTGCCATTACAGGTTCAGTAGGTGGACCAACATTGCCGTTATTTTTGGTTGCAAGAGCCATGGAGGCTCTCCAAAATTTCCATCTGGGTGTGCCGAATTATGCTTAACGAGGTGAGCACACGCCTCTGAAACTCTGCAAGCAAGAACGTGATGTTTACAACAAATATTGTTTTAACTTATGAAGTTGACTTTTTAACACTTCACCCACATACCAGCACAACTCAGGGCCTTTGAAGAATTTCCTGGACCACCTAAAATTCAGAAAGTTTTTTTGATGCAGTTCGAAGAATCATGACAGCCCTAAAAAAACAAAATAGCTTACAGTTTTCTGCACGGGTGCCCGGGCCTTGTGATATTTGCAGTCCTGGTCAAATTATTCACATGTTTAGCTCAAATGCCCAACAAATTTATATGAAAAAAAAAAGATAATATTGCAAAAAAGCAGTACACAAGTGACTGGCGTACCTTCTTGCCCCTGTTGGTCACGCCCTTGTTGCAGCATGCCGCTGCTGGCACTTGTAGCTGTGCAGAGCATGAAACGGTCAATCTATCAACGTCTACATCAACACACAGACAAAACATTATTCCACTCTCCAACAATGGCATTAGGATACGCTGGCGCACCTACCCCTTAACAAATTTAAAGCAAACAAAGATGTTGCAACAAAGAAGCGTACCTGCGTGCCCCAATTGCCTGAGCCCTTCATGTAGCCCACCACTGTTGGTACTTGTAGCTGTGTAGAAGGTCAAAATAGTCAACCTGGTAATGTTTACGTAAATACACAGACAAAAACACAAAGAGAGGAACATACATGGGCTCTGCAGCAATGGCACTGGGCTGCTTTGGTGTGCCAGCCCCTGGCTTGAACCTTCAAGACGTGCTAAAGTACATATGCACAATTAAAAACTTCACATAAGAGTGCAGCCAGCTGGCTGGCTATTCACTTCACCTGGCAAGAATATAGCAAGTGAAATGTACAACTCTAAAAAGTGGGATATGTATAGAAATGAGCAGATTTGGAGACAAAAGAACTGCAAATATAAGCACTGTATGAGGATATTACAAATTCTATGTATGCAGGACTGGAAGCATTATTGGGTTACATCACAAAGATGTTTTGTTTGCATCTTTAACTCTCGAAGCTAATCGTTTATGCTACTTTTATGCATGTAGACATGTAGTGGAAACTGGGGCTTCGCACATCCAGTAGTGAAGTACATTAAATGCGCTGAATACATACATACACGGAGATGCGAAAGGACAACAAAGTTCTTCACAAACAGTTGAAGTAAAGCTGCCAGCACTGAACAGCCTAAAAAGTGGCTCCCAAAACCAAAGTAGTAACATGCAACCCTGTCACAAAGTCTTCAAACAAAAGTGAAAAAAAAAGTGCAATAGTATTACGAGGTGGCTCTGATGTGACGAACGCTGTTGGGGCAGGCGGAAAACCATCAGAGTCCGATTCCACGGACGTGCTGGCCTCACTCGGCGCCGCTTTCTGGGCATCTCCTCCCCACCAGAAAGGTCGGAAGTGAACTGGGCCATTTCCAGTTTTTTCCTTCCTTGCTCATATGAACCTAGTTAATGTAAAATAAAAGTGCTTATCAGTACTTGCGCAGACCACAAGCGCATGCTTTAGACTCACCAAACACTCCCTTCACGGCCGCATCGTAAAGGTGAGAGCCTGGGCCTGGTGGCTGCCCTTTTTTTGCCATCCTGGCAGCTTTGTCAGGTGGTACATTTGGCCACCAACACTTTTCACCATTCAGCCATGCGCACGGAACGATTTCCACAGTTTTTTCCTTGCCATCATCAAATTCCACGATCGCATACATCTGAAAATATGCAATTTCCCTAAGGTACCACTCAGAGAGATAATGGGCCTTCTCAATTTACGAGGCTTGAATATATAGCCCACAGGCAATCCAACGGCTGCCGTTCCCACACGAGTACATAAAAATTTGAGCTCTACATGACAACCCTGGCAGTACATGTCATGATAATCAAGGTGGCCCACTACCACATTGTGGATCACTTGTGAAAAAAACAAACATACCAGTGGTCAACTAAAACTTCTCAAAACTGCTTTTGGGCAATAAGCATTTTTAAAGATAAGATTGAAAAGTCAACCACACAGTTCATATGAAAAAATTGAAATCTGACCCTTGTACTACAAGAAAAAAAAATTAGAAGCGATTACGACACTTGACGCAAACTGGCTGCGGCAAATGAAAATTCAAGCAACAAAATGCGCAAGGAACTAATTGTAGCGCCTCATCGGGGAGAGAGGAGCCGATACTGTAAAAAGGGACTCTTTTGCCACTTGTTATTCTTTTATCAATGTATTTCGCGACCTCAGCTTGACCACAAATAAACAAATCAAATCAACCGTCAATAGTGGCTGCCAAGCCGCTACAAAAAAAAAGCGGCATGCATGTTACGCCAGTGTTCAGCTAGCACGGAGTCGCGCGTTCCGAGTCATGGCCGCACACGCGATTGCAAAAGCAATCGAAATCAATCTGTAGCCTCACACATTCGTTACGGCACTGATTGCTGCGCACAACAGCTTTGGCAGAGCAAGGCTCCATCGGGAGGGTAATTTCAACAGATCAGACGTTAGGTATTTCGTGCCAACTACAGCTCGATCAGTCAGTTGACTTGACCGTATTTTGTGAAGTTTGAGTCACCTGCGCCAGAAACGCGTGCTGGCCAACGGACAAACGTAGCCAGCGTGACATTACAAAGCACCCACCGGCAACACGCAAGCCACAATTCAAAAGTGATGATGATGGTTTGATGTTTATGGCGCAAGGCCAACTGGGGCAAAGAGCGCCAAAACAATAGTCATATATGAGAGGTGATACCTTAAACACTAAGTAAAATCATCAAAAACAAAAGTAAAATCACAAAACGACAATGAGCATGGCTGGTGTACAGGGCCACACAATTCAAAAGTACACTTAAGTAAAAGTAACTCTTACGCAATACCAAACATTTATTTACAATTGATGAACAAGAGAAAGGAAAAGAGCTCGCTTGAGTAGAACTGCATGTAATGGCCACTTACGATGGGATGTTGAGTCAAAACAATGCTGGTGTCCAACTTGCTGCTATTGGCGGTGAGATCTTTTAGTGGCGCCCCCTGGCTCTGACGTCGGCTTAGGGATTCGCGCCGCTGTCGTCTGCTACACTCCGCTTGTGAAGGGCAACAGTGCCTGGGCTAGAAATCGCCCGCTTCGTTGCTGTAGTGCGTTAAAAAGCGTATTTCTAGCGACTCAGTTATTTTGCCAGCTTCTGACGCATCTGAATAATTTTAAGCTGTATCCCCCACAAGTTTGCAACACACGAAGAGATAGAGAACAACTTTCTTCAGAGTATCGGTCAGAAGATCGTGTGTAACTCGTCCTTTCTTGCTTATTCGCGAGGATCAGCGATCAGAGCTTCTCGATAAGTATTCAAAATGCGTAGGCTTCCCTGCAGTATTTTTGAGATGCTCCTATGAAGACTCCACGTACCAAGCAGCGGCCTCTATACGCTCATCGCACAGCAGGAAATAAAGCGGCTTTCTTCTGTTTCTTTCGTTGTTGTCTTGTATCGGATTAATGTTTCTTGCTTTTTTTTTCTGCCCAACGCATTAATTTTTCTGCGCCGTCACCAACTTTTTATTAGGAGCTTTCGGGATGTTTGGGAGCCTCACAGCGGTCGTGTGGATATTTCCTTCATTTTGTATGACATACATTCCCTTCTTCACAAATTTGCTTTCATTACGGCTGCGTGCAAGCAGGTGCATATCCGCAGCGTGCTTTGTTTATTCACATGCAAATACAATGAGAAGGTTTGTGCTACGCCACCGCGATCGCGCCCAACGTGGTCCACAGTACTTGAAGGCGGCTTTTGTGCTCCGAATTTCTGTCGTAATTATATCGTTATCATAACGAACTGACTCTCCACTCGAACAATGATGACATGATTACGGTGTTGAAGGCATGATATACTCGCTAACTAACGTAATAAATAGTATACCTGCATATATTACAAGACTCGAAACCGAAGAAGAATTCCAAGTAGCTCTTTATTGCTTTTCAACCCTTCCAGACGCGAAGAACAAATCCTATTCTACTCGGGATGGCGTTCTATAATTTCAAGAAAATTACTTTTACTCTCATGTCCTGGACTGAGGACCCGGCCCACAGTTTTCCCCTCCTCCCCTTACTCCTGCTCCTTCTCTTGAGTGCAGTTTTCCTATAACGCATATCCGAATATCGGGAAGATATGGCTGTGCAAAATGTTCCGAAATATACCTCCAGGTCTTAACAAACATATATGTGTTACTATAAATTTGACGAAGACGTGACTCGTTTTGCTCAATAAACCTCCATGCTAGTTAGATGCCTGGTATAGAATCAGCACGCGCCTATATTCACACTGGGTTATTTGGAACTCAACCTACAGTTTTTGCAGTCTGTAGTGCATCTCGGCAAACTTTCATGCCTTGATAACGTAAAGTGATGTAACAAAACGCGTTCGAGCGTTCGGCAAGGTTGCAAAAGCTGTTTTACCTTAGACATGATTACCGGGAATCGTGATGCCTTCTGCCAAAGCCGACAGCCCTGAAGGCCTAAAATTCGTTTTGGTCTTTCATTTTCGCTGTTGTCGGTTATTAGCAGCTGACTGTTCCTTTTGTTCGAATGCTTACATGAGAAGCTGACGCCTAGCTCCGACTCTTCGCGCTCCGCACAGGACCGGCTTCGCAAGGAATGGGGTGGCGCCGGCAATGTTTCTCCCGTAGCGGCATCCAAAACTATACTTTAATTGACACCATGAGCTAGTGTATGCTATTTTAAGCCTATTGTTATGATAAAAAGTTACCCACACGTCAATTCTGGTGAGAACAAGCATTAGACGTCACTGAGCGCAAAGAAACAGCAGGGAGAGCGATCCTGAGTGAAGCAGACGACAAATACGAGAATCCCTAAGCTGACGTCACGGAGGCGCGCTTCGCAGCGCCGCCTGTGTTCGCGCTCACCGCCAATCGCAGAGGTGCGCTCAAATGCTGTCGTTCGAACTCAAACTCTGCTGCTCATCTTGGTTCCTCTATGGTTCAGGCGGTTCAGGTAGGGAGGTACGGAGGCACGGATACGGGTACGGATAGATGTATGAGCCGTAGATCCGTATTATTAAAAAAAACACTTTCTGCGGCTCATGCGTAACGGATGCTCTAAACAAAAGTACTTAAATACTTAAACCACTAAACGCTTTTCGTTTTGCGAGCTCGGCGTTCCGCAGTTTGAGAATTTGAACTATTGGAGACAATGTGTTCGGTATACCAATACCCAAATGTGAAGTACGTTCTTTTTGTTAGAAGTCAGTCTTGTAATAGGAGAAAAAAACTTCACTTCATTTCGGTAAGAGTTAAAACATAATGCAGACAAAAAAATCTCTAATGAAACTAATTGTCACATTCTAGCATGTTTTGGCTGGCAACAAAGGCAAATAACTGAGAAGAGTAAAAAAAAAAAGAAGTAAACGGTTCACAGTGTAACGCGAGAAGCTTTTTATCTTTAATCTAAGATGCAGAGCGTGTTATATTGTTGTAGTTTTTGTTTTTTACTGTTTGGATTCACCGTGGCGCAAGCTGCGGCCACTGCGGTGGCCTGGTCGCCTGGTGTCGACATCAACATCGCTATCATCGCTGCTATGGCAAACATGGATGCTTCCCTACTTGACGGCAAAAACGTTGGCTACGGTGGTTATGTGAACTCTATGCGCGCACTACGTACTTCAAAGACATCTGGATGCATTTCCTTTGAGTTGGTCAAGTAAGTTTTCACAGTGCAGTTTCAGTTAGCTTAATTGTCATGCCGAAAGCCCGGGACAAAACGCGTTTAACAGCCTGGCGGGAAACGAGAACATTGTTCGAGAGCTACGGTCGACCCATCCGCCAGGAAGCCGCAGCATGTTGTATGACCGATGCAGTACAGCGTAATGACGTTTCGTGTGGTGACAACAACTGTGGTGCCAGCAGCGCGTGTCCAACTTGTGTTCACGTTCTTGGTGATGAAGCAACACCTGACGTTCACAGTTCTGATGAACCAGCGATGCTGTGTGACGAACCGGCGACACTGCAAGCCAGCGCCGTGGAGATGCCAGCTACGTGTACAGACACGTCAAGTGAAGAAGACGGTGTACCGGACTCGCCACCTCTAGCTTCTGAGCCAGTCTTCGAACTGACCCTACAATGCACCGCTAACGCACAACAAAGGCCTGACTGTAGCGACTTAGCTGCAGGGCTAAGGGCGTGGGCCCTGCGGGAGAACATTACGCAGGCCGCCCTAACCTCGCTGCTGAAATCTTGTCCGTCCGACGCATCTTGTCTGCCCAGCGACGCTCGTACATTGTTGCGGACGCCGAGAGATACGCTGCGTTCTGCAGTGACAATAATGCCCCCGGGGCACTACTGCCATTTAGGGCTGGAGCATCAGCTCAGAAACGCCCTCGCCCTCGCTGACGCTACTCCAGGGGGATCCATTACTCTCCAGTTCAGCTTTGATGGGCTGCCGATTTCCAAGAGCTCGAGAAAAGAATTGTGGCCCATCCAGTGCAGAATTCTTGGACACCATGATGCAGCGCCTTTCGTCATTGGTGTCTGGGCTGGTGCAGGAAAGCCAGATTCGGCAGAGGAATATTTAGCCCAATTTCTAACTGAGCTGAAACAACTCATGAGAAATGGAATGAGTTGTAATGGGTGCGTGATCCAAGTCTCTGTGCACAGCTTCATCTGTGACGCACCGGCTCGGGCCTTTGTGTACTGCATCAAGCCTCACATGGCCCACCTTGGGTGTCCCAAGTGCACAGTTGAAGGGGACAACCTAAACCACAGAGCATATTTCCCGCCTGTGATTTCCACACTGCGTACTGATGAATCGGTCAGGCTTCAAACAGATTACGATCACCACCTCGGTGTGTCACCTATGACCACACTTCCCATCGATATCGTCAGTACTGCGCCTCTTGATTATATGCACCTACTCTGCCTTGGAGTCACAAAGAAACTGCTCGATCTGTGGTTTCGTGGCCCATATCAAAAGCCTTTTGAAGTACGTTTTGGCCCAGATGAACGAAAGGAGCTGTCGAAGTTGACCCTCTCTTTGGGGCCACATGTACCTAAAGAGTTCGCGCGGAAGCCTAGGAGTACAAGTGAAGTACAGCGCTGGAAGGCGACAGAGCTCAGATTTTTTTTACTTTACAGTGGGCCTGTTGTTTTGAAATCAGTCCTTCGGTCGGACCGGTACAAAAACTTTCTTGCTTTGCATTGTGCAACATTTTTGGTGTCGAGCCCGACATTGTGCACTCAGTATGTTGATTATGCAGAGTCTCTTTATAAGCACTTCGTTGAGACATTTTGCCATACTCTATGGAACTGACCGTGTGTCATACAATGTTCATTGTGTGTTGCACTTGCAAATGATGTACGCAACTTTGGTCCTGTGGATGCTTTTAGTGCTTTTCCATTTGAGAATAATATGCAGTTTCTTAAGCGGCTTCTCAGAGGTCAGAACACTCCACTGGCACAGTTGTACAACCGCCTTAAAGAACGAGAAGGAAAACTGGCTGCGCGCACATCCTCTTCTGCACGGAATTCATCATCAGACATATCAGACATCTTTCAGCTTGTACAGGAGCATAAAGGTTGTTTGCTTCCACCTGGCTTGACACCCCCTCAGTATAGATGTGCAGAATGTCGGGATTTCACTCTTACCGTGAACCCTCCCAACAACTGCTGTGTGGTAGACAATTCTATCATCATTGCCGACAGCTTTGCTCGTACCACTTCAACACAGGCACCATGCATCGTTGGCCAAGAGTTCACAGACAAAAAAGACTTCTACACAAGGCCATTTCCATCTAGCTCCATTGGCATCTTTGCTGTTTCTCAACTTTCTGGCACAAGATTCTGGCCTATGAGGAATGTGCAGAAACTTGTCAGACTTCCCTCGCACAATCAATCAGTTGTTATTCCATTTCTGCACACAGTTTAGCACTTTACAGATCCGCATATACGCCTCGCTGAATATTCCTGTCATATGAGTACGAGCTCAGGCCAGTGTGCCAAACTGTAGCTGCTTCATTGTCTTCGGAAGAGGGCAGGTGCTTCTGATCTCAGTAAAACGGCGAGGTAGCAAGGCTTAAATTCAGTGGCTTAGTTTTTTTTTGGCACTCTGCCTGTTAGAACTAAATAGTTGACAGTGGCGCTGTGCAGGGTTTTTCATGGCTTCTACTGACAGGCAAACTTGCTCTGTGCGCTTTTAAACTGAGTCAATCTGCCAACTGCCATTGCCACCTGTAATAAATTGAAATGCAGCCAACAGTGAAAGTCTGAATATCATGTGGGTGGTTCTTCGAAAAAATTTTCTGATCAGCAAGACAACCTGGCAGCATCTAAGATGTGAGTGGCTCATCTTTTCATAACCACTTACTGTTATGCTTGGCCTTGCAATGTATTTTCAGGCATATATCTTTTCTTCTAGGTTTGCACTGTGCCGTGGTGTTGCAGTCCCAGCCCGAGCAGACAGTAATGAGAGCCTGTACATCATGGGTTTTCGTGGAATTCGTCGTGCCCACTGCAACCCGGCAGTTATTTTCATGTGAGTGGTTCATTCCCCCGGCGACCTTTGACTGTTTTATTCTGGCTGGAATGACCTGTGCTTTTCATTTCCTTTTTTCTTAGCGCTCCGTGGCACAACAGACTCTTGGGTGGACGGTGTGGAAAGTTCGGCAACCCTAAAGGTGGAAATGCTAGGGAATGTCTTCTCCTCACGGCAACTTTGCAGCTGCTGGTATGGGAGTCACCTCCAGAATGGGGTCTACTTTGCTCTGTCCAAACTTCAATTCCTTGAGCTGATCTACTCTGCTGCGCTAATTTGCCCGTCTTTTTTTCGTCTAGGTTTGAACTGTGCAGTGGTGTTGCAGTCCCAGCCCGAGCAGACAGTAATGAGAGCCTGAACATCGTGGGTTTTCGTGGAATTCGTCGTGCCCACTGCAACCCGGCAGTTATTTTCATGTCAGTGGTTCATTCCCCCGGCAACCTTTGACTGTTTTATTCTGGCTGAAATGACCTGTGCTTTTCATTTCCTTTTTTCTTAGCGCTCCGTGGCACAATAGACTCTTGGGTGGACGGTGTGGAAAGTTCGGCAACCCTAAAGGTGGAAATGCTATGGAATGCCTTCTCCTCACGGCAACTTTGCAGCTGCTGGTATGGGAGTCACCTCCAGAATGGTGTCTACTTTGCTCTGTCCAAACTTCAATTCCTTGAGCTGATCTACTCTGCTGCGCCTAATTTGCCCGTCTTTTTTTCTTCTAGGTTTGCACTGTGCAGTGGTGTTGCAGTCCCAGCCCGAGCAGACAGTAATGAGAGCCTGAACATCGTGGGTTTTCGTGGAATTCGTCGTGCCCACTGCAACCCGACTGTTTTATTCTGGCTGGAATGACCTGTGCTTTTCATTTCCTTTTTTCTTAGCGCTCCGTGGCACAACAGACTCTTGGGTGGACGGTGTGGAAAGTTCGGCAACCCTAAAGGTGGAAATGCTATGGAATGTCTTCTCCTCACGGCAACTTTGCAGCTGCTGGTATGGGAGTCACCTCCAGAATGGTGTTTACTTTGCTCTGTCCAAACTTCAATTCCTTGAGCTGATCTACTCTGCTGCGCCTGATTTGCCTGTGTTTTTTCTTCTAGGGATGGATTGTTTCCAAATCCTGGTAAATGCGGCCCACCCCCTACCCTGGTAGTTTTTCCGCTAAACACATACTATATCTTTCCGTCATTTAAAAAGCACACGGCTGAGTTGCACGTATACTGTTTTACAAAGCCAAACATCAATTCCTTGAGCTGATCTACTCTGCTGCGCCTGATTTGCCTGTGTTTTTTCTTCTAGGGATGGATTGTTTCGAAATCCTGGTAAATGCGGCCCACCCCCTACCCTGCTAGTTTTTCCGCTAAACACATACTATATCTTTCCGTCATTTAAAAAGCACACGGCTGAGTTGCACGTATACTGTTTTACAAAGAAACATTTGTATTTGTTCTCTTATCATCACATTTAATTTTTCCTCAGGCACCCAAAAAATGTTTGATTGTATCAAGAGGAACTCCAGGATATGACATTCTTTGGCTTCAAGAAAATGTGGACAAATGGCCGAAGCAAGATGTTATGATGTGTGAATTGGATGCTAGAGGCGAATAAAGTGTTCATTTATGGCAGTTTAACTGGTGCAAAACACTGTGTATGTTTTAAATTGTACATGAGCATGATACCGTAAAATCGTACGCAACATCCGAAATGTGTCCGGTGACGTATCCAATTCCGGACGTCCGATAGGACGTACGGAAGTGTTAAAACCGGACGTCCGTCGTACGTACAGGGGATGTCCGTCGTCTCCCAAACGGACATCCTTCGGACATACGCTAGAGCCGGAGCGGACATACGTCGGACGTTCGACGGATGTCCGGCGGTTGCTTGGGTGGAGCATACCGTTATCAACCTATTAAATATTATTGTTCGAATTGCTACAGCCTCAAGGACAGTGTTCAGAGTGACAGGGCGCCAGGCTAACGATTTCCGGGCAATTATGGCCACACCGCCAGAAGAGTGCGTGCAGCCATCCCTGCCCTTTCTGTATATCAAGTAACTGTTCAAGAAATTTGTGTGTTTAGAATTCAAATGTGTTTCCTGAACACACATTACACTTGGCTGATAAGCATGCAGTATTTCGTATACATCGTCAAGATTATTCAGAAGGCCTCTGCAGTTCCATTGTATTATGTTTTCTCTTCCCATTATGATGTGTTCGGAGCTACTAGAGTGTGACTATTTATGTAGGGTCTTCCGGGGCTTGGACTCTTGGAAGGGGCTTTCTGGCCTTCTCTACTGACCTGGACGTTGCAGTCCGTTCCTTCCGCTGCGATGAAAGCCGGAAGGGCTCGACGTCCAGGTCGTCATCTGAAGGCAAAGGGGTGCCCAGCGGACTTGGCCCCCTTGACGTGGTACCCTTTCGTGTGTTCTTCGCCTGCGCTGCCAGTGCCGAAGGCGTGGGGAGCACCACAGATGGCACAGGCATTCAGGTGGAGGAGGGGGTTGCTGCGACTGCCTCCGTCTCCATCTCCGTGCCCTTGCGTGTGCTTTGGGCCGGTGGGGAGGATTCAGTGGATGCAGCGGCATCCCCAACAGACGTTGCCACCACAGCCGCTGCTGGGTGAGCGAGCGGTGCGGAGGCGGATTGGGCTGCCATAGGCAACCCAGGGGGGGGGGGGCGGGACCTAGTCCGACTCGCGGTACTGGGTCCCCGCCGAAACCAGACGCCGCTCCGTCCCCCGGCGAGCTGCGTCGGCGTACCTGCCCAAAGGGAAGGAGGCAAACCTCTTCTGTGCCTCTGGGAAGGTGATGTTTTCGTTGACTTTCAAGGCAATGATCTGCTTTTCTTGTTTGAACTTTTCACAGCTTCTAGATTAGGCAGCGTGTGGTCCCTGGCAGTTCGCACAGGTAAAGTTCTCGGATTTAATTATGATGATGGTTGGTTTTTTTTTTTGGCGCAAGGCCAGCTGGGGCAAAGAGCGCCAAACAAAATTATATAAGAGAAAACAGTGGCTACTAAAATGTCTAAGCCAGAATAACAGTAAAGTCAAATAAAACCAGTGGCGATGGCTGGTGTATAGGGCCAGTGTTGATTACGCATGATAGGATATAAGGTTTAAAAAGTTAACATCAGACAAATATTTAAAAACGCGTTGCACAGGGACGATGGCATTGTCACCCAAAAACAAGGAAGGGTGTTGCGGAATGTGTTGTCTGTATAGTTCCTTGAAGTGTCTGTGTCTTGTGTCAAGTGCCTTGCATGTAATTAAGATGTGGACTACGGATAGGCCCTCCCCACACCTGCTACACATGGGTCTTGGAGAGCCAGTGAGCAGGTGTGAGTGTGTTGCATGTGTATGGCCTATCCGCAACCTAGCTAAGGTAACTTCTGTTGTGTGAGTCAGTAGTGTATGCTCCCAAGTGTGGTTTTATTACGTGTAACTTGTTATCTGTCTGTTCACTCCAGTGTGTTTGCCATGCGTTGCGAAGTTGGTGACTAATGTGTGGCTTCATGTCTGTGTACGGCACTGTTGCTATGTCCACTGTATTCAAGAGTGTACCAGCAGTGGCCATTTGATCTGCGGTTTCATTCCCGGCTATTCCACAGTGGCCAGGAACCCAACATATTGTTATTCCAAGACTTGAGGCGTATGCCGACATGAGGGCCTTAAAAACAAGATTGATTACATAATTTTTTGAGCGTTTTCTTGACAAAAGTGCACCTACAACACTAAGAGAATCTGTAAACACTATGGACTTTGAAATTTGATGTTGAACAATGTGATGTAAAACAAGTAAAATGCCGTGTGCTTCAGCCGTAAAAATGCTGTTGTGGGAGTTCATTCTTTTACACACGTTGAGGGTCGGCCCATGTGCAGCACAAGACACAGCCGTAGCTGTCTTTGATGCGTCGCAGTAATACTCTGCGCATTTATAGTTCTCCTTCCGGAAGAGGAAATGCTGAATAATGGCTACCCTTGGTGCGCTGTTTTTGTCAAATTGCAGAAAGGACAAGTCACAACAAACTGCCCGGAGTTGCCACGGCGCAATAAGATCAGTAATGGCTGTGTTGTGGATGTGTAAAAATGACACAGCCAGCTGAGAAGCTTCTGCTCTCACTCTGAGAGGGAACGGCATGGAAATAGATGGACGATTTGCAAAGAGCTGCTCTGATGACGCATCATGAATGGTTGAATTAAAAGGATGATTTGTCATAGACATGATTTTAGAGGCATACAACAAGTTAGTGTATGTCCTCTGGTAATACAGGGACCATTTGTGACATCTGCATAGAGGCTTTCAATGGGGATAGTGCAAAAGGCACCACAGGCAAGACGAAGCCCCAAATGAAGCACCGGGTCAAGCATTTTTAGCGCCGTCTTCGTCGCGGACCCATAAACAACACTGCCATAATCCAAGCGAGATCCTACCACTGCATTATAAAGCCGCAGGAGGAGCTGCTTGTCAGCACCATAAGATTGGTGTGACAGGACTTTAAGAATGTTCATTGTTTTTAGGCATTTGTGTTTAAGGTGTTTCAAGTGAGGGATAAATGTGAGTTTACTGTCGAATATTATTCCCAAAAACTTCTGTTCCCCTCTGACAGGGATTACTACACCATTAATAGAGATATCAGGGTCCGCATGAATTCCACGCTTCCAGGAGAACACAACACAAGTACTTTTTACAGGGTTCAGTTTAAAACCGTTTGTGTCTACCCAGCCAGCAAGTTTGTTCACCCCAAGCTGGACTTGGCGTTCACAAATTGAAAAGTTACACGACTTAAAAGATATTTGGACGTCATCTACATATACAGAACAGGAAATAGTTGGTGGCAATGCCTTCCGGAGCGAGTTCATCTTAACAATAAATAGTGTGCAGCTCAGGACACCGCCTTGAGGAACGCCATTTTCCTGCACATATACATTGGAAAGTGCACTGCCAACCCTCACTCGAAAGGTCCTTTCCGACATGTAGCTAGCGAGGGTGTTCAGCATGTTGCCGGAGACACCAAACGACTTGAGGTCACTCAAGATGCCATACCGCCAGGCAGTGTCATAGGCCTTTTCCATATCAAAGAAGACTGTTACGCAAAACTGATTATGGATAAAGGCATCTTTTACATATGATTCCAACGCAACCACTTGATCATTGGTGGATCTCCCAGCCCTGAAGCCAGCCTGGCAGCTGTCGAGAAGACAATTGTACTCTAAGAAGTACATGAGTCTCCTATTGATCATCTTCTCGAACAGCTTACACAGGCAGCTTGTGAGGGCGATGGGACGATAACTTGTGGGAGAGGAAGGGTCCTTCCCCTCTTTCAGAAAGGCCACTACGATGGCCTCCCTCCATGACCTTGGGAGGTGCCTCGAAAGAAATATTTTGTTGTAGAGGTGAAGGAGGGTTTCAAGTGTATCTGTGTGCAGGTGTTCAATCATAGTGTATGTAATGTTGTCTGCGCCTGGAGCTGAACGTTTACATGTACTAAGTGCGATCTTCAGCTCATACAGTGAGAAGGGGGTGTTATAAGATGGCGTCGACTTATTACTGTCTCGCAAGGACTTCTTTTCACAGGATGTTTTGTGTTTTATGAAAGTGTTGGTGTAGTGCGCTGAACTGGACACATGTTGAAAGTGTTGTGCGAGTGTGTTAGCCTGGTCTTCCAGTGTTTCCCCTGTTGTACTAACCAGGGGCAGGCTGAGTGTCTGTTGTCCTTTTAGTTTACGTATTCGTGTCCATACTTTTCGCGTCTCTGTGCATGAGTTGATGGAAGTGAGGAACGTGCGCCAACTTTCCCTTTTCGCCTCACGACGCACTCGCTTCCCAAAAGCCTTTGCCCGTTTAAAAGAAATGAGGTTATCTGACGTGGGGTACCGGCGAAGGACACCCCACGCCTTATTCTGGGCCTTCCGCGCCCGCCTACAGTCCTCATTCCACCACGGCCTCCTTTGGTTACGCGGAGCGCCGGAGGCGTGGGGAATGGACTTTCGGCAGCGTCGAGGATGTGCGCCGTGACGAGTTGGGCTACTTCCTCCACGTGTAGGTGTTTTATGGATGTGTGGTGTAGTTGAGATGTTTGTGTGAATGTGCTCCAGTTTGCTTTTGATTCATTAAACCTTTTATGGGAAGATGGACTGCATGGGCCTTTACCTATATATGTTAGGGAAGTGGTCACTACCATATGGGTCAGTGCCCACGCCCCACTCAAGAGATGGAAAGAGAATTGCAGAACCAATAGCTAAGTCGAGATGTGAGTATGTATTATGTCCTAAGTTATGGTATGTAGGCTGCTTTTTGTTGAAAAGGCATGCTCCTGAAGATGTAAGAAATTTCTCTATCAGGCGACCTCGGGCATCCGTTCTGGAGGAGCCCCAAAGAGAGCTGTGTGCATTAAGGTCGCCTGTTAGGCTGTACGGTTCGGGCAGCTGGTCGACCAGCGCCTTGAAGTCAGCGCTCGAAAGTGCAAAATCAGGACGAATGGAAATGGAGCATACCGTTATCAACCTATTAAAAATTATTGTGCGTATTGCTACAGCCTCAAGGACGGTGTTGAGAGCGATAGGGTGGCATACTAGGGATTTTCGGGCTATTATGGCTACACCGCCCGAAGAGTGTGTGCAGCCAACCCTATCCTTTCTGAATACCATGTACCTATTTAAGAAATTTGCGTGATTGGGATTCAAATGCGTCTCCTGAAGACACATCACACTTGGCTGGTTCGAATGCAATATCTCATGGACATCATCAAGATTTTTAATGAGGCCTCTACACTTCCATTCAGTAATAGTTTCTCTTCCCATTATGGAGATTTAGGAGCTACTGAAGTCTGTGTGTATGTGTGTTCATATGTGTCTTTCGGGGCTGTTACTCTAGGATTTGGCTTTCTGGGTCTTTCTGCTGCTGGCTTGGGCGTCGGAGGCCGCTCCTTGAGCTGCGTTGTAGGCACGAACGGCCCGACATCCATCTCGTCGTCGGATGTCCGAGGGGTGCCGACGGACCGAGCCCCCCGGACGGCCCCACTTCGGGAGCCCTTCGTTTGAGCCGCCACCGCCGAGGGCGTCGGGGACGCCAAAAGTGGCACGGGCGGTGCGGTGGCGGTGGGAGCCGATGCGGGGCCCGTGGTGTCCATCACCTCCGTACACTCCGGAGGCGGAGGCGGAGCGGCACCAGTCCCAACAGAAGTGGTTTGCACCACAACCGCTGCTGCCTCAGCAAGCGGCGTGGTGCCGGGTTGGGCTGCGTGAGGCAACCCAGCGGGGGGCGGAGGCGGGACCAGGTCAGACTCGCTGAACTGGGTCCCTGTGGACACCAGACGCCGCTCCGCCCCCCGGCGAGCCGCGTCAGCGTACCTCCCCAGGGGGAAAGAGGCGAACCTCTTTCGCGCCTCGGGGAAGGTGATGTTCTCAGTTAACTTGATGTTGATTATCTTTTTCTCCAGTTGGAACTTTTCACACTTGCGGGAGTACGCTGCATGCGGCCCGCCGCAGTTCACACAAGACAGGGTATCGGATGGACAATTGTCGCTTGGATGATCATGCGCCGCGCATTTCGCACACGTCGTTCGGCCACGGCAAGAGTTTGTACCATGCCCGAACCGCTGGCACTTAAAACAGCGCCGCGGGTTCGGGATGTACGGACGGATGGAGCAACGGATAAAACCTGCATTTATGTGTTGTGGGAGTACTGCGCGGTCAAAAGTCAAGATAATGTGCTTGGTGGGAATCTCCTTGTCGTCTCTGCGGATAGTGATGCGTCTCACGGCAGTGACGCCCTGATCCTTCAAGCCGGCAAGGAGATCCGCATCTGTTCCGTTCAAGAGATCTGTCTCGGATATCACACCCTGCGAGCTGTTGAGGCTCCGATGGGGTGTGACCCTGATGTCAAGATCAGCCAGTCTAGTCTGAGCTAGAAGCTTTGCAGACTGCTGCTTGTCATTTATTTCGATTAGGAGTTCACCAGACCTTTGTTTTTTGCACTTATACGATTTTCCTATTATGGCTTCAAGATACTTGGCGATCAAGAAGACTGACTGAGATGCAAGAGGGTGGGTTGGATTGAGCGATTCCATCACAAGAAATCGAGAAAAATTATCTCGTTCAGGAAATGTCAAAGATGGCAATGGGGGAAACGATACTTCGGTGCGGCGCCTTTTAGGGGGCCGATCACGGTTGGGGGGGGGGGGGGGGTTTATACAATACCATAAAGCATAGTATAAAAGCAGGGAGACGCGGGGACTTTCTCCTTTGACCTTACCCTGGTAATCAAAGAGGTCCCGGAGCTCCCTGCCTGGTAGACAGGCAGGGAGCCCATCGGCCGGAGCTTGACCAAGGCTCCGACGGCCACCGTTTACGGCTTGTACCCTTCACCTTTAAACACCTTGCCACGGTTGGACACGGCTTATGTTGGGAGCTCGGGGTCCGCGGTGTCGCTGCTCACCGTCACCATGAATACTCAAGGTGCCCCGTGCGGGGAAGTTCTCGGATTTACAATTGTCAGTTTGATGATCATGTGCTGCACATTTTGCGCATGTCAGTTTACCATGACAAGACGACGTGCCGTGCCCAAACCGCTGACACTTGAAACAGCGGCGTGGGTTCGGCACGTAGGGTCGGATTGGACATCTCAAGAAACCTGCGTTGACCGACTCAGGAAGGTTTGAACGGTCAAGTGTCAAGATTATGTGCTTGGTAGGAATTATTTCATCATTTCGGCGTATGGTGATTCGCCTCACTGCTGTCACGCCCTGATCTCGGAGGCCCTCGAGCAGATCTGCTTCAGTCTCATTCATTAGATCCCGATCAGAGATCACGCCCTGGCAGCTACTGAGGCTGCGATGCGGCGTGATCTTGATGTCAACATCTACCATGCGCGTTTGCTTGAGCAGGTTAGAGGATTGTTGTTTGTTTTCTACTTCTATCAAAACTTCTCCCGTTGTGAGTTTCTTAGCCTTGTACAACTTTCCAATAAGGCTATCAAGAAACTTGGAGATTAGAAACACAGACTGGGAAGTGATGGGCTTTGTCTTGTCAACAGATTCCATGATCAAAAACCGCGAGAAATTATCAGGCTTTGGGAGAGATATTGATTGCAACGGAGGAAAAGAAACTTTGGTGCGGCCCCTTTTCGGGGGCCGATCGCATTTGGGGGTGGGGGGGGGGTTTAGAAAATGCCATATATCATAGTACAGAAGCAGGGGACGGGGGTACTTTCTTCTTTGACATTACCCTGATGGTCAAAGAGGTCCCGGAGCTCCCTGCCTGGTGAACAGACAGGGAGCCCATCCGCCGGAGCTTGACCTGGGCTCCGACGGCCACCGTTCGTGGTTTCTAACCCTCCACCTATAAACACATCACCACGGTTGGATCCAGCTTATGTTCGGGCGCTCGGGGTCCGCGGTATCGCCAGTACCGTCACCAAGATTGCTCAAGGTGCCCCGTGTGGGGCCCAGGGATCAGTTCTTGGTCCCCTCGTATATGTAATTTACACTAGGCACGTCCCTTCTCTTGTAAATTCTAACATACACCCTTTTGCCGATGACTGCGTAATACTCCGTGAAGTAATCTCTGATTATGATGATAGCACTCTCCAATCTGACCTTAATGTTGTCGCTAAATGGTGTAACTCATGGCGTATGGAACCTAATATTAACAAATGCAGAACTATGCGAAGATCCTGCACTAATACCACTACATTTTGTTACTATCTAAACGACACTCCGTTAGAAGCGGTAGACTCGTATAAGTGTTTAGGTGTCCACATAACAAGTAGCCTGACCTGGTCCCTTCATATTCAAAATATAATGAACAGCGCTAACCGCATGTTAGGTTACTTACGACAAAACTTTTATAACGCACCGCTAAAGCTTGAATTACTGCTGTTCAAGACACTTATTCGACCAAAATTGGAATACGCTACGAGTATTTCGGACCCTCACCACACTAATCTAATTGACGCACTTGAACTGGTACTGAATAACTGTGCTTGTTTTGTACTATCCAATAACCAAGGTGCAAGTATAACTGCCATGAAGTCAAACATTGGGCTTCCATTCTTATGATGCCAGCAAAAGATTTCTTGCTAACTTTGTTCGATAAACTTTATCACCACATTGCTCTTTGCGATGAACTGATCCCCAAGACTTTGTACTTTTCTTCTCATATTGATCATCGTCACAAAGTGGGTATTCAGCCAAGCATCACGAAGAAATTTTATCAGTCTTTTTTCCACTTACATCTCGGGAATGGAACCACCTTCCCAAAGAAATTATGATTGCCAATAACCATTTGTTTCGAGCATGCGTAGCAAACATTGTATAATTAGGAGCAACGTTATGTATCTTTTTCATTAACAATTTCACTGTATTTGTATTTGCTATTTTTTTACTTGTAGCCACTCCCCTCTGTAATGCCTCTGACCCTGAGGGTATATAAATAATAATAAAAATCTATGAACAAGTAGGATTATGTGATGCCAAAAAAAAATCACTGGAAAGAGGCTGGCGAGTCACCACTGCTTCACCAGTTCACCTTAATGCCTAGATTATTTGTTTAAAGTTTTTGATAACACTGGTATTGTTGCCAGGACAGTGCAGTTGTTTATTCAACCAATCTCATATTTTGTCTTCATGACCCCTTTAACATTTAATGCAATGCCTGGTGCCTTGTGGGACTTTCAGTACACATTGAGGAAATCACCCATGAGAAAACACTGGTGCGTAAAACTCATAAGAGCTTAGTTTGAACAATTGCCAAGTAATATTACACCCGGGTTGGTGGCACATTTAAACTCAAAGCAAAAACTGACCTTGCTCACGTATGTAGAGAGACAGTTCCAATTAATGACTATGATGAAGCAGTTTTCGTTGTGGTGGATTAGAGACACCGGGTATTGCAACTTGAAGTTCCAGTGACTTCACGGTCACTTATACATGGTAATGTTGGGACAGAAGAAATGAGGGTGCATTCACTGCAAAATGATCGAGTCAAACCCATCAGTGCCACTGGGGCCTAGCCTGGTACAACACCCTACAAATAAAAGAATACATTGGCAATAATCATTTCGTGAACAGTGATGTGATGCACGTGAACGTGAAAGTGATGCAGTGTTAATTTTGTGTGAAGAATGAGCAAAAGATTTTGGAAAATATGTTTGGGAAAATAAAATTGGCCACTAGGAAAGCTGATGTCACACTTGAATTTAATGAAATATTGCTAAGGTGAAACAATAACTTGATGCTGTCCAGTGTAGGTGCAGGACAAGGACAAAATGCCCGCACCATGAACATCAATCTTTTCTATGTGCCTTATGGAAAGACAGAGAAATTTTTCTGCCAGTTATGGTGTTGTTTCCCACGACAAGGCTGCTATATTTTTTTTCTTGCTAGTAATGGTCTCGTTCAGTAACTGAGCAACTGGACACAGCCTCCCCTCTGCCCCCGCCAAGAGACAGGCTACAAAGTTCTCTTGTGAATAAAATGTTTATTTGCACAATTCATATAAATCAGCTTGTTATATATGCAATGAGAGTACATTAAGGTTCGTTGAGTCTTCCTTTTTCACTCCAAACCACACTGTGTACTTGTTCGCTCAACAACTGCAGTCATGATTCATCAGCCCTTTTTTGCCCTTCTTTGCATCGCTGCGAACCTGGAATGTGAAGAAGCAAAATGAGGGTCAAATACGAGCAATTTTACCCAAAACAGAGTTCAGCAGTCCGGCCAGTGCAGCATGAGAAATGGACAATTGTTGAAGAAAACCTGTTGGTCCGCGGGTGCAAGCACCACTCTCACCAAGTAGTACAGGCATGGCAATTTGGCTGCAGGCAATGCCTGTCACTCGGACAAGACAAGTGAGACAGTTGGCTATAATTTGCAGTGGGTAATGGCGAAGGCCTAATTAGCTGCTCTTGCCTTAATTGGTTTGGTGAGAGTCTTCCTATCCGCCACCTGGAAGACGCGCTCTCTAGCAGGCAGGCTCTGCCGAGAGAAAAAGGGTTTCGGAAAAGCCAGGTGTACTGTTTTACTGGCTGCCATTGTGGAGTGATAGGGCCAGTGTCAGATGGGAAGCCTGGTAAGTGCTTACCAGGGACATATCGCAACATGTCTCAACCACCCTTCATCATCCAGCTAGCCTTAGCATGCATTTTATAGTTGGGGCAGTGTTCGTCGCAGGGTGCGACATGGTAAGGGGCCTGGGGCCCACTTAGAATGAAAAAGCAGTTTACATCGGACAAAGCACACCAAACAAATGATTCGTAATACCTGCATAAGCCAAAGTCAAACACGAAATCACTTAACATGTACACATGCACAGGAAAGTGGATAAACAAAAATATGTGCCTATTTACACTACTATTTACACTATTTAGTGCCTATATACACAATTTACATGTGCCTATTTACACTACTATTTACATTATTTAGTGCCTATATATACTATTTACATGCGCCTATTTACATGCTAGCAATCAACACGTGTTAATCCAGTGCTGTAAAAAATGCGCCATTTAAGAAATTGCCATAACCAGCTGACAACATACCGCTGCACGGAAGGCATTGGAGATGCCTCTATGTGACGGAGCACACGCACCAACCAAAGCACTGCCGTACAGCTGTGCACCCTAGATAAGGGTGGGCATACCAGCTGACAAGATACTTACCACTGTACGGCAGCCATTGGAGGTGCCTCTATGTGACGGAGCACACGCACCAACCAAGACTGCCTTACAGCTTTATACCCAAGCCGTACTGAGCTTATGTACAGCAACTATTGCAGGCACATAAGTGGACTATAGTGATGTTATGATGCTGCCAAGGCAAGATATATGCGCTCCTGTTGCGTAAGGGGTCAATCTGTTAGCAGTATTTGTGGCCTGAAGTAGTAATTATCTCGACGCTTTCCAAATTCCTGTCTAGAAGTCGTGCTTTTAGCATCGCCTTCTGCTGCTCAGTTGGCTTGGACAAGGTAGCTGTTGGACATGACAGCCTAGGCTTTTTTGACTTGATGTTCGATATTTCTATTTGCCGGTTCCTTTGTTTCATCAGCAAATTCTCTCTTTTACGCTCAGAGCCCAACAACTTTTTGCAACATTCTTGAGGCCTTTCTAGTCACCTCGGGATCTACTGCGCCCTCTGCTTCATATTCTTTAATGGTATCGACGCAGGCCAACACTTCAGCTGAACGTGCTATGCTTGTGAACGCCTGCATCTTCCCAATGCTGTCTAGAAGGCTCTGTGCTCGGCTTGTTCTTGCCTCCTCTTCACTAGGACTGTTAGCAGACATGCTTTCTAGGTTTTCTGGTGCCTGGGCCATTTGCACAGCGTGAATGTGCTTGCAAATGGTATAATGAAGCATGTACCCGTAGCAAGTGCACATGTAGGTATGAATGCATACTGCACACTTGCTGCAGGCTAGAGGACAGCAAGCACCATCAACCTCTTTTGAGACTGTATGTGACAGCCCTGGGGTGCTCTGGGACTCGACACTCGAGGTCCCATCTTCATTTGACTTAACAAACTTTATGGTGGGCTTGGCAGGCTGCTGACTTTTTTCAATCTTGGCCATGTTGCTCGTCCTTGTGCCCTTCACAATGCGGGTTACTCTGTTCATTAAGCAGTGGTGCATCAGGTCAAACAGGGCAGAGATCAGCTTGTCCACACGCTTATTTTTCTTTCCTTCCAGAATGATGTGCTTCAACGTTCTGTGCATGCTTTCAAGGTGCATGTTGGTGTTTACACCATCCCGTATCCTGTAGCTCAAGGCCCACTGTTCTCGACGACCAGCATAATGCTCCTTGAAGTATGTAAGGAAGTCCTGTAGCTCAGTCTGACTGGGATCACCAGAACCTAAAAAGAGGTCAATGAGCTTGTTTACTTCAAATTTACTGGTGCAGTCCATGATTGCACAAAGCTCCATGTAGACATCGACCTGCTGCTGCCGTCCTTTTATCAGCGGCTGCACGTTCTGTCGCCAGTTTTTGTCCACATGCCAGATGCACAGCAATTTTTTCTTGGGCTTGCTCATGACGGATGACCAAGTATTATAGAACTCGGGTGCATCATCAGACATGAAGTTTGTAGCAGGCACTTCACCAGTAGATGACTTCAGGCTCTCCAAGAAAGCTTTCAAGGCTGGTGTATTAGGTCGGTTGCTAATGAAATAGGCTACAGGAAGGCCTGACCTATACTCCTCAAGGAATAAAAGCATCATTAACTGGAAATCATAGTCAGTGGTTCCATGGGTTGAGTCAATGCACACAGTGCCAGACCCAAGTTCCTTTAAAAGATCTTCCTGTGCTTCTGTCATAAGGACAAGAGCAAAATCTTTATTGGGAAACGTGCTGCCTGGCATGTCGCTTCCCTGCTGCTTACAGAGATGAACCACTGTCTCTTTTTTGTTGGCCATGGCTCTCACCCAGATGTGCACACTGCTTGCATCATTATCGTGGCACCGTTCTGAACCATGTGGGAAGAACTCCCTCTTAATGTTGTGCAAGTGCCATCGCTTTATTACGCCTATCGGCCTCATTGTGCTCTGTCCAGAATCTCCGATCTTCTTCAGAACAGTAGACATAGGCACAGCCCTGGAACGGTTGCGATTTCTGCATGCTGTTCCTTAGTCATCCTTAAGTGGGCCACATTTGGTGCATGCCCAGAGTGGTTCCTGTGGTAAGTAACACTGACAGGGCTTCCAGCAGTACTGTTCTCGGTAACAATCATGTAAGGCAGACACGTCCTACCTGTTTTGCAGCTCCCCTGGCTCCTTAGAAGCCGAAGCCCCTTGCCCCTACTTGGCCTAGCCTTTGCTGATCTGTGGGAGATGTAGTACGTTCATGTCTGCCGACGGGCAAGCTGCTGAGCCCGTGTGCACGCTACGAACAGGCAGTACTGGCTTGCCTCCTCCTGCTTTCTCCATTCCGCCAATTCTAAAACAGAAACAGAAACGTTAGGATGACACAAACAGCAATAGGTAAGTAACATTCCTTCTTGGGCCGGCACTCCCCATTTGCTTGTACATTATCACCCCTCAAAAAAGTTTGTCTCACACATGCATTAGGCCAAAATTTGCTAAAAATCCTCTCGCCATGCAGTGCAGAAAACAGTGCGACCATATAATTAGATAGAACATTAGGGTGAAACAAATTCTCTAAACGAAGACATACTGCAGGAAAAAAAGACAGGAATGGAGAGCTGCAAATAGATCTAAAAGAAACAAAAAAATATTAAAATAATAATTCGTTATTATTGCAAACTGGCTTACATGCGTAGCACAATGTAAGGTCTTGTGGAATTATTCAACCATGTGGAACTATTTGTTTCTGCCAGAAAAATGCTCGAGGCCAGCAACTAAAACACACTAAAACTCTCCGCCACACAACTGCGGCGCAACAAATACACTTTGACTTTAGAAAATGTATGTCATCTGAGTTTAATATACACTGGGAATATTGAATGTGCCTGTGCTGAAAATATCGCGCTATCGGGCCGGTCGTAATTTTAGATGCCGTTACTCGCCGCAGTGGCGGGTAGTTTGATCGAATGAGGCGAACAGCAAAAACGCCTTCGTGACAAGGTAATTGGCGCAAGAGAAATATTTCTGCGATGAACTCCCCGATGACGCAATCGTCGCGGATGTATTTTCGCGACAGACGGCAGCGTTGTGCGACGGCAGCAGAGACTGATGATGAGGTTGACAGCCCCCGTCGATGACCACGCAAAGTGCACTGACGTCTATCGACTCGCTGATTGACTTCATGCACACCAAAGAAATGTCGCCAGAGTTTTCGCAGCAGGTGGATGCTATGCGCACCGTGGTTGTGAAGCTCAAGATAACTTTTGCAGGTGTAAGAAGTTTCTCACAGATGTAGGTATTTGCCCCATCAATGGACATGCTGCTGTCAAATCGATGATGATGATGATGGTTGGTGTTTAATGGCGCAAGGCCGACGAGGGCAAAGAGCGCCAGAGAAGTTATTTAATGAAAACAAGTGATTACCACAAAAGCTATGTATAAAATGTGTAAACTGGACATACTAAGATCAATAGAGATAATGGTGATGGCTGGTGTATAGGGCCAGATATGATTACGCATGATAGGAAATGAGGTTTAAAAACTTAACATCTGACAAATATTTAAAAACGCGTTTCACAGAAACCATGGCATCGTCACCTAGAAACAGAGATGGGTGTAGGGGAATATGTTGTCTGTAGAGTTCTCTGAAGTGTTTGTGTCGTGTTGTGTCAAGTGCCTTGCATTGTACGAGTATGTGGACTACGGATAGGCCCTCCCCACACCTGCTACACAGGGGTCTTGGAGATCCCGTGAGCAGGTGCGAGTGCGTTACATGCGTATGGCCTATCCGTAACCTAGCTAAGGTAACTTCAATGTGCCTGTTGTGTGAGTCAGTAATGTATTGTCCCAAGTGTGGTTTTATTACGTGTAGTTTGTTGTCTGTCTGTTCGCTCCAGTCTGCTTGCCAAGTTTTACGGAGTTGTTGTCTAATGTGTGGCTTGAGGTCTGTGTAAGGTAGTGTTGCCATGTCGACTGTGTTTCGGAGTGCAGCATTGGCGGCCATTTCATCCGCCACTTCATTACCGCCAATGCCAGAGTGGCCTGGCACCCAACACACAGTCAACCCAAGGTTTGAAGAATAAGCTACCATAATCGTTTTGAAGATAAGATTGATGACATGGTTTTTTGATTACTTTCCGGATGATAATGCACGGACGACGCTCAACGAATCTGTATAAATGACGGATGTAGGAATATGATGTTCAACTATGTGACTTACAACTAGAAATATGCCATATGCCTCTGCTGTAAAAATACTTGTATTAACATTCATTGTTTTACATGCTTCAAAATTAGGCCCATGCGCAGCACAAGACACCGCAGTGGACGTTTTAGATGCATCGCTGAAAAACTCTGCAGCCCTGTATTTATTCTGTAGATGCATGAAATGCTGCAAAATCCCACTTCTTGGTGTCCTGTTCTTGTTGTATTGTACGAAAGACAAGTCACATGCCACAGGACGAAGATGCCATGGTGCTACAAGATCAGTGTGAGATGATTTGAATGTGTCTAAGAGGGAGACGTCATGAATAGTCATCTCGTCCCTCACTCTCTGCGAGAAAGGAACAGCAATAGATGGGCGGTTTAAAAAGAGTTTAGTTTTGGACGTATCATTAAAAACCGGTTTAAAGGGATGGTTATTCATTGATGAGATTTTGGAGGCATATAGGAGATCAACATAAGTTCGCTGGTACGCTAAGCACCATTTGTCGCACTCTGCATAAAGACTGTGGACAGGACTGGTACGGAACGCCCCACAAGACAGGCGAAGCCCTAAGTGAAGCACTGGGTCGAGCATTTTAAGTGCTGTTTTTGTGGCTGACCCATACACAACGCTTCCGTAGTCCAACCGTGACCCTACCAACGCGGCATAAAGTCGAAGCAGGAGTTGTTTGTCTGCACCGTACGATTGGTGAGACAGGACTTTTAGAATATTCATTGTTTTTAGGCATTTTTGTTTAAGTCGTTTTATGTGGGGTATGAATGAGAGTTTCTCGTCAAACACCACACCCAAAAACTTGTGTTCTCTTTTTACTGGAATCGAGTCACCAAAGAGTTTTACGTCGGGATCGGGCAGGATGCCCCGCCTTTTTGAGAATACAACGCAGGTACTTTTAGAAGGATTAAGTTTAAATCCATTTTCATCTGCCCAGCGAGAAAGTTTATTTACCCCAAGCTGGACCTGACGTTCACAAATGGATATGTTACACGATTTGAAAGATATTTGAACGTCATCTACATACATCAAGCAGGATATGGTTGGCGGCAGTGCCTTTCGGAGAGAGTTCATCTTAGCTATAAACAAGGTGCAGCTCAATACGCCACCTTGAGGCACGCCATTCTCCTGCACGTGAACATTTGAAAGAGCCGAACCGACCCTGACACGAAATGTTCGTGAAGACATGTAACTACAAAGAGTGTTCAGCATGTTACCCGAGATACCAAAAGCTTTTAGGTCTCTAAGAATGCCGTAGCGCCATGCTGTATCATATGCCTTTTCAATGTCAAAAAATACTGTCATACAGTATTGCTTATGAATGAATGCATCCTTTATGTAGGCCTCTAGAGAAACCAGTTGATCATTTGTGCATCGCCCCGCCCGGAAGCCTGCCTGGCAGCCCTCGAGAAGACCATTGTACTCAAGAAAGTACACGAGCCTACGGTTTATCATCTTCTCGAGGAGCTTGCACAGGCAGCTTGTCAAAGCAATGGGCCGGTAACTGGATGGAGAGGAAGGGTCCTTCCCTTCCTTTAGGATAGCCACTACTATGGCCTCCCTAAAAGAGCGAGGAATGTGCCCCGAAAGCCAAATCTTGTTATATAGGTGGAGGAGTGTTAGAAGAGTGTCTGAGTGTAGGTGCTGTATCATTGTATATGTGATGTTGTCTGGGCCTGGAGCTGAGGGTTTACAAGTGCTCAGAGCGGTCCTCAGCTCATGGAGTGAAAACTCCGAGTTATAAGAGGAGGTTGACTTATCATTATCACGTAAAGACTTCTTTTCAGCCAATTGTTTGTGTTTCATGAAAGTGCTAGTGTAGTGTGCTGAACTGGACACGTGTTGGAAGTGTTGTGCGAGTGTGTTAGCCTGGTCTTCCAGTTTGTCCCCAGTTGTACTGACCAGGGGCAGGCTGTGTGTCTGTTGTCCTTTTAGTTTGTGTATTCGTGTCCAGACTTTGCGAGAGTCAGTGTAAGAGTTTATGGATGTTACGAATGAGCGCCAACTCTCTCGTTTTGCCTCACGGCGCACACGTTTTCCCATCGCCTTAGCCCTTTTGAACAATAAAAGGTTTCCCGACGTGGGGTACCTGCGCAGGATACCCCACGCCTTGTTCTGGGCCTCTCGCGCCCGCCTACAGTCCTCATTCCACCACGGCCTCCGCTGGTTGCGCGGGGCACCAGAGGCGTGGGGAATGGACTTTTCAGCGGCGTCGAGGATGTGCGCCGTGAGGAGTTGGGTAGCTTCTTCGACGTGTAGGTGTCCTATGGATGTGTGGTGTAGTTTGGATGTCTCTGTAAATGTATTCCAGTTAGCTCGTGCTTCATTGAACCTATTATGGGAAGATGGACTGCATGGGCCTTTACCTATGTATGTGAGTGAGGTGGGGAAGTGGTCACTACCGTATGGGTCAGTGCCCACACCCCACTCGAGAAGAGGAAAGAGAACTGCGGAGCCAATCGACAAGTCAAGACATGAGTATGTGTTGTGTCCTATGTTATGGTATGTAGGCTGTTTATTGTTGAAAAGGCATGCTCCTGAAGATGTAAGGAATTTCTCTATAAGGCGACCTCGGGCATCCGTGCGAGAAGAGCCCCAAAGAGTGTTGTGAGCATTAAGGTCGCCTGTCAGGATGTATGGTTCGGGCAGCTGGTCAACCAGCGCCTCGAAGTCAGAGCTCGAAAGTGAGACATCAGGAGGAATGTATATGGAGCATACCGTTATCAACCTATTAAATATTATTAAGCGTATTGCTACAGCCTCAAGGACGGTGTTCAAGGTGACAGGGTGGCATGCTAAGGATTTGCGGGTGATTATGGCAACACCGCCAGAAGAGTGTGTGCAGCCATCCCTGTCTTTCCTGTATACCATGTAACTATTCAAGAAATTTGTGTGTTTGGAATTCAGATGTGTTTCCTGGACACACATTATACTTGGCTGATTGGCATGCAGAATCTCATAAACGTCGTCAAGATTATTCAGAAGGCCTCTGCAGTTCCACTGAACAATATTTTCTCTTCCCATTATTATGTGTTCAGAGCTACTGGAGTGTGATTATTTATGTAGGGTCTTTCGGGGCTTGCACTCTTGGAAGGGGTTTTCTGGCCTTCTCTACTGACCTGGACGTCGCAGCCCGTTCCTTGCGCTGCGATGGAAGCCGGAAGGGCTCGACGTCCATGTCGTCATCTGAAGGCAAGGGGGTGCCCAGCGGACTGGGCCCCCTTGGCGTGGTACCCTTTCGGGTGTTCTTTGCCTGCGCTGCCAGTGCCGAAGGCGTGGGGAGCACCACAGGTGGCACAGGCAGTGAGGCGGGGGAGGGGGTCGCTGCGACTGCCTCCGTCTCCATCTCCGTGCCCTTGCATGTGCTTTGGGCCGGTGGAGAGGAAGCAGTGGATGCAGCGGCATCCCCAACAGACGTTGTTGCCTCCACAGCCGCTGCTGGGTGAGCTAGCGGTGCAGAGGCTGGTTGGGCTGCCTGGGGCAACCCTGGGGGGGGCGGCGGCGGGACCAAGTCCGACTCGCGGTACTGGGTCCCCGCCGAAACTAGACGCCGCTCCGCCCCCCGGCGAGCTGCGTCGGCGTACCTCCCCAGGGGGAAAGAGGCGAACCTCTTTCGCGCCTCCGGGAAGGTGATGTTTTCCGTGACTTTGACGTTGATGATTTTCTTTTCAATTTTGAATGTCTCGCAGGCTCGCGAATACGCGCCGTGAGGTCCTTTGCAATTCACACAAAGCAATTGGTTAGAGGGACAATTATCAGAGTGATGACCTTGTTGCGCGCACTTGGCGCAGGTTAGTTGGCCCCGACACGAGTTGGTACCATGCCCGAACCGCTGGCACTTGTAACAGCGCCGCGGATTCGGGATGTACGCTCGGACAGAGCACCGGATGAATCCTGCATTGATATGGTCTGGAAGAGTTGCACGGTCGAAAGTGAGAATTATGTGCCTGGTAGGTATTTCCTTATTGTCTCGTCTTATGTTTATCCGCCTGACTGCCGTCACACCCTGATTTCTCAGGCCGTCTAGAAGATCGGCTTCCGTCTCGTTTGCCAGATCTGACTCTGAGATCACGCCCTGTGAGCTGTTGAGGCTGCGGTGGGGCGTGACCTTGATGCCAAGATCGGCAATACGGGTCTGGCTCAGGAGGCTTGTGGCCTGTTGCTGGGTGGTGACTTCTACCAGCAACTCTCCAGTTCTTTGCTTTTTGGCTTTGTAGTGTTTACCTATTATTCCTTCTATAAATTTTGTAGTCAGAAAAACGGACATTGAGGCAACTGGCTTGTCTTTTTCAAGGGATTCGATAATCAAGAATCGGGGATAGTTATCAGGTTTCGGGAGAGTGAGAGTTGGAAGGGGTGGGTACGTAACATCGGTGCGGCCCCTTTTCAGGGACCGATCGGGTTTTCGGGGGGGTTTTGATTTATCCATGTGGCATTGGAAAAAAGTAGGGGACGGGGGTACTTTCGTCTCAAACCTTACCCTAATAGCTTGAGAGGTCCCGGAGCTCCCTGCCTGGTGAACAGAGAGAGAGCCCATCCGCCGGAGCTTGACCTGGGCTCCGACGGCCACCGTTCGTGGTTTCTAACCCTCCACCTATAAACACATCGCCACGGTTGGATCCAGCTTATGTTTGGGGGCTCGGGGTCCGCGGTATCGCCAGTACCGTCACCGAGATAACTCAAGGTGCCCCGTGCGGGGCTGTCAAATCGATCAAAGGAAACTAACTCCTTAAATCTTTCCCAATCTGCCCTCTCAAGCTTCCATCGGGGTGAACAGCTCTTGAGGGAAGGAAGGGTCTGCACTTCGCGCAGCAAGGCAGGAAAGTGATCACTTCCATATGCATCATTCACAGCACTCCACTCATAATCCATCTGGAGGTCTGGCAACCCAACACAAAGATCTCCGTTATTGAAAACAACTAAGCTGTTGGTAGTTACCCACTGTTCAATGAGTTTTCCCCGGCTATCTATTCTTTCACCTCCCCACAAGTAGTGATGAGCATTGAAATCTCCCATAATTATTGGAGCTGGAAGTTGTTCAACGAGGTCATTAAGTTCCTGTAAGGACACATGATCTGATGGTGGCAAGTACATTGACACAACAGTGACAAGCTTGTTAATATAGACTTGTGCTGCAACAGCCTCCAACGTAGTGTTAAGTTCTATCGACTTGAGAATTGTGCCTGGTGCCACAGCCAAGGCCACACCACCCGAGGCACGGGTGCAGTCTTCTCTGTCATTTCGAAGGAGGTGAAAGTTGCGAAAGATGTTGTCATGTCTTTCCGTTAGATTTGTCTCCTGGTTCATATTTGGATCATGAGCAAGTCCATATTTGTGTATAATTGCATGAATATCATCTGTATTGTGCAATAATCCACGGCAGTTCCATTGGACTATTTGCACCATATGGGTGTCTTCTAGAGTTTTCGCTTTCGAGGTCAAGTAGGTGTGGACGAAGACATGCTCCCAGAGGCACTAGGGCACACCTCCATCTCCTTCTCTACCTCTCTTGGACTGCCTTCAGTTTCGTGAATACCATTAGGGGGACCAGGTGGTTTTCCCCGGCCCTTTGGCTTCTGCCGAGGGTCGGGAGGGTCCCCAGGTCATTGCCGCCCAGGAGCAGCACCTGCAGCAGTGCCACTTCCTGAAGGCGCCTTCCTCTGAGGTGCGTCGACCGTCACCCGAGGAGAGGAGGTCGATGGTGTGGCAGGGGTGGGGCCTGCACAGTCTTTTGGTGGCTTAGAAGCCACACCAGTTTTTTTGGTGGCCGGGAGCCTGGCTGCCGGCTTGACTAGTTTAGGGGGCTGTGGCTCAGCGCAGTTCCCGAGTGGACTGCGCCAGTGCCGGAAATTGAGGCAGCCCCGCCCCGACGGGCTACCTCAGCAAAGGATCCTTTCTGAGTGAAGGCCAGGCGTCGTTTGGCCTCCTGGAAGGACACATTCTCTTTCACCTTGATCGCTAGCAGCTCTTTCTCCTGTCGGAAGCGTGGGCACTTCCTGGAGTACGCGGGGTGTTCACCACTGCAATTCACACATTTGACTTCTTCTACATCACAGGCGTCATTTCCATGTTCGGTGCTAGCGCACAGGTCGGTTTTCCACGGCATGACTGCTGTGTGTGGTGCCCGTACCTCTGGCAGCGGAAGCAGCGCCTGAGGTTTGGTACATACGGTCTCACACGTGATGATGATCGTTGGATGTTTATGGCGCAAGGCCAACTGGGGCAAAGAGCGCCAAAACAATAGTCGATGATAGGGGTGAAACCTTAAACACTAAGTAAAATCAGCAAAAACAAAAGTAAAATCACAAAACGACAATGAGCATGGCTGGTGTATAGGGCCAGATTTCATGATGCGTGATAGGAAATGAGGTTTAAAAACTTGACTTCTGACAAATACTCAAACACACGTTTCACGGAAACAATGGCTTCGTCTCCTAGAAAAAACGATGGATGTAGGGGAATATGTTGTCTGTAGAGTTCTCTGAAGTGTTTGTGTCGTGTTGTGTGAAGTGCCTTGCATGTGATTAGTATGTGCACTACGGATAGGGCCTCTCCGCACCTGCTGCACTGGGGTCTAGGAGATCCCGTCAGCAGATACGAGTGCGTCGCATGGGTGTGCCCTATCCGCAGCCTACCCAAGGCAACTTCTGTGTGTCTGTTGTGTGAGTCAGATGTGTACCGTCCCAAGTGTGGCTTTATTACATGTAGTTTGTTGTCTGTCTGTTCATCCCAGTGTGTTTGCCATTTCCTACGAAGGTATTGTCGAATTTGTGGCTTAAGGTCACTCTGTGGTAGTATGGTTATATCTACTGTGTCCCTGAATGCAGCAACTGCGGCCTTCTGATCCGCAACCTCATTGCCAGCAATTCCAGCATGCCCTGGAACCCAGCACAACACCAGAACAAGTTTTTGGGCATATATAGACATGATAGTGTTGAAAACCATATGGACAATTTTGTTTTTGCATGGCTTGTATGATGCCAATGCGCGCACAACGCTCAAGGAATCTGTATATATGATGGACTTCGAGATTTTGTGTTCAAGAATGTGTTGTGCAATTAGTAAGATGCCATATGCTTCAGCTGAGTAAATTGTGGTGTATGTGCTCATGGTTCTGCATGCATCAAAGTTTGGTCCATGAGCAGCGCAAGACACTATGGTTGCAGTTTTTGATGCGTCACTATAAAACTCTGCACATTGATACTTGTACTGCAGGGAGAAGAAGTGCTGCAAAATTGCAGTTTGTGGTACCCTGGTTTTATCAATATTCATGAAAGACAAGTCACAACACACACGTTGAAGCTGCCAGGGTGGTAAAACATCAGTAAAGGAAGATGTGTAAATGTCTGAAAAGGAGATGTTGAAATCCGAAGCTTCCTGTCTCACTCTAAGTGAGAATGGCAAAGGAACGGACGGGCGATTTGCAAACACTAGTGATGTGGATGCATCATTAAAAACAGGTTTAAAAGGATGGTTATTCATCGATGAAATTTTGAAAGCGTAGAGCAAGTCCATGTACGTTCGTTGGTCCTCAAGGCACCATTTGTTACATTCAACGTATAGACTCTTTGCCGGGCTAGTGCGGAACGCACCCGACGCAAGGCGGAGGCCCAAGTGGAGTACTGGGTCGAGCATTTTTAGTGCGGTTTTTGATGCCGACCCATACACGACGCTGCCGTAGTCTAACCGGGACCCGACTAAGGCGGTAAAGACTCGGAGAAGTAGTTCCTTGTCTGCACCATAGGATTGGTGGGAGAGCACCTTGAGAATGTTTAGTGTTTTTAGGCATTTATGTTTAAGTGCTTTGACGTGAGGTATGAACGTGAGCTTGTTATCAAATATGACACCTAAAAACTTGTGCTCCCTTTTAACAGGAATAGATGCACGGCCAAGAGCAATCTCAGGGTCTGCACTAAGCCCGCGCTTGCGGGAGAACAGAACACAAGTACTTTTGCCCGGGTTCAGTTTAAAACCGTTAAGGTCCGCCCATCCAGCAAGCTTCTTAACACCGAGCTGTACTTGACGTTCGCAAATTGACAGGTTACAGGATTTAAAAGATATTTGAACATCGTCTACATAGACGGAACAGGAAATGGTTGGTGGCAATGCCTTTTGGAGGGAGTTCATCTTAACTATAAACAATGTGCAGCTTAGAACTCCACCTTGCGGCACACCATTTTCCTGCACATGTATCCCGGACAGGGATGACCCAACCTTAACACGAAATGTCCTCGTGGACATGTAGCTAGAAATGGTATTTAACATGTTACCTGACACACCAAAGGACTTCAGGTCGCTAAGGATGCCATATCGCCAGGCTGTGTCGTAAGCCTTTTCAAGATCAAAGAATACCGTAAGGCAGAACTGCTTATGAGCAAATGCATCTTTTATGAAGGATTCCAATGCAACAAGTTGATCGTTGGTAGATCGCCCCACCCTAAAGCCTGCCTGGCAGCTCTCGAGAAGACCGTTGTACTCAAGGAAGTACACGAGCCTGCGATTTATCATCTTCTCGAGCAGCTTGCACAGGCAGCTTGTCAGAGCGATGGGTCGGTAACTGGCGGGAGAGGACGGGTCCTTACCCTCCTTCAGGAACGCCACTACAATAGCCTCCCTCCAAGATTTTGGGATGTGCCCCGAAAGCCATATGTTGTTGTATAAGTGTAGGAGTGTTTCAAGAGTCTCTGGGTGTAGGTGTTGTATCATTGTGTATGTAATCTGGTCTGCGCCTGGAGCTGAAGGTTTACATGTGCTCAGGGCCGCCTTCAGCTCATAGAGAGTAAATTCAGAATTGTAACCAGATTTTGACATGTTATTATCACATAAGGACTTCTTTTCACAAGCGGTTTTATGTCTCAGGAAAGTGTTTGTGTAGTGTGCAGAGCTGGAAACGTGTTGAAAGTGTTGTGCAAGTGTGTTAGCCTGGTCTTCCAGTGTGTCCCCTGTTGGACTGACCAGGGGCAGGCTGTGTGTCTGTTGTCCTTTTAGTTTTCGTATTCGTGTCCAGACTTTGTGTGTGTCTGTGTATGAGTTAATAGATGTAAGGAAGGTGCGCCAACTCTCTCGTTTTGCCTCACGGCGCACACGTTTCCCTAACGCCTTGGCCCGTTTGAACAAAATAAGGTTGCCCGACGTGGGGTACCGTCGAAGGATACCCCACGCCTTGTTCTGAGCCTCTCGCGCCCGCCTACAGTCCTCATTCCACCACGGCCTCCGCTGGTTGCGCGGGGCACCAGAGGCGTGGGGAATGGACTTTTCGGCGGCGTCGAGGATATGCGCCGTGAGGAGTTGGGTGGCTTCTTCAACGTGTAGGTGTCCTATGGATGTGTGGTGTAGTTTGGATGTCTCTGTAAATGTATTCCAGTTAGCTCGTGCTTCATTGAACCTATTATGGGAAGATGAACTGCTTGGGCCTTTACCTATATATGTAAGTGAGGTGGGGAAGTGGTCACTGCCATATGGGTCAGTACCCACACCCCACTCAAGACATGGAAAAAGATCTGCGGAGCCAATCGCCAAGTCAAGACATGAGTATGTGTTGTGTCCTATGTTATGGTATGTAGGCTGTTTATTGTTGAAAAGGCATGCTCCTGAAGATGTAAGGAATTTTTCTATAAGGCGACCTCGGGCATCCGTTCTGGAAGAGCCCCAAAGAGAGTTGTGAGCATTAAGGTCGCCTGTAAGGATGTATGGTTCGGGCAGCTGGTCAACCAGCGCCTCGAAGTCAGAGCTTAAAAGTGAAACATCAGGAGGAATGTATATGGAGCATACCGTTATCAACCTATTAAATATTATTAAGCGTATTGCTACAGCCTCAAGGACGGTGTTCAAGGTGACAGGGTGGCATGCTAAGGATTTGCGGGCGATTATGGCCACACCGCCAGAAGAGTGTGTGCAGCCAACCCTGTCCTTTCTGTATACCAGGTAACTATTCAAGAAATTTGTGTGCTTAGAATTCAGATGTGTTTCCTGGACACACATTACACTTGGCTGATTAGCATGCAGTATTTCATATACATCGTCAAGATTTTTAAGGAGGCCTCTACAGTTCCATTGAATTATGTTTTCTCTTCCCATTATTTAGTGTGAGAGCTACTGGAGTGTGTATGTTTATGTGTCGTCTTTCGGGGCTGTGACTCTCGTCTTTTTGGGCTTGTCAGGAGGCTTTGGCGTCGGGACACGTTCCTTGCGGTGCACCGCAGACAAGAACGGTCCGACATCCGTTTCGTCGTCTGATGTCCTCGGATTGCCTGACTGATCAGGCCCCGTGGACCGCGCACCCTTTTGGGCGCGCTTTGACTGACCCACAACCACCGAGGGTTTAAGGAATGCCTCGGATGGCGCAGGCGGTGCGGTGGGGGTGGGAGCTGCCGCTGGCTCCCCCAAGTCCATCTCCTCTGCGCCCTCGCCTGTGGCTTGGGACGCTGGAGTGGAAGTGGAGGATGCAACATCGCTTCCACCAGACGTGGTTGCCCCCACAGCCGCTGCTGGCTCAGCGAGCGGTGCGGAGGCAGGTTGGGCTGCCTGAGGCAACCCAGGGGGGGGGCGGACGCGGGACCAAGTCCGACTCGCGGTACTGGGTCCCCGCAGAAACCAGACGCCGCTCCGCCCCCCGGCGAGCTGCGTCGGCGTACCTCCCCAGAGGGAAAGAGGCGAACCTCTTCCGCGCCTCTGGGAAAGTGATGTTTTCTGTTACCTTGATGTTGATTATCTTTTTTTCTTTCTGGAACATTTCACACGTGCGGGAGTACGCAGCATGAGGTCCATGACAGTTGCTGCACATTAATTGTTCAGCCTGGCAGTTATCTGTCTCATGATCTTGCGATGCACATTTCGCACACGTTGTTTTTCCACGACAGGAGGTGGTGCCATGCCCAAACCGTTGGCACTTGAAACAGCGCCGCGGGTTCGGGATGTACGGCCGGACAGAACAATGAATGAAACCTGCTTTGATGGATTCAGGGAGTGAGGAACGGTCAAATGTTAAGATTATATGCTTTGTCATGATTTGCTTATTATCTCGCCGCATGGTGATGCGCCTCACTGCCGTCACGCCCTCGCCTTTCAGACCTTCGAGCAGATCGGCTTCTGTCTCATTTATCAGATCTGGCTCAGAAATCACACCCTGAGAGCTATTGAGGCTACGGTGGGGTGTGACTCTGATGTCCAGATCTGCCATGCGATTCTGGGTAAGGAGGCTTGTGGCTTGCTGGTGAGTGTTCACCTCGACCAGGACTTCGCCGGTTCTCAGTTTCTTGGCTTTGAAAGACTTGCCCAGGATGCCTTCAAGGAATTTGGTGATAAGGAACACTGACTGGGAGGAGATAGGATTTGAACTGTCAAGAGATTCAACAATTAAGAAGCGCGGATAGTTATCTGGCTTTTGGGATGCAATTGTTGGCAAGGGTGGGAATGAAGCTTCGGTGCGACCCCTTTTCGGGGGCCGATCACGTTTGGGGGGGGGTTTGGAAAATGCCATATGATACATTGGAAAGCAGGGAGACGGGGGTACTTTCTTCTTTGACCGTACCCTGGTAGCCAAAGAGGTCCCGGAGCTCCCTGCCTGGTGAACAGACAGGGAGCCCATCCGCCGGAGCTTGACCTGGGCTCCGACGGCCACCGTTCGTGGTTTCTAACCCTCCACCTATAAACACATCGCCACGGTTGGATCCAGCTTATGTTTGGGGGCTCGGGGTCCGCGGTATCGCCAGTACCGTCACCAAGATTGCTCAAGGTGCCCCGTGCGGGGCGGTCTCACACGTAGATTCAGGTAGCCTAGGTGTACGTTGTCAGGTAAGGTGGTGGAGTTGAAGTTTAGAACCAAATGTTTTGTGGCGATTTCCTCATCTTTCTTGCAGATCTTTATTCTTCGCACTGCAATGACATTTGTCTGTTCTTTAAACCCCTCCAGAATCTCATCTTCAGACACATCAATCAAGTCTTCATCCGACACTACCCCCAACCTAGTATTTAAGGTGCGGTGGGCAGTTACGTGAACCTTGTGTGTTACTAGTTCTTTCATTGACAGCAGGGCATCTGACTGAAATTTTGCTTGGACCTCCACAAGGAGGTCCAAGGTTGGTAGCTTTTTAACACTGTAACTTGGTCCAAGTAGATTTCTCAGCTCTCTGGCTACGGCAAACGGCGACACTTTCCGACACTTTCCTCAAGGGCTTCTGAGGGTCGTCAGATTGCATCACCAGAAATTTCGGGAAGGTCGTCTCAGTCAGTGAACGATTGCTGTTCAAACTTTGCGAGGCATTAACTTCGGTGCGCCCTCGTTTAGGAGGGCGATCAGGGTCAAGATTTTTCTTCTTTTCCATGAAAAGTAAAGTGTTCGGCAGCGGTGCTGGTCGCCCACCACGGAGCCCAACAAGGGAACGTGACTTTGTCACGCTAACCATACAGCGCTACTACAACCCCATGACGTCTAATCAAGGCTGATTATAACCACAGGGTTAACCTTTGCTGCCAGAGGGGGAAAAGAGGAAGTTCAGGAAAAGAATAGGTGACTGGACAGGGATGGAAAGGTGACGGAAAAGAGAAAGGAGAGGAGGGCTAGGAAAAGGCGACTAGCTGATTTCCCCAGGGCGGGTCAGTCCTGGGGTGCCGTCTGCAAGAAGCAGGGGCCAAAGTTGCGTGTTGTTTCAGCTGAGGGGCCGTAAAGGTCCAAAAACATCCTCAGCGTCAACTCAGCAACCAGGATTCCCTTTTCCTTGGACACGGCTAAGCCATGCAGAGCTGGGGCGTGGGTGGGTACAACGCAGATGGGCTCGGGGTCCGCGGTGTCTCCACTACAGTCACCTTGAACTCACAAGGTGCCCCTGCGGGCCAAGAATGTCTGGATATACGAACTGATCAAGTCTGCAATCATCGAGGGCCAGCAATTAAATAGTTTTCAGGCATCCATAAAGACAGGTGAAGCAATATACAATCACATAAAACCAAACCAGGGACTTGCAATTGTTGACGAGTACACATGCTTCTTGGATTCCTGCAGCATAAATTTGCTGAAGGGTAAAGAAACAGTAAAAACACAAATTTGTTTGCAATCGCGAAACAAAGCTTGTTTACATTTGTACGTTCTATTTTGTACCATGCCAGCCAGGCTCTGTGGCGAGAGTGCAAAACTTTTTCGCACAAAAAGGCAATGTGGGAAGATATGGTACAATACATGAACATTCAGTTCCCGGATGACACAATCACACCTATTCAAGCCGACAACAAATGGAAATCACTCAACGAGCATACAAGAGGGCTTAAGACAAACTGCATGTGTAGTTCGGGGAAGAAGGCGTATGCCTTTAGAGGGGGTATGCAATTGAGTTTAGATTTCATTTGCCTCTATATATCTGCGGACCCCATCATTTTTAAAATGCAGGCAGCTGTCAAGGATCATTGACAAGCAGTACCATTTCAGGCCACAGTTTGTTGCTTGGTCCGGCCGAACCCTGCCCAACTCCAGGTATGAATAACTCGCAGGTATATATAGTCGTCCACAGATGAATTACATAACTACTCTTATTGCTGTTCACACTGTCCTTTTTGAAGTCCAGCATGGGATTTCAGTGCTCTATTTAAAAGGCACAGCTGGAAGCTGCAAAATTGCATAAATTTCATAAGTGAAACTGTTACGTGACCCCAGCTGATTGACGTTCAAATTAATCCTTCAAATCAAGTTAGCTGGTCTCAGCTACCAGGTTTGCTTGGTTAATATATGAACTCATACGCCGTTTGAGTTGAACTCATATATGAACTGATACGAAATCATACGCCGTTTTTGAAATTGCTGCTGTCGAGGCACAAATATTTCTTATTGTATTATTCCTTACATATCTTTGAAGAGAATTAGTCATCACTCATCGTTGTTCAGTGTTCTGATGATGATGATGGTTGGTGTTTAATGGCGCAAGGCCGACGAGGGCAAAGAGCGCCAGAGAAGTTATTTAATGAAAACAAGTCATTACCACAAAAGGTAGGTATAAAATGTGTAAACTGTACATAGCAAGATCAATAAAGATAATGGTGATGGCTGGTGTATAGGGCCAGATGTGATTACGCATGATAGGAAATGAGGTTTAAAAACTTAACATCTGACAAATATTTAAAAATGCGTTTCACAGAAACCATGGCATCGTCACCTAGAAACAGCGATGGGTGTAGGGGAATATGTTGTCTGTAGAGTTCTCTGAAGTGTTTGTGTCGTGTTGTGTCAAGTGCCTTGCATTGTATGAGTATGTGGACTACGGATAGGCCCTCCCCACACCTGCTACACAGGGGTCTTGGAGATCCCGTGAGCAGGTGCGAGTGCGTTACATGCGTATGGCCTATCCGTAACCTAGCTAAGGTAACTTCAATGTGCCTGTTGTGTGAGTCAGTAGTGTATTGTCCCAAGTGTGGTTTTATTACGTGTAGTTTGTTGTCTGTCTGTTCGCTCCAGTCAGCTTGCCAAGTTTTACGGAGTTGTTGTCTAATGTGTGGCTTGAGGTCTGTGTAAGGTAGTGTTGCCATGTCGACTGTGTTTCGGAGTGCAGCATTGGCGGCCATTTCATCCGCCACTTCATTACCGCCAATGCCAGAGTGGCCTGGCACCCAACACACAGTCAACCCAAGGTTTGAAGAATAAGCTACCATAATCGTTTTGAAGATAAGATTAATGACATGGTTTTTTGATGACTTTCCGGATGATAATGCACGGACGACGCTCAACGAATCTGTATAAATGACGGATGTAGGAATATGATGTTCAACTATGTGACTTACAACTAGAAATATGCCATATGCCTCTGCTGTAAAAATACTTGTATTAACATTCATTGTTTTTCATGCTTCAAAATTAGGCCCATGCGCAGCACAAGACACCGCAGTGGACGTTTTAGATGCATCGCTAAAAAACTCTGCAGCCCTGTATTTATTCTGCAGATGCATGAAATGCTGCAAAATCCCACTTCTTGGTGTCCTGTTCTTTATGTATTGTACGAAAGACAAGTCACATGCCACAGGACGAAGAGGCCATGGTGCTACAAGATCAGTGTGAGATGATTTGAATGTGTCTAAGAGGGAGACGTCATGAATAGTCATCTCGTCCCTCACTCTCTGCGAGAAAGGAACAGCAATAGATGGGCGGTTTAAAAAGAGTTTAGTTGTGGACGTATCATTAAAAACCGGTTTAAAGGGATGGTTATTCATTGATGAGATTTTGGAGGCATATAGGAGGTCAACATAAGTTCGCTGGTACGCTAAGCACCATTTGTCGCACTCTGCATAAAGACTGTGGACAGGACTGGTACGGAACGCCCCACAAGACAGGCGAAGCCCTAAGTGAAGCACTGGGTCGAGCATTTTAAGTGCTGTTTTTGTGGCTGACCCATACACAACGCTTCCGTAGTCCAACCGTGACCTACCAACGCGGCATAAAGTCGAAGCAGGAGTTGTTTGTCTGCACCGTACGATTGGTGAGACAGGACTTTTAGAATATTCATTGTTTTTAGGCATTTTTGTTTAAGTCGTTTTATGTGGGGTATGAATGAGAGTTTCTCGTCAAACACCACACCCAAAAACTTGTGTTCTCTTTTTACTGGAATCGAGTCACCAAAGAGTTTTACGTCGGGATCGGGCAGGATGCCCCGCCTTTTTGAGAATACAACACAGGTACTTTTAGAAGGATTAAGTTTAAATCCATTTTCATCTGCCCAGCGAGAAAGTTTATTTACCCCAAGCTGGACCTGACGTTCACAAATGGATATGTTACATGATTTGAAAGATATTTGAACGTCATCTACATACATCAAGCAGGATATGGTTGGCGGCAGTGCCTTTCGGAGAGAGTTCATCTTAGCTATAAACAAGGTGCAGCTCAATACGCCACCTTGAGGCACGCCATTCTCCTGCACGTGAACATTTGAAAGTGCCGAACCGACCCTGACACGAAATGTTCGTGAAGACATGTAACTACAAAGAGTGTTCAGCATGTTACCCGAGATACCAAAAGCTTTTAGGTCTCTAAGAATGCCGTAGCGCCATGCTGTATCATATGCCTTTTCAATGTCAAAAAATACTGTCATACAGTATTGCTTATGTATGAATGCATCCTTTATGTAGGCCTCTAGAGAAACCAGTTGATCATTTGTGCATCGCCCCGCCCGGAAGCCTGCCTGGCAGCCCTCGAGAAGACCATTGTACTCAAGAAAGTACACGAGCCTACGGTTTATCATCTTCTCGAGGAGCTTGCACAGGCAGCTTGTCAAAGCAATGGGCCGGTAACTGGATGGAGAAGAAGGGTCCTTCCCTTCCTTTAGGATAGCCACTACTATGGCCTCCCTCCAAGAGCGAGGAATGTGCCCCGAAAGCCAAATCTTGTTATATAGGTGGAGGAGTGTTAGAAGAGTGTCTGAGTGTAGGTGCTGTATCATTGTATATGTGATGTTGTCTGGGCCTGGAGCTGAGGGTTTACAAATGCTCAGAGCGGTCCTCAGCTCATGGAGTGAAAACTCCGAGTTATAAGAGGAGGTTGACTTATCATTATCACGTAAAGACTTCTTTTCAGCCAATTGTTTGTGTTTCATGAAAGTGCTAGTGTAGTGTGCTGAACTGGACACGTGTTGGAAGTGTTGTGCGAGTGTGTTAGCCTGGTCTTCCAGTTTGTCCCCTGTTGTACTGACCAGGGGCAGGCTGTGTGTCTGTTGTCCTTTTAGTTTGCGTATTCGTGTCCAGACTTTGCGAGAGTCAGTGTAAGAGTTTATGGATGTTACGAATGAGCGCCAACTCTCTCGTTTTGCCTCACGGCGCACACGTTTTCCCATCGCCTTAGCCCTTTTGAACAATAAAAGGTTTCCCGACGTGGGGTACCTGCGCAGGATACCCCATGCCTTGTTCTGGGCCTCTCGCGCCCGCCTACAGTCCTCATTCCACCACGGCCTCCGCTGGTTGCGCGGAGCACCAGAGACGTGGGGAATGGACTTTTCGGCGGCGTCGAGGATGTGCGCCGTGAGGAGTTGGGTAGCTTCTTCAACGTGTAGGTGTCCTATGGATGTGTGGTGTAGTTTGGATGTCTCTGTAAATGTATTCCAGTTAGCTCGTGCTTCATTGAACCTATTATGGGAAGATGAACTGCTTGGGCCTTTATCTATATATGTAAGTGAGGTGGGGAAGTGGTCACTGCCATATGGGTCAGTTCCCACACCCCACTCGAGAAGAGGAAAGAGAACTGCGGAGCCAATCGCCAAGTCAAGACATGAGTATGTGTTGTGTCCTGTGTTATGGTATGTAGGCTGTTTACTGTTGAAAAGGCATGCTCCTGAAGATGTAAGGAATTTCTCTATGAGGCGACCTCGGGCATCTGTGCGAGAAGAGCCCCAAAGAGTGTTGTGAGCATTAAGGTCGCCTGTCAGGATGAATGGTTCGGGCAGCTGGTCAACCAGCGCCTCGAAGTCAGAGCTTAAAAGTGAAACATCAGGAGGAATGTATATAGAGCATACCGTTATCAACCTATTAAATATTATCGTTCGAATTGCCACAGCCTCCAGGATAGTGTTCAAGGTGACAGGGTGGCATGCTAAGGATTTGCGGGCGATAATGGCCACACCGCCAGAAGAGTGTGTGCAGCCAACCCTGTCCTTTCTGTATACCAGGTAACTATTCAAGAAATTTGTGTTCTTAGAATTCAGGTGTGTTTCCTGAACACACATTACACTTGGCTGATTAGCATGCAGAATCTCATAGACGTCGTCAAGATTATTTAGAAGGCCTCTGCAGTTCCATTGAACGATATTTTCTCTTCCCATTATTATGTATTAGAGCTACTGGAGTGTGACTATTTATGTAGGGTCTTTAGGGGCTTGGACTCTTGGACGGGGTTTCTTTACCTCCTCTGGAGGTTTAGATGGGGGGACCCGTTCCTTCCGCTGCGAAGCAGACAGGAAGGGTCCCACATCCAAGTCATCATCGGACTTGGAAGGGGTACCCGGCGTACCGGACCCCCCGGACCTGGCACCCTTTGCGGTGCCCGTCTTTTTGGCCGCGACCGCCGAGGGCGTCAGGAGCGCCCCGGGTGGCACAGGCGGTGCGGCGGAGGTGGGAACTGCTGCGGTTTCCTCCAGCTCCATCTCCTCCGGGCCCTCGCATGAGCTTCGGGCCGGTGGAGAGGAGGAAACTGAGGGTGCAGCAGCATCCCCAACGGACGTGGATGCCACCACAGCCGCTGCTGACTTAGCAGGCGGTGCGGTGGCGGGTTGGGCTGCCAGAGGCAACCCAGGGGGGGGGCGGGGGCGGGACCAAGTCCGACTCGCGGTACTGGGTCCCCGCCGAAACAAGACGCCGCTCCGCCCCCCGGCGAGCTGCGTCGGCGTACCTCCCCAGGGGGAAAGAGGCGAACCTCTTCCGCGCCTCTGGGAAGGTGATGTTCTCTGTTACCTTGACATTAATTATCTGTTTCTCCTGCTTAAACTTTTCACATTTTCGCGAGTACGCTGCATGGGATCCCTGGCAGTTGGCACAGTTGAAGGTTTCGGATTCACAATTTTCTGAGGGATGGTCATGCTGACCGCACTTAGCGCAGGTAAGTCGGCCACGGCAAGAGTTTGTGCCATGCCCGAACCGTTGGCACTTGAAACAGCGCCGTGGGTTCGGGATGTACGGGCGGACATTGCAATGTATATACCCGGCATTTATAGATTCTGGAAGGATGGATCTATCGAAGGTCAGGATAATGTGTTTAGTGGCTATTTGTTTGTCATCGCGGCGTATGAATATGCGCTTTACAGCCGTGACGCCCTGATCCCTTAAGCCTTCCAAAAGGTCGGCATCGGTTTCAGAAATGAGATCTGCCTCAGAGATCACACCCTGAGAGCTGTTGAGGCTGCGGTGGGGTGTGACCTTGATCTCCAGATCTGCCATGCGGGTTTGTTTCAGGATTGCGGACTGCTTCTGAGTTTTTACTTCAACTAGTACTTCGCCTGTTCGTAGTTTTTTTGCCTCGAAAGATTTGCCAATGATTCCTTCAAGGAACTTGGAGACAAGGAATACAGACTGGGAGGAGACGGGTTTCGATTTATCTACTGATTCAAGGACCAAAAACCGGGGATAGTTGTCAGGTTTCGGAGTGTTGATGGTTGGTAGGGATGGAAAAGAAACTTCGGTGCGGCCCCTTTTCGGGGGCCGATCACGTTTGGGGGGGGTTTTGAATTATCCATATGGCATAGAAAAAAGCAGGGAGACGGGGGTACTTTCTCCTTTGACCTTACCCTGGTAGTCAAAGAGGTCCCGGAGCTCCCTGCCTGGTAGACAGACAGGGAGCCCATCGGCCGGAGCTTGACCAAGGCTCCGACGGCCACCGTTTACGGTTTCTACCCTTCACCTTTAAACACGTCGCCACGGTTGGACACGGCTTATGTTGGGAGCTCGGGGTCCGCGGTGTCGCTGCTCACCGTCACCATGAATACTCAAGGTGCCCCGCGCGGGGTGTTCAGTGTTCTGAATGAATTAGGCCTTTCTCAGGTAACTTCCAGCATGTTTAATTTATTACTGATACACCATTCCATTTTCGTACAATACAAATTTAAAAGCAGTCTTTGGCAGTAAAATGATATTAAATTAGAAGACACCACTTTGGACTCTAATGTGGCGTCTGTTTGTGTAATTTTAAATTGAAATGTTTTTTTATCCCTTTAGCCGCATGTTTCGTGCTGTCTGGCCCCACTGGTTTGTCGCTTGCTCGCCTCCATGCTTGTGCTTGATGTTCACTCTACCTCCATACTCACATGCTCGCTCCTGGTTCAGGGTTATCGCCGCTGCATTTCATCTCCATTGCGACATGAACAATGAAGTTTCCGGCGAAGACGCTCGCGCATGCATAGCAGTCCTGATGACAGCAGTTATGCAATTGGAAGCAGAGGCGCAAGCGAAGTACGAAGAGGTCGATGCAGAGGACAGGATGGTCCAAATGAACGCAGTGACCGCTGCTGCCGTCGCAGATGCCTCTTTATCAAGAGAGGGAAGACAGGTCTGGGTGCTCCCCCGCAACGAAGGATGGTTTGAGTGCATGGCTCCTGAACTTGATGAGCAGGCATTCACAACATACTTTCGAGTGTCGTGCACCACGTTCCGCTTCATCGTGGAAGCGTCTAGAGGTGCTCTGGAAAAAATTAACACAAAGATGCGAGGCAATACCCATCGAAAAGCGGGTGGCCATTGGCCTCTATAAGCTCTGTCCGTCTGCGGAGGACAGGTCAGTGGCCATAATTTTTGCAGTGGTAGGTCTACCGTCAACAGCATCTACCGAGAGTTTTTCAAAGTTGTGATAGACATCATGGGAGACAAGCGGATTGGCCTGCCCACAGCACAGGGGATGAGGGACCACATAGGGGAATTTGCAGCAGTGGAGACTTTCCCAATGCTCCATGAACGGATGCCACTTTCCTATGTCGCCACCAAAGGAACATGCCAGCGACTACATCAATTACAAAGGATGGTAAGCAAATCATGTCCAATCTCATCAAATAAACTTTTATAGGTCTCAATTCATTAAAATGTAGCATGCCACACTTAAATTACAATGCTGTGAGAACTCTGACGTGCACCTTTTCAGCCTATATTTCATCCTTATTGCCTTATTTCATCCTTATATTGCCTTATTCAGTATGCATGAATTTTGCAAAAACTGTGTCATGCTTATTGTCTTATCACTTCTTCCTATGTTACTTCTGCAGGCACAGCATGATTTTCCTTGCCTTGGTTGAGGAACGGTACAGATTTCGATTTGTCAACGTCAGCTCTCCAGGCCGTTGCCACGACACGTTCCGTGCCCCCAGAGCTGTAATTACTGGTACAGCAGTTGCCCCACTGGTCCTATGCGAACAAGCCTTCCCTCTCACGCCGAACCTGGTGAAGCCTTCCCCCCACCGGGGGCAACTGAGTGATGGGCAGAAGGCCTACAACTACCACCTCTCAAGATGAAGGTGCATTGTGGAGAATGCGTTCCGGAGGATGAAAGCCCAGTTTCGCCCCTAGCAAAAATTCCAATAGAATTTTGTATTGGTCCAATAGAAATAATGTATTGGTCCTATAGGTCAGGCAATTGGTTCTATTTCAGTATCTATAGGACCAATACAAAATCTCTTGGTCCGATAGAGTGACATGTATTGGTCCAATAGACCAATTCGTATTGGATCTATTGGTCCCAATGGGACCAATAGCTATTGGGGCCAAAAGCTTATGGTTGTATCAGCCTAATAGACCAATAGGGGATATCTATTGGTCAAATACATTGTCCAGTGCTATTGGTTTACAGGCACTAATAAAAAAGGAGGGCTGTTAGTTTTTTTTTAGCCGGTGTGCTGCTAAGCCCAAGGACGGGGGTGCGATCCCGGCCGCAGCGGTTGTTTTCCAGATCAAGGCGAAAGGTAAAACCGCCCGTGTGTCGATCTCGCGCTGCGGCGCTCGGTACACACCACCGGTGGTCAAAATTAATCTGCAGCCCTGCAAGCAATGTTTCTGCCCGAAGACATTCGATTCACGTTAGCTGCAAGCATTTTGCATTTAGCACGCCTCAAAAATAATGCCCCTGTAGCGCTTAAAAATTTCCTGGCAGCAACGAGTTGCAGCCGCCGGCGCATGGTGTTTGCCCGCAATGCTTAATTTCGACAAGCAAAAAACACCGCGCGTGTGATTCTGTGCCTACAGTAGTTATAGATCTTTTTGCGAGCGTCAGTGATCGCCTTCATAACCATCGCCTCTAATTTTTCCAATCTCGCTGTGCCACAGAGCAGCCATATTTGTTTTGGGTGCTGATTCAACGGCCGACTCTTAGGATAAGTGTCGTACTTCATATATGTTTGCAGAAAATAAAGCCTACAAAATCAAAATTAACACCAAAATAGTTAACCCCACATTACAAAATTGCATAATAATTTTAAGGTGAAACACATTAATAAAAACTGCTAAATAATGCTCCTCTGACAATGTGAACCTGGTGGAGGTTTCGTATGCAAGACAAAGCAAAATGGCTTCTTCCATGTCCGGCGCTTCCGCACGATCCTCGGCGCGGGCGTTCATCTCAGTGGCCAGCCACCGTGTTTGTGAATTTTAGTGCCACACATTGTATTTGTTAGTTTTAAAGTTACGAGGGCATCACCTGTGGAGCACTAGAATGTAAAGACACCTTCGACGTCGCTCGTATTCAGGATTCTTGTCTTCACGCACGACAGGGTGACGAACGTGCACGCATTACGCAGCTCGGATTTTTGCATTTGAAGGTATGTATACATTTCTTTTCACCGTGAAGCTGTAGAAGCTTTTTATTTCCTGATGTTTTAATTAAAAATAGCAGAGCAGGTCGACAAGCGGCGCTTTCATTTTTGGCAAAGCCACTAACGATGCAACCACGTGTGAACTGAGTACAAATGCATGTACTTTGTGTTCCGATTAACGAAATGAAGTGCCGCGGGTAATGTTTCATCCAGATGGAATCGAAACGGAATGTCTAACTTTAGAAGCGTTGCGACCACATTGGCGTATACACGCACCGTAGTTCGTCAGGGTTGAGCGGCGTGCTGCCGTAGAGTGGCATGTTTCGCCTGGACGAAATGCTAGACACACTTATAAAAATGTGCAGTTATTGCAGAAGTTCCTAATTATTGCCATACTGTTTTTGCAGGTCTTGCAGCTCTGACTCGAGGAATATATGCACCGGAAATTCGACAGCCTGTTGTGCAATAAAGCTGCAGTCAACCAGCACTTACGGCTTTGTGGTATTTGAAGGGTAGTGGGACCACGTTGTGTTTAGAAACTTGCTGAAGCAAGTGTAGCATGGCCAAATGAATGCAGTGAACTAAAGGCCTTGGCATGCATTTGGCCATATTTCAATTGGTACACCAGTGGGCCCATGATACCAATACACCTATAGGTACCAATAGACCTATAGGACTAAACCAATACACCAATAGGTACCAATACACCTATAGGACTAGACCAATACACCAATAGGTACCAATACACCTATAGACTGATACACCAATAGCTATTGGTGTCAATAACCCAATAAGCTATTGGTTTTGTCTATTGGTAATTTTTGCTAGGGGCTTCATTTTGAAGTACATGGAGTGTAACATCGACAACACCCGCCTGGCCATCCATGCATGCTGTGTCCTCAAAAATGTGCGTGAACATTTTGGTGATGCAATTCTGCCTCAGTGGTGTGCCAACATTGAGGCCAGCAATGTGGCTTATGAGCAGTAGGCCCACAGCACTGATGCTGTTGAAGAAGTATCCATTAAGTGAGGGCAGCCCTTGCTGACTTTTATAAGAGGCAGCCGTGAGGGAAGATTTTTTTTTAGCTGAGTGCATGGTGAAGTACTTTGCAATGGTGTTGTAGGGCTTTTCTTGCATAATGAGCTGGCATTCGCGAAGTGCAAACTCCTTGGCTCGAGCTGCTTTGAGGTGATCGCGCATCAACTTCTGCTCCTCGAGAAGGGCCACAAGTTGTGGGGTAATTGTGGATTTGGGCTTCTGCCATGGAGGCTGCAGCTCAATGGTTTGTTCCCTGGCCGGCTCAACTGTCCGTGGTGGAGCCAGCAGGGTGACTGTTGGCACATGTATAATGCCACTGTCATCTGGAACATAGTCGACGTGGTCTAAGTCGCTGCACCAATGCTCAGCCTCTGCTACGCCGTTACTTAAAGTGCTGGGTGCAAAATCGTCTTCAATAACCCCACTTGATGCTCCCCTCTCAATTTCAGTGACGATCTATAAGAGAATGAACAATAGTGTCAACAAAAAGCGTCACAATTGCCAATACAAAACGCCACTGTGAACAACTTCCTGAAACAGTTACTTCTGTGGAACTTGGCGCTGTCATGAGGCAGCACTAAAGATAAGAGAAGCTTTTTTTTCGACAGCCTCAAGGCTATCTGAAATGCCTTTAATCATGCTTTATGTGTTTGTCTTGTGTTGTAACTTTAGGAGTTATTACATTTTTTGCATTGTGTTTTGTTGGCTTCCTTTCATAGTACTCTTTCACATACTATGTCAAGTGGTACGATTGTTTTTCTGTGTGGTACCACTACATGTCTACTGAGATGTATTTTATGGTGTCGGATCATCTTTTATGTGACAAGTGTGCTGGTAAGAAGAGCATCAGTGCAGCATAAAAGTCAATACGATGCCTGAAATTGTCCGAAAATGTTCATACTGAACTATGTTGTCATATCTGCTCAACACTGGGAACGGCGCTTCCACGCACGAAGTCTTGGCTGTTCCTTGGGAGTTTGCCAACGAATTTGCCTACCCGGCTAAAAAACGTCCATGAAATGGCAGCTCTTGTTTGTTGTTTCTGATAAAACATGAAATAGATGGTGTACAAAACTGAAATGCACACTTAAGACACATTGTGCAAAAATTTGCAAGGAGTGCATGATGTACAAAGTTAAAGAATGATGCAGTGGGTGAATAAACATTGGTTCAAACAGTAAGTTAAAGAATGATGCAGTGGGTGAATAAACATTGGTTCAAACAGTGTGTAACACATCGTGTTGTTGTACATCATTTTAAGCGCATCTTCATTTTTCCAGCAAAGGCTTCCCACTGAAGCTACCGATGTTTGGCTTTACAGTTATGCGAAACAGCTGACATTTAACTGTCACGATTTAGACCAGCGTTCGTGAACCTGGGAGGGTAGGGGTACCCTCCAGCCGAGAGACGACATGCAGCGTGCTGGTGGTGACGGTGACTAACCCCCGAGCAGCCGTGCTCGGCGGTGTTTATTGCCCGGCCACACACAAGGTTGCCCACCGAGCCTGGTGGGGCCACTTAACTTAGCAGCCAACGAATATCAGGGATGGGGGGCGCCACACTTGTCACACCCCTCACCCCCAAGTTTGTTTGTCGTACACAAACACAAAACACCTGTCCCCCCGGCGAGTACCGGTCCGGAGGTCTCCGCAGTCTCTCACTCCGCCGGAGCACAGGTGTCGAGGCCGTTGTGGCAGCATTGGGTGCTGCCTGTGTCACACTCGCACCAGCTGTCAGCCTTCCCGGTGTCGAAGGACTTGCAGGTGGCGCCACAGTGGCGCGAGTAGCACCAGCCCGTGGTGCTGTGCTGGCAGTGGTCGGTGAAGCTGGCTCCCCTTGAAGGAGTCCAGGCTGAGGCAGTGCAGCGGGCCCGTGGCCAGGCAGCCCGGCTGCGCCATCAGGGGCGCCAGCACCTGCTCGGGCGCGTACGGGTCCCCGCACACCATGCACAGCATCAGCCGCAGGTCCGGCCGGGGCCCCGCGACCGCGGGCAGCGCCTGGTAGATGCGAAGCTGGCCCGCCCGCCGCTCGATGCTCTCCACCAGCGCGCACAGCGCCTGCTCCAGTCGCACGGGGTCTAGGCCGCCGCTGTCGTCCACGAAGGGGCACTGCAGGCTCTTGGCCCGGTTGATGCCCTCCTCGCGCAGAAAGTCCCCCTGGCCCGCAAACACCACGACCAGGGGCAGGCCGTGGAAGGGCAGCCGGTCCTCCTGCTCCAGGTTGGCCAGCAGGGTCTTCTTGAGGCTCTCGCGGATGTACTCCAGCCCCGGCTGGCTGGCGTACACGCACAGGCAGCCGTGGGGCAGGGGCTCCGTGCGGAACGAGTTGTGCGGCAGGCCCATGTCGCCGTCGATGATCCCGAAGTCCAGCGCATACTGGGCCTTGTCGAGCTGGAAACCCTGCGGGAGCACCTGCCGCATAGCCTTCGCCACCTGCTGGGCGCTGGCCCTGGCACCCAGCACCACCAGGTGCAGCAGGCGGCCGTTGGTGCCCAGCACCCCGCCTCCGTTGGTGCCGGCCTCTCGCCGGTGCAGCAGCTGCTCGATGACGCCGTCCATGCAGGCGGGCTGGACGGGGCAGTGCTCCCTCTGGCACCTCAACGCTTGCCGCCGTACCGGTGAATGTCCCCACCTCGGGCTGGAACAGGGCCTCGAACTTGGTCAGGAGGCTCGGGCCGTCTGCCACTGCATGCACTGCTTCCTGGTACTCCGGCAGCCTCACGCCCAACGCCAGGATCCAGTTCCGGCCCAGCAGCGTCGGTGACGGCCCCTTGGTCAGGTACAGGGGAAGGGTGGCCTCCCTGTCGCCAAGGCAGACGCTGACCTGGGCTTGACCCTCGACTTGGGCGAGCTGTCCGGAGTAACTGCGCAGCATGACGCCCAACGCCTCGACGGCCACGCCAGGGAAGGTGCGCTTGAAGGCTTTCCCGGCCATGACCGACACACTGGCCCCTGTGTCCAGCTCCATGGAGATGGGGTGCCCGCAGACTTCGACGGTCAGCCAGTATGGTGGCACCGGCGGTTGCACTGTGGCCGCGTGCCACGTGTCAAAAATCTGCGGGTCTTCGGCCACGACGTGAAGCCTAGCCGCTGCACCCAAAGCTGCTGCCGCACGCCCCCGCCGCCTACCCTTGCGCCGACTCCCTCGGCCGTGGGCTGGCGCGGAACCTGCGCTCGACGCCGGCTGCTGCTTCCGTCCGTTCGCCGTCGTCCCCCCTCGGCACGCCCGAGCAACGTGCCCAGTTCTTCCGCACGCAAAGCACTCCGCTTCCGCGAACTGGCACTGTGAAGGGGGGTGGTCACCACCGCAGCGAACGCACCTGCCATGCCGTGCCGCCATCTTGTTCACCGCCGCCTCTGCCGACGGTGAGCCGGCCACACGCGCTATCTCACCCGCGTCCTTGGCTGCAGCCTCCATCGCCAGCGCTGCCTTCACGGCGTCGTCCAGCGAGGGGTCGGGAAGCTCCAGAAGTCGCGTCTGCATGGCGGGGTCGTTGATGCCGCAGACGAAACGGTCCCGGAGCAGCGAGTCGACCTGCTCCCCGAAGGCGCAGCCGCTCGCCAACCCTCGCAGCGCTGCGACGAACTGCCCGAGCGTCTCTCCGTCTCGGCGGCTCCAGTTATTGAAGCGAAAACGCTCCATTAACGTCGACGGAGCCGGGCTGTAGTGCGAGCGTAGCGTAGCGAGCAGCTCACCCAGCGACTTGTCGTGCGGCGTGGCTGGCTTGAGCAGGTCGAGCAGGAGAGCGAAGACGCGGGTCCCGCAGCTGGCCAGGAAGATGTCGCGCTGTTTCGCCTCGGGTGTGTCGTTCGCCCGGAAAAACACGCCGACTTGCTCCTCGTAGACCGGCCAGGCGGACCCTTCACCCTCGAACGGGTCGAGCCTCCCGTACAGTGGCACGGCGTAATGGCGGCTGGCTTGAGGGGGCTGAGGGGGCGGTGTCTCGGCGTTCACGGTGGCTTCGGCCGCTCCGCGGGCTTCTTCCCTCGTCGCCAGTGTCACGATTTAGACCCGCGTTCGTGAACCTGGGAGGGTAGGGGTACCCTCCAGCCGAGAGACGACATGCAGCGTGCTGGTGGTGACGGTGAGTGACCCCCGAGCAGCCGTGCTCAGCGGTGTTTATTGCCCGGCCACACACAAGGTTGCCCACCGAGCCTGGTGGGGCCACTGAACTTAGCGGCCAACGAATATCAGGGATGGGGGCGCCACACACTTGTCACATTAACATTCAAGCTCACTTGTTCCTGCATATGCACTCTATCTATTACCTAAAGCAAAGTTAATTTCACTTTAAGCGATCAGTTTTACACACCAAGAAAGATAAAATAGCCTTAAGTGATAATCAACCACTCTTAAATTCTTTCTGCCTGCCTCTAACAAAAAAAATCCTGCGGGGTTTAACAAAACAGAATTTAAATGCACCTAATAATTTACCAACAACAATGCAAGGGGCAGTGGCCCGTACATATTTTCAATAGGCTACACTTTTAATTTGCGGCCTAGATGTCCGTGTACGTCACGAAATGCATTATGCAACAGGTTTTCCTGGGCAGGTATTCACGTTTTCCAGTCATTTGCAGGTTGCACGACGGGACAATTTTGTGTTGTGTTAAAACTTCAATAATGTTAGAAGCTCAAGAGTGATGAACAGGCTTTTAGAAGAATCTTTGTCCATCAAATTAGTGCTCTTTTGATGTCTGTAGGCCATCCTAAACGTTGAGTAAAAATAAGCTGTCACTTGTGCCTGATATATCATTCGAACTAACTGTTTTGTCTTTCATGATGATCAGCACTCCATTAGTGTGTGTGTGTTTATTTTGTGTACTGTTGTTTATTAAGGTTCCAGAATGTCGTCCCTACCACTGGCCACAAAGTGAGTGAGCATTTTGAAGAAGGCCCAAAGTCATACATGGTATGGGTGCCTACAATCTTGCCCCTCAAACAGAAGAAGATTGTCAAGAGGCGTCTGTTGATACGAAAGAAGGTATGAGGCGAAGACATAGAACATTCCTGTAGTGAGCAAGCGATGCTAACAAGTAAACATTTTGTTAAGCACCTTGCTGTGCCCTGTAATCTGCTTCAAAACTGTAGTCCTAAATTTGTTCCCATTCTTCCCATATGGTAGCCTTCACAATCTAATGATGCGGATCAAGTGTAAGTGCAGCCTCAGCAGAAGGGAACTGTGACATTAACATTGATAGCACTGAAGGAAGACGTGTTGGAGAGGAGGCTGGCTTATTTGCAGAACCCTCCTATCCATACGACAAAGGAAATGAACATGCAGTTGTGAACAGGCTGAAGGAGGCAGTTACACAGCTCGAAGAAGCGCTGGAAGAGTCCAACAGGACTGCAGCAGTCAAGCAGCAGCTGGAAGACAGCAAGAAAGCTCATGGGGAAGCCATGAAGTGGCGCAACAGTATGCAACAAAAGAACAGGTGCCCGAAATTACAGCTATCATGCACCTGTAGTCAGCTCAAAGAGGCTCGTAGCAAAAAATAAAGCGAGTTTCAGTATGACAATCTTGTTGAAGACGAGAAAAGGTTGAAATATTACACTGGATTTAAGATGCAGAAGTTGCTGGAGGCATATTGGTCAATGCTGGAAGGAGGCGTCAACTGGAAAAAGGAGACAACGAATGAAGACCAGAAGTTTGTGCTTGTTACGAAGATGCAGTTCATTCTAGTGTCAATGCGTCTTCCATTGGGCTTCGAAAGTGCAGGTTTTGCCTTTAGGTAAAATAGCTCTCTTACCTACAAACATATTGGTAAACATTATTTAACCACACGAGACAACACTCAATCCATTGCTTTCAATATGTAGGTTTGAGGTGTCACCAAGGATGGTGTCGCGCATTTGGATAACCTGGTTTGACTTTCTGAACAATAGGCTCTTCCGGGAATGTAGATACTTTTCCCATTTACTGTGATCCAGCTTCTGAAACCTTTGTCCATGAGACCATTCTACTACTAGTGTTCTGGGAACAATACACGCAGTCTTGAGACCTAATGAAATATTTTATTTGCAATCTTATCGCATATGTACTTCTTGCAGCTTTGTTGCTGTTCTTGTTTCATTGCAAAACCTAATATCCCTCCATGCACTCCTACCTGTAGTAAGACTAACACGCCCCAAAGCCGCAATGCTACACATGCTACACATTTTTGTGCAAGTGTCCATGCATGACTGTATTTAAAAGAACAGACAATTGGACGAGTTGGTACTGATTCATGCTCACTAACAGCACACGCAGATGAAAATATTTCTCAGCAACACTTTTCTTGGAAGAGTTGACAGGGCACTGAAAAGGTTTAGAGGGCATACTGATACAGACGTTCTGGTTTGTGGATGACTACCTGGTCTTTATCAAAAAAACTGGGGTTTGGGCAAAAGATGATGGACATTCTGGATTTGTTTAAAGAAAAGGGGTTAGGAATGCGCTTCTCGTTTCAGGTGCCCCAGGCCTATGAACTGCAGTACATGGACTTGACTGTGTGGTTCTTGGGCAGTCATACGTGCTGGTTATACAGGCCAAGATCTGTTAACCAACTGGTGAATTTTGATTCGGGGCACCCTAAAAATGTGAAAAGTGGTACTGCAAAATCTTGCCTTTGGTCTTCACTTTAGAAGTCTTGTATGCACACGGTCGATGAGGCTTCCTTGGGGCAGGTAGCGAGGCTGAAGTCAGATGGATACCATGATGTTGTGTCGGCATAGACCACCGAGCCTCATTACATGGCTGAAGGGAACCCGGTCGGCAGACGTTCTGGAAAGTACGACTCAAAGGAAAAGGTTAGCGGTCATCCCCTATGTACATAAGCTGTCCCACGGATTGAAGAATGTTGGTAAGCGGTATGGTGTTGACGTGGTCCTATTAGAGCTTGCGAAGGTAAGCAGTGTGTGTTCGGCAGATGAAAGGCGAGAAGTCCCTGCAGCTAGGAGTCACCTTGGCTGTGGGGCCCATTTGTTCAGTGTTGCACAGGGGTTGTTTACAGTAGACAGTTTTAGTTAAGCGCATGCAGCAACTCTGCATGTGCAAGAAACTTATGGGTGCACAAGTGCGCATGCACAGTACGCAAGCGTGAGCCACACGCGTTGCATGCGCCTGCACATCTGGGCTTCTTGCATTAGTTTTAGTGAGATTTGCCTTGAACACATTGAACGACATTCCCAATGGCCCCAGATCAAGCACCCCGTTGCGGCTAAAATGTTAAGCGCGAGCCACAAAGCATGGGGCTGCTGCGAGATTTGCCTGCCTTGAGCCAGGCCCCTCCCTCCCCTCTCGGGTCTTCCTTGAGAGTCGCGAGAGCTCCAACACAGCCACTTGACATTCCGAAATGGCATCCACACGGAATGGCTCGAGCGGAACAGCCTGGATTCGGTTCAACATACACATCGATTTGGAAATGCTAATGCACATTTGAAATTTAAATCCTTTCGGAGGCCCCATGGAGTGGACAAAGCCTCCAAAGTGCAAAAGCTGCTTCCACAGCCGTTCACTGCTCGTGCTCTGCGTGACTGCACAGAGCTGCTACTCAGGCAATACGTATTGGCTGACCAGACTAACCTTCCCAGGTGAGTGCGCTGACTGCATAACTGTAGCTTACAGTAAGAAGAGGTGCCTGAAGCTACCGGTGTACCTATACATGACCTTCTTTAATAGGCCATGAACCCAAGAGAACGAGAAGCGGGAAAGCTTCCTGCAAGAGCTGCTCCATATGGTGTGGGAGCATGGAGTGCGCATTCGTGCCCCGCGCACAGCGAGCACTGCACCAGCCGTACGGACAGTACGGACACAGGAGCAGCAGACTGCACCTATGACGGCCTTGGTGCGCATCTCAGAGACGCAGTCGAGGGTCAACTTTGCTGCGCAGCATACGGCCCGCAATGCAGACACCCGCCGCGCTGGCGAGTACAAATTTATGATATGCGGAGACACCACTGTCACCGAGTTACGCGCTTTTCCTTCGTTAGCAGCGTAGAAGTTGGAGTTACGCTAATAATCGAAACTTCCATTACTTTGCAAAAGCGTCTGCTGATATTCAAGCTCTCCTGCACAACACCGCTGCTGTGCAAAAAAACCTGATCTGTGTAAACCTTGCGCCAAACAAATGTGTGCTAACCTTACGTATGTATACTTCTTGGATGTAAAATTTCAAACCCAAATGCATGTATTTCTATTCACAGTGACATGTCTACATTAAGACTAATTGCTGCCGCTTACTTATACTTGCAATATATTCTAGCGGCTAGTGTGCCTAGAAAACATCTTTTCAGGAAATGGAAGGATTGCAAAGGTCACGTATAATGCATCCATGCAAAACATGATAAAGTGGAAGTTGAGGTTCACCCGAGAGGTTGTAGGGGCTTACAACATACCACGGCTGGGTGACCTTGCGCCGGCATGCAGCTTATCGTCCTCACCAAAAATGAAACCTAGTATCTGGCTTTAATACGAGGGGGGCTTCTGAAAAGGGAAATGTCTGACATCATGCCATCTTTTTGTTGTTTTTGCTAGTGCCATGTGTATATATTTTTGGCGGTTCATCAGTACTGATTAGTTGAAGTGATGAATGTGAACATCTTTGACAGGACTCTGCCTGTTAAATTAAAAATGTCTGTTTGGTTAAAACGAAAAGGAAGAAGCAAATACTTCAAGGGCCTTATTTAAAGCAATCCCACTCATACAAGAACACCATAAATGATCACAATAAATCTTTTCTCTCTCTTTGTTCCTACAAAGTGACTCATTGGCGTCCTTGTGCAATGTGACTTGTTTTGTGAGATTTCTACATTCTTGTGTGCATGCGTGATGCATACAACTATTTTTGTGAGCCGCCTATACTTGTAATTGGTATCAATCAATGCAGCAGGCGTTTCCATTGTACGATTTGCTTGCAGGCACCGATGGCACTGAAACAGCGACGGAGGTGTTCAACCGGATTCTGAATCATGACGACAGCACCAGCAACCATGCCGAAGACGACTTCAAAAGTTCAGCACCTGCACGAACAACCAGACGACCAACAGGGCCTGACCCCCTGGAACCAGCAAGCCAGGCACTGCCAGAACCAGCAGAACCAGCAAGCCAGGCACTGCCAGTGAACCAGGTGCCACCAACAACGGAGCGAGTAAGCACACCAAGCACAAGCTGGCTCCCTGGCCCTGCTGCTAGCCTGGGCCCGACACCCAACACGAAATGAGTTGGTTCGTGGTACATCCTCTTATTTACCTAAATTAGTTCCTAATTGACCTTTTGTTGTAACAACTGTCATGCATCTGTTTTTACGCTCAGGTTGCTGTCTTGGCATTCGTTTATTTTGCTTTCATGTTCAGATTACTACATTGGTGTTCTTTGTTACTTTTGTTAACTGCTGCATCTTGCCTGCACCCCCTTTTTGTTTTGTGCCTTATTTTATGTACCATTTTTAACTTATTTCCTTTCAGAAAAAGGGAAGAACAAACAAGAGGCTCGGTACAAATTTCTGAAAACAGGATGCGTCACGAAATCATAATGAAGGAAAAGGAGACCGTGACAGAATCAAAGCTCATTGCACTGGAAGAACGGCTCCAGTTGGAGAAAGATGCTGCTGAACGTGAACTGCGTATCACACAAGAAATGCGAAAACAAAGCTCCATCTGTTTTCGCGGAACATGGCAGAATGTGCTACAGAGCACGCAGAGGAATGCCAGCTGTGTGTTGAAGAAAAGAAACATGAAAGGTCAGAAAGAGTGAAAGGATAGCCCTTCTAGACATTGTAGTGTGTGCTTCTAGAGACAGAGGGAACCACGGTGACCATTTATGTAGTAGGTGCTACCGAGAGAGGGCACCACAGCCCCGATTGCTCATGTATGTATTCCAAGGTAAATAAAGCCTTGGGGTCAGTTGCCCGTTACCCGGCGTCGTGTGTTCGTGGTTAGCCAGGCAAGTGGAAGTATGCCCCACAACAGTCATCATAGAAAAGTTGATTCAAAATAATAAGAGGCCAAAGATTTCCGTGCTCTTTAATAAGCAAAACTTTCCTATAAGCAACAAAGGAGACCTGCAGCCACTGTGATCATCGTTGTGCAGGTGAGAGAGGTCGTGAACCTGTAGGCTTGGAAAGCAGCATTGTCGCAAGCAAATCAGACGTGCTGTTGTAGAGCTAACATTTGCTGCCAAAGCCTCGGTGTCCGGCGAAAGTGCTGAGTTCACTGAACAGGCCTGCCAAACAACGGTGGATTGTGTTCTCATCACCAACGAAGCAAAAACGATCACTGGCTCACAGCGAAAGTTGCTCATCAGAAAGGTACTTTGCAGAAACTACAAAGCAAGTATGATGATTTAAGAGTGCTCTTCCAAAGATAAGAAGCCAATGAATCTGCTGAACAACCCCTCCTACAAGTATTAGAGGCAGCTGAAGAAGGTAATACAACTGCATTATTTATTGTGTACAAAGTCAGCAATCAAGTCAACAATGACTTGCAAAGTCTGAATCCTGGATATCAAAATCTAGAAAGTGAATGAGGCCACAAAAGTAAGATCACCACTTTCAGTGAAGGCAAGTGCCACTTGCTGCTGCGAATAAACTAGTGGCCAAGCACAGCCACAACTATAGTGAACTAGAAAAGCCTGGTCCAGTGGCATGAACGAAAGCACTGTGCAGCATACCAGGTGAAGCGAAACGTACTTGCCGCTGCCAGCTGTGCCCCTGCGCCTTCTTCCAGCAGTGCTGCCATTTAAATCATCTTTGCTTCTCGTGCTCGGCACTTATACTGCTGTCGTTTTTCTGTGGTACAGTAATTAACCTTCATAGAATGGCAGAAAGGTGATCACCTTTGTTGTCCCCATACCTTGCTAGGATCGTTTTGTTGCTTATCCAGCATGTTTGAGCCAATGTGCAATGACTACAAACAGAGTTGCTCGGTGTTGTCTGCTAGCGGCGCAGACTATACGAGCAGATGGTCATGTGTTGCCGGCCGCCGGCACGTGGTCGGAGACTGTCCGGCTGTTTATGGTTGATGCTTTGCACTTTCTGCGTGTTCTATGTTTCCATGATGTTCATCTACAGCAGCAAGAGGTATGAAATTGCCAGAAAAATAGTTCTTGTGAGCGCTATCGATTACAGGTGAGACAGGCCGGGCAGCCGCATTGCAAAAATTCGGAAGACACACATTGCTTTTCTCTAGGTTGCCACAGCAGTTATCCAGGTGCTCCCAAGGCATCTCTGTTCGTTGTTTCCCTGAGCAATGAACTTCGCAAAAAGTGGTAACAAAATCTGGAAAAACTGAACCTCATCCATCTGTGAGGACAACTTTGAGCCCAAATGCTTATTGCGGGATTACATCCACGTAAAAAATGGTTCTAAAGTAAGGCTTGCATGCAGGAAGTCACCACTGGCTCCCTGTGCAGTAGCTACAGTCCTGTCTGACTGTGCCTCTTCTGTCTGGAGTGTGACACAGACGCGGAATAAAAGAGGCCGGCAACAAGGGTTTCGGCAGTAAGCAAGAAGTCATGGCAAAGCGCAAGTGCCTAGAAGAATGAGGGGTGCCAGCCACACCACGACGTTTCTCCCCGCAGGGCTCACGAAATTTAATGAAGTTGCAGGTTCGATGGAATGTGAGCCTTTCACAATTGGCCTTCTTCAAGGAGTTAGCTTCCTTTGAAGCTCCGCTGCTGTCTAAATTGTGCCAACGATTCAAGCATTCTTTTCGCTACCTCTTCGGTGTGAAGAAAGGTGTAGACCTTACAGCTCATTTAGCTAGGCTGCAACTAGTGTGTGGCACCGGTCATAGCGAGTGTCCTGTGTACTTTTTCTTCGTCCGTGTCTATTCTTCGCTAGTAAAATGCAGTCAGATAACCAACTAGCCCAACTTTATGCCTTAACTAAGACAAGTGTCGTTTTGGTGTCTCTGAAGTCTCCTTCCTAGGAGTCACAGCACAAGACATCAGGCCAAGTCCAGACAAGGTCGAAGCAGTCAAAGCCATGGAGGCTCCAACTGACATTGCAGGTGTCTGACAACTGCTCGGAATGGTGAACCATCTTGCCCAGTTTTTGCCTCGCATCTCGGATGTCACAGCTCCCGTTAGAGCACTTCTAAGCAAGTCTGTGAGTTGGGTGTGGAAGCATGAACAAAACGCTGCATTCAAGGAAATCAAGAAACTCCTAACGGCTGACCATTGCATGGCCAAGCACCATCCGTCATACGTCACCACAGTTTCGGCCGACGCAAGCTCGTTTGGACTTCGCGGTCTTGCTGCAGACACAGCCCTCTGGAGAGCGCCTCCCAGTTGCGTTTGCTTCGCGGTCAATGACCGAGACAGAGCAGCGTTACAGCCAGAAAAGAAAAGGATGCTTTCGGAATGACATGGGCTATCCAATGGTTTGACGAATTCGTCCGCGGCATCACCTTTGATGCCGAGACAGATCCCCTATGACTCGTTTCACTCTTCGGCAAGATGGTGCTGGACATGCTACCGCCTCGCATACAGAGGCTCCGGTTAGAGACCATGTGATACCAGTTCCGGATGCTGCACGCGCCAGGAAAGCTGCTAGCTATGACAGATACCTTGTCACGCATCACGCAAAAGGCATCCCCCCTGGACACCAAGGAATTGTTTGCAGCTCAAGTGGTCAGTGGCATGTCAGAAGCCTTGCCGCTAAGCCCACAGGACGTGCAACAGGCACAAGAGTCAGATGGCGAATGCAGAGCCCTCACCTCCTTCTGCCAGAATGGTTGGCCACAGAAGTCCAAGCTGCCACTGCACCTCTCCCAGTATGCCTCAGCAGCAGATGAGCTCTCTGTCTGTGACGGTGTTCTACTGAAAGGTGCCTGGATAGTCATTCCACATTTCCTTCGGCCGGCTGTCTTGACGCTGTTGCACGAAGGACACCAAGGTATCAACAGGACAAAAGGTCTTGCTCGAGAGTCAATTTAGTGGCCTGGCATTTCAGCAGACATTACCTCTCTGGTAACCAAATGCGAGCAGTGTGCTTCCACTCAGGTGAACCTTGCAGAGCCCCTGATCTCCATGGTCTTACCCGGACGTCCATGGGAACTTGTCGGCATGGACCTGTTCTACCTCCACAGCCAGACATTAATCTTGGTGGTGGAATACCACTCCAGGTACCCTGAAGTCATAACCTTGAGGAGCACAACGGCTCAGGCAGTCATTGACGTCCTCAAAAGCATCTTTGCCCGCCATGAGATTCTGCAAGAGGTCACATTAGACAACAGTCCACCGTTCTCTTCACACAAGTTTGCAACGTTTGCGGCATCTTACAGCTTTGACCACGTCACTAGCAGCCTGAAGTATGCACAATCGTATTGACAGGCGGAGAGAATGGTCAGGACCATTAAGGAGTTGTTCCGCAAAGCAACAGATCCACATCTGGCCTTGCTCAGCAACCCGGGCACCCCAGGAGTCAATGGCTTCAGCCCGGCCAAGCTTTTGATGGGACGACAACTCCGAACCAAAGTTCCAAAAAAACATCCCCATTGACGCACACCTGTATGTTCCCTCAGGCACAAAAGCAGCTAGCTGCCCGCCACAACTTCCAAGCATCAAGCCAGTCAACTGGGGACTCTGACACTACACGGACTCTGCATGAACGACAGGCTGATTTGACTGGACTGTCAACACGTGGTGCGGCAGAGAATGCTCATTTTTCGCCATCAAATCCTATTTCGGGGAACCTGTCCCCAACCGGAGAAAGTGTAGTGCAGACACCGTTGAGCAGTGGGCCACCGGCTGATGGTCATGTGGTGGCGATTTCACCATTGGACGAAGAGAGCATGTTAGAGAAAGGGGTTCCCAAGCAGATGATTTTGCGTCACAACGCATTTTTGAGCTGGAAGTCCTTCTCTCGGCTGAAAGGGAAAAATCAGCTAAACTGGAATCTCAACTTGAATATTCAAAGCGCAACTGACACGAGGATGAACAAAGAAGACGAGACAATGTGCAAACTTGCAACTAACTTTATTCGGAAGAAACGAGTTTTTATATACACCAAATAATCACATCACCTTGCACAATCTGCCGCACGATACGGCTGGGGAACGTTCTCAGACTGATCATTGATTACACAGCAACACCTTGGCTTAAAACGTGCATGTGATATTAAACACACGGCCAAGCTCGTTGATTGCAGTGAGAGCGTAGTCTATGTTATCCCATTGGATTGTGGCAAAAAGTATAATGGGCAGACTGATGCCTCAACAAAAGATTGCGTGAGCACGCCAATAACGTGTGTAACGGCACAACTGGACATTTGGCCATCCACTGTCGCGACTATCGTTGTACAGCTTTGTTTGACAAGAGCAGCATTATCGGCAAACACAGGAGTCCACGGACTCGTGAAATTGAGGTCCATAAGATCACACGTGCCGGTGATAATTGTGTGAGTAAGCCCTCCCTCACGCTCACCGAAAAAGAAGTGTATTTTTTAAGCCAAGGTGTTGCTGTGTAATCGATCAGACTGAGAACGTTCCCCAGTAGTACCGTGCGGCAGATTGTGCAAAGTGATGTGATTATTTGGTGTATATAAAAACGTGTTTCTTCCTAATAAAGTTTGCGCATTGTCTCGTCTTCTTTCTTCGTCCTCGTGTCGTTTGCGCTTTGAATATTCAAGTATGACATACCAACTTGCCCAAACCTTCACCTTGTCAAAATCTCAACTCAGTGACGCCCGAGAAACTGCAAAACAGCAGCAAAATTGTTACTATGAGATTAAGGCTTCCCAGCTGTATGTGCGCAACATGAAGACATCAAAGGATATGCTATATTACACCGGCTTGCCATCTGTAGCAGTGTTTGAGCACATTTTGCACTTTGCGTCTAGCAGAAATTCACCCCTTAGGGAAAATAGTGAAAAGAAGTCGCACGGCTTTGAGGAGCAGTTTTTCATGGTTTTGGTGCGATTGCGCACGGTCATGGCAAGCAAGGAGACCTGTCGAAACTTTTCTGTTTCTATGGCAGTATTTAGCCACAGGTTCACGCAGTGGATTCTTGTGCTGCAGCGAGAACTCACTACCATGACGAGCTTTCCAACGCTGGCAGAAGTGCAGCAGCACATTCCTTGGCATTTCCGGCGCTTCCCAAATACACATATAATCCTTGACACAACGGAAGTTCGCATTCAGAAACCTTCCAGTCTTTCCTGATGACAGTGCCTGCACAACGCTTAGGGAATCTGTGTACACAACGGACTTGGGAATTTTATGTTTGATGCTGTGAATTGAAACGAGCAAGATGCCATACGCTTCTGCCGTGTAAATACTATTATGAAAATTAATTGTTTTAGTAACGCTAAAATTTGGTCCGTGCGCTGCACAAGAGACAGTAGAAGCAGTTTTGGACGTGTCGCTGAAAAATTCTGCACACCTGTACTTGTCCGGCAGGAAGAGGAAGTGCTGCAAAATTGCACTTCTGGGTACCCTACTAGTGTGATTGACAGGTCGCATAATATAGGACGCAGATGCCATGGTGGAATGAAATTATGGATGGGTGTCTGTCTTGTGCGTGTCTGAAAGGGGACATTGAGTGCACAAGCATCCTCCCTCCCTCTGAGAGAAAGGTAAGGAAATAGATGGCCTGTTTAAAAAGAGTTGCAAGTTTGTAGCATCGTTCATGATTGGATGAAAAGGATGGTTTTAAAGTATTTTTGCTGCACTTCAACATCTGACTTCAACTAATGCAATGCAGTGGGCCGACTGAAGCCGCAGCCATAGCCCACACTAGTGGCAGCGTTGTGCAGCCATTTCCTTTGTTGTACTGTGCGAGCATCCTCGTGTAAACAATGTATGTTCTCGTACAGTACATTTTGGAAGGAAAAAGAAGTTGTCTAGCACATGGACGTGCGCGGATTTTTTCCACAAGACGTAGACGACTACGAGGGAGAGACATTGTACGAAGTATTTTGGTCCGGCGATAGCAAGACGCAGGGTGGATACAAGGACGTCGGCAGATTTTTTCTGCAAGACGTAGACGACTATGAGAGAGAGACGTACGAAGTGTTTTGGTCCGGTGATAGCGAGACGCAGGGTAGATACAAGGACGTGTGCGGATTTTTTCCGAGAGACGTCGACGACTATGAGAGAGAGACGTACCAAGTGTTTTGGTCCGGTGATAGCGAGATGCGGGGTGGATACCAGGACGGGCGCAGAATTTTTCCGCAAAACATAGATGACTATGAGAGAGAGACGTTGTACGAAGTGTTTTGGTCCGGCGATAGCGAGACACGGGGTGGATACTACGAAGCCACCATTATTCACATGACCGGTAAGTGTACTTATCCATAGATTGTGCATAATATTGTCTTATCTGACCGTGCTTTAACATTTTTAAACTCGACACTAATCGCAGAAAGTAAGGAGGAAATGTCTTCATGGCAGCGGAGTCATCGCAACGCACCGACGAGGCCCGCTACTTCGTGCGGGGCACCTTGAGTAATCTTGATGACGGTATTGGCGACACCACAAACCACGAGCCCCCATACATAAGTTGTAACCTATCGTGTTGTGTGGGTAGCGCCACTAACCCTACTAACTCGCTAACCTATTAACCTAGGCGCCTATGTCTGTTATCTATGACTGTTGTTCTGTCGAAGCGACAATAAAGGCAGTGGGCATTGGCCCATGGTGGTTATTGCGCCGTGATCACTATGGCATGACTCACTACATGGTGTCAGAAGTGGCGGGGCGGTATCAGTTGTCATCTGTTGAGTATGATTTGAGTGAGTGAGGCGTATGCCGCGCACGCGGCTGCGGGCTGGGCTAGCTTTTCGCGGCAATGGCGTAAAGTGATCTAAGCCGCCTGTTTAAACCAGCGCGCTCCTCGGCTAGCAAGATGGACAACGACGCCAAGTCAATGCCAGCTGTGGCTATGGTGAACCTCTGCCCCCCCACCCCCCTCCCTTCGACTTCGGCAACCCTGGAGATTGGCGACATTGGCTTCTTCAGTTCGAAGAATACAGCTTCGCGTCAGGACTGCACGTCGCCGCCACGGAGGTACGCGTGAGGACCCTGATGTAGTGCATGGGCCCAATAGCTCGGAAAATCCTCTCTTCACTTCTTGTTCCAGAAGACCAGTTGAAGGATTTTAAGGTGGTCACCAGCAAGTTCGACTCTTATTTTGTCCACCCGGCGAACGCGCTGTACGAGAGCGCAAGATTTCACCAGCGAACACAGCAACTTGGCGAGTCCGCCGAAGCATTTTACACTGCTCTCTGGGCCAGAGCATGGTTCGGCGATGCAACTATACGTCACGGGAAATAGAAGAGCACCTCGTGCGTGATCGGTTCGTAGTCGGCCTTTCAGATAGCAAGCTGTCAGATAAACTTTGTAGAAACTTGAAGCTATCGCTAGAGGAAGCACTATTACAGGTGCGGCCTGCGCAGCAGTTTCCTCAATGGGCCTCAACAGTGATGGCTCAGAGGTACAGCACTCGCCTCGTATACGGGAGGTACCGGGTTCGAATCCTGGTACCGCCGGGCATCCACCAGTTTCTTGAATGGGTACAGGCATCCCTGGTCGAGTGCAGACACTTGAAACTTGGGGAATTCACGTCTGGAAAGCTGCCTTTACCTTTGCGAGGGGCCCCTGACCCTTGTCCATCTGGAGGGGCCCCCGGCCCGGCCAACATTCCTCGATCTTGCACTTTCGAGCTATGACTTCGAGGCGCTGGTTGACCAGCTGCCTAAACCATACATCCTCACAGGCGACCTTAATGCATACAATTCTCACTGGGGCTCTTCTCTTCTCTGCCTTTTCAACAAGAAATAGCCTACATAGGACACACACTCATTTCTTGACTTGGCTATTGGCTCCGCAGTTCTCTTTCCTTGTCTCGAGCAGGGTGTGGGCACTGACCCATATGGCAGTGACCACTTCCCCACCTCAAGAACACATATAGGTAAAGGCCCATGCAGTCCATCTTTTCAAAACAGATTCAAAGAAGCAAGAGCTAACTGGAATACATTTACCGAGCCTCACTTGTTACCGAGCATCAGTTGATAGCATCAGTTGTTCAACAGACACTTGAAACTGAAAATTCAACGAATGTGACCGAACACAACATTGAAAACTACACTGGTATGTACTTGGTGATGGGAGTTGTTTAGATTCCAAGCGTGAGGTGTTAGTGAGAGAATGGAACAAGGATTCCTATCGCGGCTGACAAAGTGCCTCAGAAGTGATTGCAGAAGCTCAGGAAACATCTCAATTTTGAGGACAATTCCATTGCCTCAGAAGACAAGAAGCAAGACAAAATCTGGAAAACACGAAGGTGGATACATGCATTTCAAGAGAATATCTGTTCAGTTGACCATGAGGCGTGGATGAGATGATTTGATTCACAGGACGCTGCCCAATCATACAATACTTGCCAGGAAAACCTCACCTGTAATGCAGAAAGTTGTAGTGCTGCGCAGGTTCCTCTGACTTCCTCTGTCAGACATCAGACTCCTGATATATCAACTTACAGTATGTGAGAAATGGCGGGACGCCTGAGTTTCAAAATGTGTTTCTATGGCCAGAAGCCTTTCACGAAGGTACACAAACACGGAAAACCTCCAAAAGCAGACTCCGTGCCATAAACTAGCTCAATGGTTCTTGCACAGCCATTAACAACATTCAGTAAATAGTGTGAGCATGAGAAGCCTGCTTGCCCACTTACACCTCGACGCAGGAAGTACTTCTTTATAAAAGAAAGTTGCACAGGCAACATTTCATTTACAAATGCAATGGATTGCTAATGAGAATTGAATTGAAACATTCAGCCAGGTAGGCCACTTAACTCTCCTCAGCCAAATCCATTGTACGCGCAGAAATGTCGGCCAGAATCCCGAGGGCGCATGCATTTGCTTAAAGTAGCCAAGGCAAAGCTACTTCTGAAAATCCCCTCACGGCAGTCTGCAATGTGAATGGAAACAATGTATCTGGGTCTCACCCGCAAACTACTGCCCAGTGCATTGTATATGACATACATTTTTTATTCTTGTATAATGGTTACAAAAATAAAATAATCACTGCGAAAAAAAATGCTACTGCTCAATACTTTCTGAGCATTGGCCATTACAGGGAAGGACGTGTGCCCAGACAGAACAATGTGTAAGCACAGCAGGCTGCTTGGTGCTTTTTTTTGCGTACCAAGGGGCACTACAAACAAAACTTCGGGCTTCAATCTTTCGAACTCGTGTACAGCTAATGTGTTCGAGGGGCTTATGACTATCTCCCAAAACTTTGGACTATGACACGGTTAAGGGAAGTAGGAACCACCTGTACCTCATCGAGCTATGAAACAGGCAGGGGGACATGTGTAAGGCCTGCCAAGGACTGAGGAAAGCAAAACTAACACAGGAAAACTGCAACATTTACACAATTCTCATGCGCATCTTTTTTTGCAGAAACTTGGCCTTAACATTGCATGTGCATTAGAATTGGTAGAAGCTGAAATTGCTCCATAGATATTTGTCATTGCCATAATGCAGTAGTAGATGTTCACTTATTGCTGGCAAAAATAGTAAAACATTTTCTCATAGCTTCCAGGATTTCAGGTGCCATTTGCGATCAGGTGCGAGGCCGCCATTGTTCCATAGACTACTTTCCTCAAGAAAAAAGCACGGCCACAGAGCAAAGGCTGTGCAGCCTCTTTGCCAAGAACTTGCGAATTCTTGCCAAGGACTGTTCCTGAGGTGGGTGTGTGCATATCCAGGGGCCAGCAAACCACTTAGGATAACTGAGCTATTTGTGCAAAGCACCTTGGTGCAAGGTAAGCAGTCCTAGCATGTTAATGAACCTTAATGGCTTCAAAACAATGTACAACTACAATGCTTTGCAGCTAAAGTAGCACCGATTGTGGTTGGTTGCACATCTTTCATTTAAGTGGAAGACATGCTGCTCCCAATGTGGGCCTTCACCAAAGAGGCACATTTCGTGGGAAGGACCTAAACGTGCAAATCTGGACTTGATTTCCTTTCTATCACCCTGCTTTCCCTCTTTGGCCATAGCACCATTCTTATGAAATAAATTTATTCATTCATTTGCATTCTGATGATAGCAGAACTTCCAAGCACTAATTCACACCACCTTTCCGGTCTTTCAACCGGTAAATTCAAAGAGAGTTCCTCAATGTAAACAGCAATGAGGTCGTAATACCACATGACATTTCCATATTACAGATGATGGAGTGCCAACCATGTTTACGAACTTGCCAAAAGGAAAAAAATGAGGCAGGGACAACAGAATTCTGTACCTCCAAACGAGACGCATATAAAACTAGAAGCATGAGCATATTTGGAAGATGACAGAATGACAGCACATGTAGGAGAGGCGACAGGAAATAGCCCTTCCAGGCACTGTATAACTAGCAACACGCATCAAAAGACTGGCGTATACAGACATTCAGAAATAAAAATGAGGTTTCCAACCAATGCGAGATAATGTGAGCGGCGACATTACACGTTATTTTTCAGAAAATTGCTTTTTTTGAATTTCTCGAAGAAGAAGCGTTTGTGAAGTACAGGATCTTCCTCTCACGATTCTTGCACTGTCGACATGACAATCAGCCCCAAGAAGAGCAGGAACCTTTTTCTTGCACAGTGAACCTCCGAGTTCGTTGAGGTGTCAGGAGGATGCAAGAGTTCCAGCAGGTAAACCTGTCCATTGGCACGAAAACAACAGGACAAAGTCTGCTTGCCAGGCAATGCAATGGATATGTTACATAGTGTATGTTGCTTTTTATAATGAGATAAATGTTCATGTTATGGGCGCTCTCATGCAATGAGTAATGCAATGCTGGTTTGTGTGAGCTATTTTTTTTTCAGCATGTCAGGAACAACCCCCAAATGTTAAACAAATTACAGAATTAGGTCTCTATTAAGTAGTAGGATGGCGGATCGTCGCCCCCTCTCTAGATGACCCCTCAAGCACACCCTTTGTGGCTCCCGAACGGCTCCGTTGGATAACTGGACGATCGTCGTATCACAGTGTCCTCTCCACTACTTCAACTGTGCAGTAGGTACCCCTATGGGTGTAACTAGACAGAACGTGCTAAGTGAACGTTCACAGTGCAGTGAAAAGTTTTATGGACAAGTGTTGACGAGATTCTCTTATACACAACACAAGACAGCCACTCCATTTTTGGGAAATGATTAGAGAAGATCTGGCATCTATCACAGTTGTAATGTTTTGTATTGTGCCCCTTTTTACTACTTGACCGACACCGGCCATAGAGTTTATTTTATGTCTTCAACCATGGCTTCTGAAGATACCACCATAGAAAAAGTAACCAAGAAGTACCCCAAATACGTGGCAACCACTACGATTGTCAACAACTCACAGTGCAAGCACCTCTTCAACCATTTTGACCCCGGACACAAGGGCACGCCGGCGTTCATCTCTAAGTCAGGTGCAAGCTTCGAAGATTTGTCCCGGCTGCTAGAATTCGTGCTGCAGACGGTTACTACCTTGATCCTGCACATTGGGACGAAGGATATCACCAAGGGCCTAGCAGACACTGCATTCGAGAGGTACAAGAAATTTTTCGTGGCCATTCGACATCTGCGACCAAATGTGCGAGCATTCTACGGGACGCTCGTGCTCCCACGGAGCCAAAGTCAGCGTCGACATTACCTGAACCAGCATTTGTCACCCTCTGCAACCTTGAGGATGGGAAGTTTCATTACCTCTTGCGGAAATTCTGCTGCAACATGAAGGAACTCTTCTACCTCGACCATGAACTGCAGTGGATTCTGCCAGTGTGTGTGCTGGTGGCCAATGGTCTGCACCCTAGTTTCGAAGGTGCAGCCATAATGGCAAGCCACCTGCAACAACTCCTGCGACGGGAACAAAGGAGGGCACCACCTACTTGGCTGTACAAACCGGTGACCTTGCCAACAGGACCACTGCAGCCGGCAGCACAGCGGCCACCGGCTCCCCCACTTCCGATGACCATCGGGACCACCCAGACTGGCAGAGCACGAGAACGGCAGCACAACAGCAGGACAAGTCCCGGAAAAACACCGCCACCATGGCTGCACTCGCTCCAGAGCAGTTTCGACCCCAACCACACTTACCTTCATTAGTCGATGATGTGCAGACTGTCGCGGTATCGCGCTACTACCTTCAAGGGGCGTACAAGAACGCCGCCTAGGCCCACCAGTCAGACTGACTACCAGCCCAGATGAAACTTCTGTTAACGCAGTTCCCAGGAACTTATTGAAAATATGAAAGGTTAGTGAAAAATGAGTTAGGTTTGAGTGCCATGTTAACACTCATATCTTCTATGAAAAATCTGATGTTGTTTCAAAGGGTCTCTGGCTCCATGTAGCGCCGGCTACATCCCGCTTTATTACCTCAACTTAAACAAAAATGGAAAAAGACTGTGCATGAGGCGTCTAAAAAGCTACTGCACTATGTCCGGCGTAACCGATCCTACCTACTGTTCCTCCAAAATCAGGAAAATAAGCTCACCAGAGACAATCCCCTAACAGAAAATGAACTCCACCTCTTGAAACTCTTTAAGCAAAACAAGGAGTGTGAACTGCAGAAAACAAAGTGTAAAAAGCCCTGTCGTGACGGCGCAGACTCCACTGCTTGCTGACAGCCGATCTGAAGCAGCCGTGACATCTTTGTGCGCTGGTCATTCCAGCACACCCTAAACCATTGACAAGAGTGAGGACCCTATTGTTAACCTATCCGACGTTGAAATATCAGAAGAACATTGAGTTCTTTCCAAAGGCCTCAACTTCTGCCCTCCTACAGGCCCCGTCAAAGAATTTCAGCTCTACAAAAACCCCAGCGCAAAGAGAGAAATGCCTGGACCACTATATTAGGGCAGCTCAATGTGACGTTGTGTGATCGTATAAGAGTCAGCCCCCATACCGCGAAAACCTTTCCTACGGCGAAGAAAAGGCGCTGGAGAATTTGAGCACCCATACCGACATAATAATAAAGCCAGCAGACAAGGGAAGGGTGATAGTGGCTATGAAGCGGTCAGACTACATAGCCGAAGCCCAAAGACAACTGGATAACACTTCCTTTTACAAACTATTGCCAAACGATGCAACTCCTCACTCTAAAGATAGGATTAAAGAAAATACATCACCGCCTTGTGAAAGCACAAAAAATAACTTGAACGGTGGCGCAGCCTCTCTTACCACTAAGTCCAGTACCTGAGGGGTTCTATACTCTGCCTACAATCCACAAAGAGAACAATCGAGGACGACCGATTGCATCTAAACACAGGTACAACATCCGAATACATATCCAGTTTTGTGGATGCTTGATACGGGACATACCATGCTCTCTCCCCTCCTACACTAAAGACACCACCTATTTCCTGCCCAAACAGTTAAACTCAGCATATTTGCAAACAGCCTTCTGCAAACAGCTAACAGCCCTCAGCCTATTTGCAAACAGCATTTGCATGTAGCCTCACTATACACAAACATGCCTCACGAAGATGGCATAAATTCCATAACACTTGCTTATGAGTAAATGGAGCTGCTTAATAGACCTTTCCACCTGAACCATCAAACCGGCGGGCAGCACCGCGCCATTAGAGATCCGACTGGAAAGTACTGGTGGCCCCAGCGCTGCTCGCTGCCTTCAGACTGTTGTTTGTAGCTTGCTCCGTGCATCCCTGCACGCATTTCAAAGGTATTCGATACGGTTTTGCATTTTTCGAAGGTATTTATGTCGTACAAAAATGTTTTCTCAACCGGACAGCACTGCGCCTCGGTTGTAGCAACAACCAGAAGAACAGAAATGTCATGCGGAAGCAGCCCTGCGGCACTCGTGGTGTCGCCCAAGAACAGTGCAGCTGCAACAAGTTTTTGCTACATCGTTTTCCTGCCGACCCGGATTTCAGGCAGCGATGGTTAAGCGTGATCAACCGTAAAGGTTTTACACCGACGGAATCGTCACGTCTGTGCTCGGAGCACTTCGTGGATGGCAAGCGGAGCGAACGGAACCCGGTGCCGATTCTCTGTCTCGGCTACAAAAGAAAGGTAGCCAGTGTGTTGACCGGGATTAATTTTCCCGTTACTAAAAACTGGAAATTTATTGGATCATAGGTGGTAGTGGGAAGGCGACGCCTAGCGAAGCACGAGTACCAAATGGCTACAAAAAGGTTATGTTCACTTCACAAGTGCCGCAAAATGCGACCGTGCTTACCGGTGACTGTTTTGCAGAGGAGAGATGAGAATACGCTGCAAGCAACGAACTCCAAAAGCGTCCTCTTGCACACTGAGGGATCAGACACAGAAAAGGCCTCGACATCTGCACCAAAACAGATGGTGAGATGGAGACTTTCATCTAGAAGATCGAGCTTTCACAATAATAAGACTTTTTTTTGCGCACATGCAGGCTTCATGGTGTAACACGGGCTTAGAGGTACTGTGTGCAGCTCTGTGCACTGCCCAGTTCAGCTTAGCCATGGACTCGCGTTCGCATCTAGTTCTATAACAATGTGGCACCACAAAACCCAGGAAGAACGGACCAGCGGACTTCATGGCACAGCGCTGTCAAGTTAGTGCATGGCCGCAGGTACATCGGATCTTATTTCGGAGGCCTCACTCTTGAACGCTGCCTGCCATGGCTGCGTGCTGGATGCATTGCACCAAAAGGGGACCCGGAGATGAACCCCAGCCATCAGACACCCCCGACCCGTTTCACCATGTTCCCTAGGTCATCATGGACCGACTTATCAGATCACGGGTCATCCACCAGGCAGGCATAACCAAACAAGCCAACACAACTGTTTGGGTCTTGGAATCGTCACCATCAAATATAACTATGCTAATTGATTTGTGCACCATGGTAGAACTATGCTAATTGATTTGTGCACCATGGTAGAACAAAGACATTTTGGACTTCGAAAGCTGAACGGACATATTCAGAGTCGTCACAACTTTGACAGCTTTACAAAGGACTCAGAAGAGGGCGAAGGGTATTCATACATGAATAGTCGCACTAAGGTTTTTCTAAAGGGACGCAGCCAACACAGTACTCCTATTTTCAATAAGGGCTGCCTTCAAAGCAGTGGGTTCGTCGTAGTCACTGCAAAAACGGGCGGAGCAGTGTAGTGCCCCTACCACTGTGGCGTCAACAGTGAACCAGACCCCGGGACATAGTGGGATGCCCAGGTGCGACGAAGGAGCCGGCACCACGGCAATTTGCCCAAGCAACGACAATACCATAGGAGACTCGGATGCTCTTGGGGCCAGGCCCAGGAAGACATTCACTCGCCTGCGCCATTATGAAACGAGCGGCTTCGCAGCAGACCGTGGGAGATGCGAATTCAAGCACATAAACATGACACATCTACTCGAACACAAGAAGAAAGAAAAACGCGATACTGGCAACAATACAGACACAAGTGGGGAAAATTCAGCCAGTATGCAGAAAGGAGCATCGAAGATGAATAGAAAAAGGAAAAAGAACCACTGACGAGAAGGTTCAAGCCGTATCCCGAGTGCGAATCATCCATGCTCGAACGACTAATTTAAATGCATTATTCCTAAGACAGCCCAATTCAAGAGAAACAGCGCACCCTGTCCTACTTAAGGGGGGACAAGGGTCTTAAAACAAACCTTTTTATTTATGGGTAGAAAGAAACTTATGAAATTTGCACACAAATGTATTTTTCTCTGTAGATTTCAAATATGCAATTATATTTGAGCTGCTCCTGTTAGTTTGAAAGTTATCATGCAAAGTCTAAACCGTAATTAGGTAATTTCTTGCGCAGCTTTAATGAACTTTCACATTGCATTTTGTAGCTTTTTAGTAGATGAATTGATAGCCACAGAGTTCCCATACCCGATGACATAAGCAAATCCGTACCACAGATACAGGCAAACTGTACCTCCACTTCTAAACTGCGCTATTTATTAATGCAAAAGCAGTACTTTAGATTGAGAGAAAAGCCGGCGTCGCACCATCGGAGTCTGCAGCAGAAAAACGCGTTAAGGACCGCTCTAACAGACAACGCCTGGGCGTGTGAGCCATGTGGAGAGCGGACTGTGCAGCTGCGGATGTGGATGCAGTATATGGCAACAGCATGCGCTCTGCTGACTTCACACAGCGGTGCAACAGAACCACCCGCATGCAGCGTTGTTTAATTGGACATTGCTGCCTTTGCATTCACAACTCTTAAATTAAGTGTGTAGGTGTCCTCGGAGTTGTATTTTTCTGAATATTGAAAAATTTATTTGCTATGTATGCTATTCACCAACATTCGCGATTTCCACTTTTTAGATGTTCCCAGTGATACACTTCACCACGTCCAATAAAATAGTCGTGGTACCATTTACCTGGATGGAGAATGACACGGCCTTTTTGCCTTTTTCAAAAGCACCTCAAAAGTCATCGCAGCAATAAGGAGCAAAGCAGCACACAGCAAGGACTGGGAACAATTTCTGTGCAGGGTGCTGCCTACTACAGGCACGCTGTGCCATGAGTGTCGCGCCTATTTCAGCTGCCCGAGGAAATCGAAGCTGTTGATATGAGGGATTAGAACCTGCACTTTAATGCAGCGCATAATGTTAATTTACCGAGTTTGGTGCCCCGGTGGGGTTAGCGACCACTTGTAGTAGGTAAGAGGGGGGGTAGCGGTGCGGAAACAGTTCAATATAGGCGGCAGAGAAGCTTCTAGATGAATACCATACTTAGGAACAAACGCTACTTTCTAAATTTTAGCTAAAAATGACAATGAAAACGAAAGCTTTCCTGTTTTCAGATGAAAATTATGCATGGTCACAATGCTTCTTCTGACTACCCCAATTAGTACATTAGTTTCCACCTAGGATGAACTTGTTGCCTTAATGCGTGAAGGCACATTGTCAAGTGTAGTATTAGCTGTGCCTAGCAGATTACTATGAGGTTGCATGACAAACGTCCATACAGGCAGAAGACAATTTCGTCCCGACTTCTGATCCAGAGCAATCTCAAACAAGGGTACGGTGCCCTCCAAAACCTTTTGAAGACTGTAGCAGGAAGTCCCGAAGAAAGCATTGATGAATGTAACAGCAACCCACTGTACACTGACTGCACACAGTTAGGGAACCATCCTCCTAAACCGTGCCAATCAAGGAGCTACAAGACCAGCAGTCCACGGCGTAAAGCTGAAGGCAGGTGAAGGGTTGCGGCAGGTGTATGACACTCAAGGTGGGGGTTTCTGTGTTGCAGAAAATTGAAACATCCACTGCTATAAAAACCATTATTAGCTACTTTTTGTACTGTTTTCAGCCGTGAAGTAAAGCTTGCATGATAAAAAATGCAGAAACATTGAAAAAGATATGTAATAATAAAACCTAATTGTCTACTATTGAAAACCCGCGTCATAGGCCTACTATTTCTTCACTAAATTGAAAATTTAAGAAAAAGGAAACTAATCAAAAACTATTTTACGAAATTTGTTTATTCTGTGTATAGTGTTAAATGCATAAATGCACGACTTAAAAGCACAACGAAGCAGAGTGTCGGAACAAAAGGCTGACTTGAAACACTTGAGCTGCTGTGTACAAATGTACATTATGAGCATACTATACGTAAAAAAGCTCCAGGTTTATGTTACAAGAAATCAGGTGTCCTACTTCGTACCGTAAAGGCACAACAACGAGCTGCTGGTAAACAGTCGAATCCACTTCCATTTGCAGGTAGTGGTTTTCCCGACGCTATGAAACAGGGGAGGCCACAATCTGCAACCACTTTGAGTGCCAATCGTCATCCCACAGAAAATGGCAAGTAAATATTGCTTTAAATCTGTACTGGATGGTAGAAATACGTATATGGAGTGTCGATTGAACCTCTATTGAACCTCTGTATGGTGCAAGGGCCAGTTACCCCGACAGTCCCACTTTTATTAAATTTGTCGTGCTTGAAACCAGATGCAACGAGATGATTTGATTTGGAGTTCGATTAAAATAAGATGAGTTCGAACTCGGCTCAGTCCATGGGCGTCGGCAGGGGGGCGCAAAAGGGGCAGTTCACCCCTGAAGCCACATCAGCATTTGTCCCCTCCTCTCATCCCTCCCATCTCCCTTTGCTGTTCAATGCGTTTGCCCCCTCAAAACAAAATCCTGGCGACGCCCATGGTATGGTTGCATGTGCTTGTGTTCTTGCCTTTTGCCTCGAGCAGTGGTAAAACATGTATTCATTTAACACAAATGACACTGCTGACACCGTTACTTTGGAGTAAATTTACTTTTACCCAATTGCTCGCGTTGCTTGTCCACTGCTGAGGGGTTGAAAATATTTTATTTGCTTGAGTGGAGAGGGTGCAAATGCACCCTCCCCACTCCTGAGCATGAAAACTCCGCCCACATGGCGGAAATTTTTATGCTTTCGTGCCAAAACCGTAAAATAACTTACAGCACCTGTTGAATTGTTCCAGTACTCTTGGTAAATGTAGCAAAAAGCCTGCCATTGTTTATTTAGTGAAGACACACTTTTCAAGAAAAACTGGTAAACTGGGTAACCTTAAACTGCAAAAAACGGCGTATGCCAAACATATTGTTTTTCTCTCATTTTGCTTTGAATTAACTGCCTTTGTGCGCAAGTGAACAACTCACTTACAGTTCTATATCCACTATACATACTATTTTAAATTGTTGCTCTTTTTTTTTGTCCCTCAGTCTTGATCACAGCCCCTAGGGAACCGGACAGCCTTAAGGCAGAGCTTAAAACACAGAGCAGGACACTGACTAAAATAGAAGCGAGAATGGCTGCACAGGCAGCAACTGCTCTAGCTGATACAGTACAGCCAGAAAATATTCCACTACATGCAGCCACAACAGAAGATGAGCTGGCCTCATTAAATGCCAGTCTGGAAGATGAGGCAATTTTATCGGCTATGGTAAGTTCTTTCTCAGGCACTTATTAACATTCATGTTAGTAATAATGCGAAGCTCTCTATGTCTCACTGACGGTGAATGTCGCATCGGAAACACCGCAGAAAAGGCAACTTTTTCTAACGATGATGATGATCGTGGGTGAGGTGAAAAAAAAAACGCGTTTCTTGGTCGGAATCGAATCTGGGCACTTCGTGTAACGACAGCAACTTTGTTGTCTGCGTGTTGTTTGATTTTATGCATTTTCGCGACTTTATCTTTAGTCATGTACGAAGCGATAAGTATCACTTGTTGAGTTCTGCCCATGCGCAGCGTGTGGTTGGGGGAGGTTCTTGTTTTCTTCATAGAATTCAGTTGTTAGTCCAGCATCGTCCTGTCTGTCTTTCCTTGTGTCTTCGTCTTCTTGGCTGGTTTTTAATCCCTAAATCATGAACCAACAGGCCCAGTTTTCCACGTTAACTTATATCCCTTCAGTACAGTCGAAGCAGTTCAGATTCGGAGAGGGGTGAACGTGTGTGCAACATTACACCGAAAAATCAGGCACACCTCCATATAACGCCAATGTTGGCTGCAGGTGAAGCTTTCCGCATGCAAAATCAATTGGTGAAGGGCCAAAGCCAAAGCCACTGTGATAAAAAGACCAAACTGCGTGCGAGTAAAAGTCAAAGCTCAACGAGCCAAAGTCCAAACCACCTGCGAAAATTCCAAACTATCATCACGCTTAGACAGAGTGGTGCATGGTTTTTTCATTTTTTAATATCTGTTGCACTCAGAGGAATTTAGCTCGACAAGGGAATGTGCGCAGCCACGTCGTAATGGTTAGCAGTTCCCAAATAAACCTAGCACAGATTAGAAGGCTAAACAGAATGAAACTTGAATGGAGGAAATTCTTTCTGGCATGTGTGGGGATTTGTTTCCAGGATAATTGGGGAGGCGCTACATCTTACCGTATTTACTCGCATAATCCTCTCACTTTTTTTTCGGAAAAGTCAATGCGAAGATAGGGGTGCGAGAATTATGCGGGGAAAAAAAATCCGGTGCACAGTGTTGCCAATTTGCCTTCTGCCAGTACCGCTAAATGTAGTGGTCGTTTTTTGTATATGTAATCTCAGTGTTGCCTCAGCAGCTATTTCTTTTTATTTTATTATTTACAACGTAAACAGTCTCCCGTCGATCAGCGATCATGAAATTGCCGCCTTTGCTTTCTCGCGCGCGCCCGATCTCGTCGTCGTCACGTGCGTGCCCTACTCCAGTAACGCACGTTGAAGTCTGTGACGCCGAAGTGCCTGCCTGAGGCGCGGTTGCCGTGTTCGATCGCGTACTCTATTGCTTTCAATTTGAAAGCGGCAGTGTTGCTGGCGTTCTTGCCCATGGTGAAGCGGCACCAGGCACAAAACAAATAGACCAAAAAGTTCTCAAAATGGCAGCGAGCTATCCACCACTGACGCGAGTGACTCACTGACTGCTGCTTAACGACGGGACCACGACGGCGACACCAGACACGACAGCGGGCTGCGCGAACACCGTCTAGTTGCGCACACGCGAAACCGGCTCAAGGACGGTGTGAGTAGCGTGTTAGGGCGCCTGTTAGGGAGTAGCCATGCAGGTTGTTAGGGCGCCTGGATGGCCTTGGATACACAGCGCTCTCCGCCGAACGGAGAGGCGGCGGGGGAGGGCGCGCGTTGGAGAGCGCGTGCACCATGCGGGTTTCGCGAGCAGGTAACTTTCACCACTGCAAAGTTGGGGGTGCGAGGATTATGCGAGGAACCGAAAAATCCAAGTTTTGGTGGCTCACATTAGGGGTGCGAGGATTACGCGAGTGCGAGGATTACGCGAGTAAATACGGTATACAGAGTATCACAGATAATCTGGTCGCCCGAGTACCAGCTGAAACTGCGCTAGTGGTTGCTTATCAAGTATTATCGACTTAGCAGCCATAATCGCAGCTGTGCCGGCGAAGCGTCAATGGTTGCGACACCCGCAGCAATGCCAAAATAAAAAAAATCCGAAACACGCTTATGTGTTCGCGCAGAACCAGAACACACCCACGCACGCGCAAAAAAAGATGCGCACACATGCACCCTCTCGGTGGGTGGTGTGGGCACTGACGCGTTATCAGCACGGCAGAAAGGTCATTTGCGGCTGGTGTGAAAGCCTCCGCAGGGCCTTGCCAGTGCTTCTTGCCCTGGTAAAAGTTAAAAGTAGATGCTAGCACATAGCAAAAGCCCCTTTTAAGATAGCAGAAAGCCCCCACTTTTCTACATTCAGCCGCGAAAAAGGAGACAGAGCAGTGAACACACACAGTACCGTGCAGTGCATCCTGTTCTACAGAGGGATTGTTGCTCATGAAAACCTCTCGCTGAAGAGTTTTAAGGATATTTTCCCGGGTTCTTGTGGTTTGAATCTGGATGGGCTGCCACTATGGGTGTGGGCGGCTTATTGCGGAGTATTTTGCAACTAGAGGGTGATTAGAGCCACCTAGCCCAATAATATATAAAGTTCTTGCATCCATAAACGGCGCTTGTCCTGTGAAGGGAACTTTTGCACTTTTTTTACGAGTCGCCAAAATCAGGTGCACGTTAGAATCAAGGGCGCGTCAGGTTCAATAAAAACGTAATGTGCCTGGGGTGGCTGAAGAATCGCTTGACGAAATTTGCAGCAAACTCAGGGCAGCAAAGCCAGTGCAGCCAGACGGGGACCCAAGCTGGCTGCTACAGAGGCCAAGCTGCATCCCTGGAGAGCACGCCACATCGCCCTGGTCACTAGAGGCGCAAGTAAGCAATGTTGTCGTCTACCCTATTACCCTATACTCGGCGCGAGTCACCTCTATCAACACAAAATCAGTGAACAAGTTGCACCGACAGTGGGCGGTCTTTATCTGGCAATCGTCGTACGAGCCGGTGAGGAGAACAAACCACTTTTTGGGGCTAGATGCTGGAGGCTTGGGCCTCGTGCACGTGGAGATTCAGCTCACAGTGCAGCGGTTCATATATTTCCGAGACAAACCTGACTTTTTCCTCCGCGGAGCACTGTAGTCCATCGGCAAAGTGGCTAGTTACGACAGTACAACTGCGCCATGGTGCCTGAGCTGCCCCCTTTTATAGGGAAATCGCTGGTGCTATCGCCCTACTAGAACAGCAGTTCTCGTGGCACTATCTTCTTACGGTTAGGCCTCGTCGATTATACTGTGACCTTCTTGCAAAGCTCCTCCTTCCTCTCCCCTCTTCCCCTCTACCAGCAACCACCAGTTGAGGTGGCTAAGAGGAGCATTCTGAAAAGGGTCATGTCCCTGCCGATTCCAACTGGCTCCAAAAACTTTTTCTTCCGGTTCCACAGTGGAGTTTTGCCAGTGGGATCCCGACAAGAGGGACGTGGCTTCTCGCCTCACGGTGCAGGCTGCCCCCTCGTGTGCGAGGCTGGAGACAGCCGAGCATGTGTTCTGGGAATGCAACACCGCACATCACTTCTTGGATGAGGTCCCGCGTTCGTGAGTGAAGCATACGAGATATTCCTGAAGAAGAACGGCGTGGAGAGGATGCTGGTGCCTCCCTATCATCCTGCCTCTAACGGTGCTGCAGAGAGAGCTGTGCAGACAATGAAAGGGAAGCTACAGAAAGTTGGCACAGGGGACCTACATGCACAAATTGCCCGAATACTGTTCACCTATCGGTCTACTCCCCACGAAGTCGCCAGGTGTTGCCTGTCCGAACTCATAATGGGACGGAAGCTCAGGACTACGTTGGATCTGCTGCGGCCGGATCTACAAAGGTAGAGCACGTGACCTGTGGGTCAGAGTGCCTACGCCCCCAACAGCGGCTGTTGTGTCCTGACTGCCACGTGCTTTGTTCGCGGGACCGGTCACCACAACTGGCGACGAGGATGGGATGAGTCATGTGAACGGCGACGCACGTGCAGCCATGCCGGTCACAGGGAAGATAGACGAGTTCAACGCGGACACCATGGCAGGGTTCGTACAGGATTGAAAAGCAAAAATTCAAGGGTTTTCAAGGATTTTCAAGGACCAGTAAGCACATTTTCAAGGTCCCCCTCTAATGTTTTATCTGGGATTATTTATAACCTTTCCAACACAATGCAAAAGTTTTTTACTGCACAATACCTAAGCACATTAGTGCACATTTAGATAGGTGCTAACGGGTTCGTAAATGCTCCCCCAGATTTATTTTTTATTTCATGGCTGGTATTAAGAGGTTTTTCTTTTTCCTTTGTGTTTGGTGACGCTGTTTGATTTCAAAACTTAGTTAATGTTGCCTGCATCTCCTACTTTCTCAGCAAGAGTATCAGCTGAAATTAAATCCTCAAGTGTTGCTGCAAGGCAGGATGAACAATGCACACGTCCACCATTTGCATGTAAAAGCAAACGCCGATGGAGCGTATGAGGCACAGCAAAGATGCAAGGAGCGAGCGTTCACAGCCTAGATGGAAGATGCAAGATAGAGAACAGAAGCTGGCTTTCACTGGATTGTATCGCGACATGGATTGGATTGACAAGTGCCTGCTCCCAATATTGCCGTGTAATAATGAAAATCCACCAAATTTGTAATTTCACGCAATACACTAAAACTTGACTGTTAAAATGTTTCTTTACATTTGTTAGCGCCTAAAATCCACGACGAACACTCTAAATTCTTGTGAAAAGACAGGGCCATTGATTCTCTCCGGAAAAATCAAGGGTTTTCAAGGACCCTTTAAAAATTCCAGGACTTTCCAGGCCTTGAAATTGATATTTCTAAATTCAAGGGTTTTCAAGGTTTTCAAGGACCTGTGCGAACCCTGCATGGATTGGACGGAATACCGGGAGCGGGTGGAGCTTTACATCACAGTGAATGACGTCCCCGGCGGTAAGAAGACAGCCGTATTTCTGACCTGTTGCGGAGCCGCGACGTATTCTTTGCTACGAAGTTTACTGGCCCCAGGAAAACCTGCAGAGACGAACTTAGCGACAATTTTTGAAGCTCTCAACAACCACTTCGCGCCAAGGGTGTCGGAGGTGGTAGGAAGTTTCAAGTTCTTTTCAAGACACAGGCGGGAAGGGGGGGCGGTGGGGGACTACATAGCATCTTTGAAGCGACTGGCCGAGGACTGCAAGTTTGAGTCATTCCGGAACCACATGCTACGAGACCAAATCGTCAGTGGCATTAACGATGTCCCGATGCAAACGCGTTTATTAGAAACAGCTGATCTAAACTTAGAAACCGCGATAAGCACGGTGAGGGCCATCGAAGCTGCTCGCGAGGATTCCCGTACGCTGAGCGCTCAACCAACACCACAGTCCGTGCCAGCCCAATTGACAGTCGAAACGGCCACGGTTTCGGCAAACATGGTACAAATGGGGCACCGTGAATGTGGATGGTGGTGGCTGGGCGTATACTGGGACATCGACTGGTCTGGTCTCCGCTACCTAGTCGTCCCGACAGATCCCTCGGCACTCCGCGAATGCGTGCTCACACTATGCCTCCACTCACATGGCGAGCGCAAGCGGACTAGTGTGCTTCAAACTCAAAGCCAGCAACGAAGCAAGGAAGCATCTCGTCCGAAGAACAGAATGGACCATGAGTGTGCCCGGGGCACACTCATGGTCCATTGGGAAGCTATGCCGCAAAAATTCATCACAACCGCACTGAATTTTCTCTAGGCTGTGTCCTGCAGAAGCGTGCTGTCGGTTACTTTTTCTCGCTTTCTCTGGTTGTTCGATAACCCACCACCACACAGTGCTGACCAAGCGACGTTTGCACCTTGAACGGCATCGCAGCATTGGCTATAACCACTGAAAGTTCCGCAAAAACTAAGCAAACAGTGCAAAACGCTGTTCTATTATGCAGAGAAGCACACCGCGCCAAGCAATGGTAACAGCCCGGTGCGCACAGGCAATGCTGGTCTGCCGGAAGCGGAAGGTGCGCAGGCCACCGAGAGAACTGGTTTGTGAGTATTTTCCTCCTTTCCCGGCTGTTAATGGAAAATGGTGTATATGTAGCCTTTTATATGTTGTTAGTCTGTCTATATGTGCTTTCTCTGTATACTGAATATTTATTATGCTATAAACCTGTTCTTGTTAAAAAAAATTAAGGCAAAGTGAGCAGCTATGCGCTTTTTCTTAATTTCCTCTGCACATTGTACCGAACCTTGCTGGCAGGGTAAAAAAAAATTCAAATGCTTATTACTTTATGAGCATTCACCAGTAAACAACAGTACAATCACCATCAGTGGCCTCATCAAAAGATCTCTCCAAATATCGTGACAACGAAACGCACACATGTGAGTGCAATGGTGGCAGTGCACAAGGGCTTTCGATGGCAAAACGCACCTCTGCTGATTTCCCAACAGTGGGGGTGCTTTGGAAGATACGATCTGCTGTACTTTGAAGCTTTCCCTGGTCCCCATCATTTGGGGGAGGGGAGGGAAGGAGCGCAAACCACCAGAGAGCTTTCTTTGCCCCCGCAAACCCCCCCACCACTGCGTATGGTGGACTGACGACTGGGGCATATAACACCAGTGCACGTACAGTACAGCCTAAAAAGTTATTCTGAAGGGTGGAGCTCTTGAGACACATTCCAAAAACATTTTGAAACTGCTTTGCGCCAGCAACATACCAATGTAGGCTTTTTTTTCTTAAGTCCAGTCTACAGAGATGGCTGCGTCGGGTAGTGCACACGGTGCATGTCCTTACCTTGCCACCAATACATGAGCTATTCCAAACTCTTTTAAGTACACTGCGTAGCAACATGAGCTGCCCATCTCACGACAAATAGGCACAATGCTGATGCAGGCATGGCAGGTATCTGTGTGGTGCCAAGGCCTTAACCTCTTAAAGGGCTGGTGAAGCACTTTTCGAAAAAAATTAGTTAAGCGCAGTACTTCATGGTTTTCACCACGCTGAATTCAAAAAACGTGTTTATTTGATGCGTAACTGAACGCAAAGGGCTTTTTTTCGCCAATATAAACGACCCCCGCCCGAGGGCACGAGCTGAGCTCTGGCAACCTTTCGGGATTGGCGGGCAGTCGGTGACGTCATATTCGGAAGTGTCAGCGGCGCGCCGGCCGCTCGGTGTACAAGTGCCGTGCGAACACGTTTAGATCCAGGCCAAAGAGACATGGAACATTCACACAACCCTTTTTTATTGAGGAATGAGGAGCTGGGGGCAGCTCCATATTTGTTTGAGCCTATGGCTTCGCGAAAGCCGCCCATGAACCCCGGCGGCACGGACGGCTCGGCTACCCCTGAAGTGCCCACGAGCGCACGACTAAGAAATCTGCTGTGGTAAGTGATACGATGTAACACTCATTCTGTAGTTAAAAATAGAGTCATATGCTGCGTTTTCGTGATGTGATATCAGAAAGATCGACTATACAAGCACTGGTGAGCAAGCATTGCTTCGAGGCCAGGTTCACAACACCGGCGAGCTAAGTGGAGGTTGCGCCGGCGCCTAATGTGGCTGTATTATTGAATAGTAGCAGTCAATATAAGCGTTTTCGACATTTCAGTATTGCCGCAGCTCTTTAATGCTTGTATACAAAGACATTCAGCGGTGTTTATTTCCACGTTTGTGCTGACGATTGCCCTCGCGACGGGACACGATATACACAAAGCCGCGCACACCACTGACCGAGCTAGCCGGCCACTTTTTCTTGTGTGTAGGTGGAAAAAAGAAACCTGCGCGTAAGCGATACGTTTATTTTTATTTTTTTCCGCTTGTGTTGTTATTATCCAGCCGAGTTTTCTGTATCTGCTTTGAAGTTCTTTGTGATGATCTCGCGCACATGCGGGTATTTTCTCGAGGCTGTTAAAAGCTACTCATGTTCGAGGAATGAGCTTGCGGATTAGCTCAAGAATTTTTATGTACGAATGATATGTTTGAATATTTTAGTGTGCTCGGTTCATGATATCTAGATAGGCCTGGCATGCCCCTATCTAATAGCAACTTTCCACGAGATATGCGCCAACCTACACCACTCGTCAGTTTACGAAAAAGTTAATGTTTCAACTTATCACAAAACGCTTCTTCCTTGTCAGGTGTGCCTGCAACCATTGCATCCCTATGGGGGAAGCAATTGAATGCCTCTGCTGTCAGGAAATCCCAGAAATTCGGCGCAGGCTAAGGCGGCACCAGTGCGTCACACTGACGCGGAAGTTCAAGGCGGTATGCTTGGACCGCGCAGTTCTAGAAGTGGTGCTGAAACAGCGCAGGAGGCGGCTGCCCCCAGCTGGCGATCTGGACAGCAGGAACAGGCAAGCTAAGCCATGGCACCAGAAATCAGGCGGCTTTAATTTCAAGAGTGAATATCACTTGTGTATAACGACACCTTTTTGTTTTTAGAGCGCTACGGCATGCTGCATTCATGCAGTTTGCACTGCTCACGTGGGGACGCTTGGGCAAAGGAAAGAGGCGCGTTCTGCCAAGCTGCGTCGTGACAGCAGTGCGCAGCAAGTACCCATCGGTGACTGGGCAGTACAGTGGAATCAAACATGCAAACATGCAGGCATTGCAGAAGTACAGGAGGCAAAGTATAATCTTAGGCGCCTTCTTCAAGTGGCGATGACGATGGGTGGGACAAAATTGCAGCTGTTTCAGCAGTTTCGGTTTCGCATGCGATTCTAACGCGGATGCAATTTTTCAGCCTATTTTTCCGGAAAAAAAGTGTGCGTTAGAATCGGGTAAGTACGGTACTTTGTTGTTCACGAATATGTGCACATGATCAACGGCAAGGAGGTATGAACTGTTTGAGGAAGGTGTGGTCTTGCTGCAAATGCAGTGCCAGCGCTTTACTGACCTTCCTGCATACCTTTCCCCAGCTGTGAAAAAACTAATACCAGAAAGTGCTGCTTAGTTCCTACGTCTGAAACGGCGAAGAAAGTTTCTCTCGTCCCAATGACCACGAAACGAGCTTGCTCGACGACGAGAATTCTGACCCGAACGCGAGCCCTGTTGACAACTTGCAAGCGAACGAGGTCAAATCAGGCGACTTACAGGACCTTGCCAACTGCTTAAATGTTCCAAGGCTGTGGATGAAACTGACCACTCCAGACCTTGATCTCCTAGTGTACGCCACTACATGCACAACAAAGCAGCCTTTCAGTGTCTCTCACGAGAAAGTGATGTGCGTCAGTTTAGATAACCGCAGTGACGTTGTTCCAAGCTGTTATCTAGGCGGGAGACAGAAGTACAGCAAAATCACCTCCCTTCTTGAAGCAACAAATACATTTCAAGTTATATTAAATATATTTCAAGGTCACCAGTAACTTCAGCCACAGCGCCTGTCGGCAGATGTTCCTGCAGTTTCTCAAAGAAAACCATCAAGACATCGACCAAGCCCTGACGGAAACATGGAACCATACATCCGCTATCAACAGCGACATCCTCATCACAGGGAGACAAACATGCGATCCCACAACTCAGACGAGCGTCCCCAGTGCTCAAGCTTACAAAGTTACAACAGAACTTTATGACACCAACCTGAAGAACAGGGAACCTACTCTCCTGGGGTTCATCCAAGCTTTTCATGATGAGCTGAACTGCGAGCACCTCCATGTGAAAAAGAGGGAGTTCTACACCGAGGAAGCCAATGTGCGAGACACCGGGACTCTGGTGTGATCATGAGAGTAACCACTCAGAAGGTGAGAGTAGTGAAAACGATGCTAAGCGGCGAAGAGGCATACCAAGACACCCCCTAAAGAGCCACCTCTTTCTGCACCTGCCTTAAGAGCAAAGATAGGGGGAAATGGGAAAGAAGAGCCATCGCTTCTGCCAACATGGTGCTAAGAGCACATCTCTCCACTGTAGAAACATTCCATCTAATTCTGAGCAAACCGTTGGAAGGAAGCGTCATCGGATGCGGTGGAGAGGAGAAGAAAAGATACTCATCTCACTGGACTCTGTCAAGAGTTTCCCTGGCACGGAGTCGCTCATCTTTCAAGCCACGGAAGATGTCACCAAATTCAATGAGTGCCTTGCTCCAGAGTGCTTTGCGTTCTTTCATGACCGCATAATGGACCCCCAAGTGCGTGAAGTAAACGCACTCCCTGAGTTAGGAGCCGACATGCCTTTCCTGAGAAAGATCTTCAGACACGCCTTCTACCTACTCGCAAAAAACGCATTTGGCAAGGGAAAAGGCATGCCGTGCCTAATGACAAAAACATGGCCCATATGCTATGGGAGGAAGGATGCGTGCACATGATGAACTCGGTCACCAGAGAATGGTACCTGAAAGCAAAGGACACTATACAGAACGGCTATATCACTGCTCCCTATGGGATGTTAATGAGCTAGTACCACCATGGCCCTGGCAGCTGTTAGGTAGAGACTAACACCAGAAATGGACTGCAAGACCGCCCGCAGCAGTGATGACTCGATGACTGTTTTTTCTGCTGTTGACAGCATCACTCTCCAAAGGAATTTGCAAAGGTTGTACGACAACATGAGCCAAGACGTACAGCCAAGCCGCGCAACATCTGGTAAGCCCCCAGGGCCTGCTCCCCACTCTTCCTCCTCCCACCAACACCCAACCTTCCACTTCTCCTTCCCCTGACACTGCCTCTATCCTCCGCTAAATGCAACACCAACGTCTCGTTCGAGAAAATGCTGCTCTCAAACAACATATCTCATCCCAACCTCCAACCCCTCCACCCACTCCTATCAGCACTGACCCACCCTTTTTTAAACGCAAGGCCACTGAATCCCCTCAGACGGAGAATGAAGAACTCCATGAGGAGACACACGATCAAAAAACGTGAACTCGTGCAAACTCGCCCAACTTGCCATCTTGGTGAGGAGATACACACACTCCTTGCCACCCACCACACAAATAAACAGGAACAGATCTCCTCCTTGCAAACCTCTATTCAGGAGCTCCACAAAGAAGTCATGCAATGGGTGCATACCATCACACCACAGGTCCCCATGTCTACTCCGCCCCCTGTAGACCCCACACAAGCCCCCACCTCCATAGACATTGACCATGACCAGGACCTCTAAATCTCCTACTTTCTGGCAGTGGAACTGCCGTGGCTATCGCATTAGACGAGCTAACCTTCAAGCCAACCTTTCCACCCTTGACCTCCTCCCCACTGTCATTGCTCTTCAAGAGACTGGCACACCGCTGAGCTCTCACACTACACTGCATTTCATGACGCATGTTTCCCCCAAGATGCCACTCTCACCCACTGAAACGTCAGTGTCACCCAACAACCCCTGGCCTCCGACATCCCCCCCGTCTTTAATACCCTCCCACCCTCTGAACTCTCCACTCACAGCGGCTGCACACCAAAAGCCCACCACACCTCCTCTCCTCCCTCTTTCAAGCCGCACTCACACATGCCCAACAACACCCCCTCCTCCTCCTGGGGAATTTCAATGCCCCGCATGCGGCCTGGGGCTACCCTCAAACCATACGTAAACGCCGCATACTCGCGGACATTATACAAGGCCTCCAGCTCACCGTACACAATGATTCTACTCTCCCTACTTGCATTGACAATAGCGTCCGCATCACCCTACTCCCGACCTTACAATCTCCCACTGCCTTGGTCATGCAACACGGCAAGTCCTCCCCCAAAACCTCGGCAGTGATCATTACATTGTCTGTATCGCACCTCGCCTCCAGTTCCATGGCCCCGACACTCCCATTCATGCTGCAATTACCAACTGGTGATGGGCACTTCCACAAAGTTCAACAGAAAGTTCCGGAACAGATTGACAGAAGTTCCAACTAAGCTTTCACCGTCGCATTTTTGGAAAGTTCTAAGCACCTCCGTAACTGTTAAAGCATTCCTGGTATTTTTACCGTGATAAGTGTAAAGTAGACTGCTCGTTTCATTTATTGTACTCGTATTGATAATTTGTGCAACCTGACAAGCTATTTTTGTTTGACAATCCATTTGTTCATAGCTACATCATTGTCTTCCAAATCGCGTCTTTGAAAGTTCTTTTGAAGGACACACCCGCCGTGCCTGCCAGCACGGCCGACGGAGTGGCTCGACCCGACGCAGGTGATGGCAGCAACACCTTGTCGCACTTTTTAAAATCACACTAGTCGCGGAAACGTAATTCAACCTTGGTGAAAGTGAATGTTAGTGTGGTGAAAAATTGTGCTAGGTAGTGTCATCAGCTGTGGTTTTCAAAGCGAGGCTCAAATATCTGCCACGATCTACACCGACCAGCCGCAAAGGTTGGCCCTGGCACCACTGGCCCGTTCGAGCTCGGTGTGGCGAGTGGCTGAAGGATGGCAATACCTGCGCTTAAGCATCGGCCGAGGCCGTGGCAGGTATCTTGACCATCGATCGCTTAAACAGCAATCACCGCAGATACAAAGTTACAAGAAAGGGGGTGACAGTGGGGTGAAAAGTTGTATTAGGAACTGTCATTCGCGACTGTAATGATAGCGTCGATGAAATATCTGCCGCGACACTAAGCTTTAGGTTCCCAACATTCGATTACGCGCATCCGAAACAGGCTGCGAGCTGTTGAAGAAGGAAGACCCTCTCGTCGCGCACGTGTGTGTTGCGTTTGGGCTCTCCTAATTTCTTGGGGGCCCCCAACACTCAGTTCTTCAATTCTAGAACTCCCCATTACCCAAAATCATTACGTGTTTGGCCTCATACACAGCCTCGCCTTCTGTGAGCAGTCGTGAGTTTTGAAACTGATGCTAGAGAAAGGCAGGCGCACTGTAAACAGACAAGACCCCACGTTGCAATTACAAATTCCCACACCAACGTCCTAATGAAAAATAAATATAGCCATGTTCAAACCTGCTCGAAGGCATTGAAAACTCGCGTTCATACCATTTATACATTGCGGACAAGTTGTCGCGAAAAGTAAATATATCAGCCATGCAGAGCACAGGCTACGGCAGTGATCGTTAATCAAATCTGGACATAATTATGAAAAACACTGTAGGGGAAATAGGCACTGCTTAAGGGGGGACACTGGTCTTAAAACAGCCTCTTTTAATATTCTAGTGAACTTTGTGAAACTTGTCAGCCTTGCTGCTTTTCTCCCCCTGATTTCAGATATGCCATTATTTTCTCAGTAGGTCAATTAGTTCCCAAGATAATTAGCACTAATTAGCCATCTTTAGTCAAGCAATAGACAAAACAGTGTTGGTCATACAACTGTAATCTTTATATTTCCCAATACTGTGAACCCCGGTGAGTGCAATAATCGAAGCAGTTTTTTGATGCATCGCTTGGAACTAATTTTACAGCTCATTAAACTTTGGTAGCACCAGTGGCAAGGAGCCATTTTGAGTGCCCATTTCAAACACCAAAGTTTAACGAGCTGTAAAATTAGTTCCAAGTGATGCATCAAAAAACTGCTTCGATTATTGCACTCACCAGGGTCCATAGTACTGGAAAATATAAAGATTACAGTTTTATGACCAACACTGTTTTGTCTATTGCTTGACTAAAAATGGCTAATTAGTGCTAATTATCTTGGGAACTAATTGACCTACTGAGAAAATAATGGCATATCTGAAATCAGGGGGAGAAAAGCAGCAAGACTGACGGGTTTCACAAAGGTTGCTTGAAAATTAAAAGAAATTGTTTTAAGACCAGTGTCCCCCCTTAAGTCAAACTGCAGATCATAGCAGCACTTTTAAGCATATGCGGTGAAGCAATCCGATCACCGTTCTCACATAGTCATTCATTTACCAGGCAATGCGAGCAGTATGCGTGGTGAGACCCCAAGTGAGCGACGCATTTCCGTCTCTGTTACAAGGTGTTTCCTTGCACACAGTCTCGCACATGTCCTGTCACAAGTAGCCGTGTACTTTCCTCGGCATCAGTTGCATTGTCCTTCGCCGTAGCTTGCCGAGTATGATGCGTGGGTCGCGATACTACCTTAACGCAGCGGTGTCGCCGAGAACAAGCGAGTCGCTGATTCATGATGGTCGCTCGCCCAGATTATTTATTTGGTCTGCAGACATCTTTTTTGGGTTGCATCAAATCCACAAGACAGGGAGAGACGGTGGCCACACAAAAAAAAGAAAGAAAACACGCGGTTGCATACGCACAGGAAATGTGTTGTAGCAGAAGACAACCCGACCCGGCGTCAAACAAGTGACATCATTCATAGGTGGCGCCACGGTATGTCCTGGAGGCCAATAACAATTGAGGAAGCTAAGGTTCATTTTACATGTTTTAAAGCCGTCACCTAAAAACTGTATATAATTCGTGTATGTTTTGCCCTTGGATTTCACCTGTTATTTTAGATGAACCTGCCAGAAAAGTGCAACAAGTGGAAACGTGAAGCTGCTTCAAGAGAGGTGCTGTCCCCACTGAAGGTGGCATTTCAGGAGCAGGCCAGCGGGGGAACCTGTGGTCTGTCAGCAGCGCTTTTATGTCAGCATGTCTGATAAGGACAGCCATTGCAACCATAACACTGGCACAGATTGTGCACACCATGTCCAGCCTGTTAATTCAGATGTAGAAAAAAATTGTACAGCTTGTACAGGAGGGTGTGACTTCTGTGAGAACAGTAAAAAGTTGTATAAAATTCTACATTCAACAAGTGCAATTCGCGAACAGGCAGTGTCCCTCACTAGCACATAGGGATTTTCATCCTACAAGAACAGATACCAAGAACCACATCCAAAAGGCCACTCAGGAATGACAGGTGCAGCTCTGTAGACCAGGAAAATGTTGCCTCATATGAGGAGCAGCTGTGACTAAAGGCAACGACAACAAAATGTGTTTTTTGTCCCTATCAGACGAAAAATACTGAGGCGCAGAGGGAGATGAACAGCAGTCGGCACCACCTGATGCAGATGTTCTGCACACTGTAGCAGAAGAGTGTGTGCAAACTCTGTTGCTCTGCATCCAGACAGAGTTAATGCGAAAGCTTTTGCTGAAGTACGGTGGCAATGTAGTTTGCTTGGATGCTACATACAAAACTATAAATTATTCTCTTACACTAGTTTTTATTATGGCAAAGACTTTGAGCAATTTCATTGTTGTAGGGGCCTTTGTGGTTCAGTTTGAGACCGCTGGGTGCATTGAGAAAGCACTTCAAATCTATTGAAACCCACACCTTAATCCAAAGTATGGATGGTAGATTACAGTCATGCAGAGATTGCTGGCCTCAATGGAGTTTTTCCGTTGAGCCGCACTGCATTGTGAGCATTTCATCGCGAGCAGGCATGGAACAGATAGCTGACAAAAAGCAAAAGGAAGTGGAGGACATCCTCACTGTGAAGAAACTTATGAGGAAGGTAGCGTAGAGCGCAAGTGAAGGCGAACTGAAAATTGCGCTTGACAATAAGAAGCAGTCCCCTCAGTGGCAACAAAACCAGAAGCTTCAGTCATGAATGACCGAGAAATGGCTGCCTGTACTGGGGACGAGGGTGAAGATGTATCGGTTAGACCTTCCATTCAATACAAACGATAGAAGAGTCCAAAAACAAGACACTGAAAACGTGCTTGGCTGGAAACAGCAGGTGGCGTGGCCTGCAAGGCCTTCTTCAAGTGCTAGTAGAAAAATTCTTCCCTGAAAAAGAGACGCACCTCATTCAGGCAAGCATCAGCTTCTCATTGAGTTACCACCTCTACCATGAAAGCGTGCAGAGCTACCTGCATGAAAGGCCACCTGCTGTAATACAGCCCATCATGGAGCGCTTAAGAAGGGTGTTAGAATATAATAGTAAGGATGCAACATCTGGAACCAAGGAGGGAACTTTTCAGATTAAGTCAGAACGGGAAGGACGTGGTTTCCATGAAGTAGACTTCAACTTCCCAAGTTGTTCCTGCTTGGACTTCAAGAAGTCCAAGCTACCGTGCAAGCATTTCGGCGAAGTCTTTTTGCTCATCGATGAATGGACCTTTTACAGGTATGGACCGTATTTAACTTTCCTCAATGTCATCCGAACGACACTGTCTGAAATGACTCGGAAGCTGACTCGCCAAAGGACGGCGAGCAGCAAGTAGCATCAGCTGATGCTGATGGAGGAGAGGCTGCCAATTTGCCCAGGGCTTCTCAGCAAACCACGCACTACCTAAAGTCGCAGATAAGAGCTAAGAGCTCGCAAGTCCTATCTTCTCTTTACGACGTTCACGACCAGACAGCGCTACAGCGCAAACTTTCTCTGCTCAGTGAAGCCGAAAGCATTGCCCAGGAGAATGTGGCCACAAGTAGTGGATTTGCTATAAGAGGTTCACCTACAAAGGGGTGGTCAGGATTCAAAGAGAAGAAAAGAACGGAAGTGTCAGTGGATGGAATGGAAGTGAAGAATCTGCCCATGAAGAAGTCCCTGCCTTTCAAGGAACACTGGCTTTCTCATGACCGGGAGATCACGTGACCTTCCGGCCAGCCCAGATGGCTCCACATCGACTCCATGTTACTTGACTGAATAAGCAGTTTAATTGTGTGGAATCCTATAACATAGGTATCAACGAACTCGTGAAGTTCTGTGCTTTCATCTGACCATCAGACGCCCGCAAAACCATGACAATAGTGCCACGAGGAACAGGTACAGATCTTCAAGACGCTAAGCCTTACACCGCCGCAACGTCGACGGAACCAACTCGTCTTTTGCTGCTTCAGCCGCCGCTGCTACGGTCGCCTCTGTAGACAACGCAGCCACTGCAGGAACGCTCCTCTACATCATCGGTTCGTGCTGAGTCAGCACAGCTAGCAATGCCTAGCATGCCCGGCACTGCTGCTCCATCACGCAGAGCCTAACCTGCACCCAGATACTGTATCGCCAATGGAAGAAGACACCGAGCTTGTGCTGATGATGTCACCACAACAGAACCAAACACTGATGAACCCTTTTAGTCCTGTCGCAGCAAGTCATGCTCCCTGACCAACGATGGAACTGTAACCACATATTCATGCTCAAGACCAAGTAACTTGAATAGAGCTGGTAAGTAGGCCCCGCTTCCAACTTGTGCTAAGACCGCTCGCTAAGTGCAGCATTAACGATATCCCCAAACATACATTTGCTCACCTAATTTGAACAACTGCTTCACAATTGTATCTAGCGGCACTTGCCTCACACAAATCTGACAGAGCAGGGAACTGCATCTACATAAGCGTCTACAATGATACACATGTCTCGCCTTCTTACTGTTACATCCATCTCTTTTGACCACTGAGGAAAGCACCAATGTGCCCCTATTGAGGTAAAGCTATCCCCCTTCAAACCAAACACCACCAGAGGTGTCATCACGATTCAGCCAGATGAGATCAACAAAGAAACTCTCCAATGGCTACGATGCAAACAGGCCAAAATGCTAGCCTGCCCACGACTTGGTTGCACTAACCGGGCTGAAATAACACTTACCTCGCCGAAGGGTGGTCAAATATTACATGGAGATTGTGGAGGTGTCCCCCTGCCTACCCAAAAGGCTCGTGTGTTACAACTGCCATAACGTTGGGCACATGGCCCACTCTTGCCCCGCACAGGAAGCGTGCAACACCTGTGGCAAGCACCACCAAGAGGATCAAGGCTGTGGGCCCCCGACCTACTGCGTCGCCTGTAAAGGACCCGGGCACATAGCACTAAACCCAACATGCCCCAGCAGAATGCCTAAGCCACCGGCCAACTATACCCAAAAGGACGCCACCCACGTGGGAAGATCGCACTAGGAAACATGGATCGGATTCACGTAGCTCAACTGAACCATCCCTGACCCCGAACAACAGTAACCCTAAGGAACCGACTATGGTTGCCATAGTGAATCAGTTAATTAAATGCAATGCGTGCAGATATCCAACAGCTGCACACCAAAGATCAGGAACGAAAATCAGGAAAAATACGTACTTTAATAACTTGTTAAAATTGCAATGCAATGACTTTGCACTAAACAAGCCATATTGTGGCGTATTTTTCATACTCCAGTACTTCCCCCATGTCGGTGTTGTGCGACTTGTTTCAACTATCGCTACTCGTGCATTTCCAGCCCTTACTGAAGTGTGCAACAGTGAACCTGAGTGAACTACCAGTGGTGCTTTTACGGGGATATGACAAACCCTCCAAACAAAGAGGTGTCCGTGAGAGGCGCAACTCGGAGGAAGCCGTGCGTGCATTGGTCATAGGGGGAAACTTGGTCCCTTATAAAATTGAGGGAGGACAATTTGGACGAACTTCGCACCCAGAAGCACAATAGCGATGTCTATGACCATATAGCTGCGCAGCTGGAATACCATTCATTAAGGCCCAAGTACACTCAAAGATCGCAAACTTGGGCCAAATATTCAGATAAGAAATGCATGGACCACGTCAGGCTGTTTTTTTTTTTATATATATATATGAGTGGTGAAACTGCGTGGGACCAAACTTGGTGTGATAAGGTAAAAAGGGGTAGTGATATTCTCGCAGAGAGAGGAAAAAAAATTAGGCAGAGTGCAGCGGATAAAACGGGTCTCACTTAGTTGGATAAAACAAATACTCCTACCTAGTAAGAGTACTTGCTCTTTACAGCTTAAAGGTGAAAGCCCATCACTTTTTCAGTATCGTGTGTGTGTGTGTGTGCAGCTGTGAGTTGACCTTTCAAGAATTCTGTGAGTAAAAATTTACAGCTGTCAGCACAGCAAAAAAAAAAAAGAAACCCTTACGGGGGAGGTATGCTGCATTGTACAAAAACAAGTCTAGGCATGTGCTTATTATGTTTGCTTTCATGCACTTTTGCTGTGCTCAACTGTACATGAAAGATACAAATACATAACAGGTCAAATTGGGCAAGACTTACTGCGACTAAAATATGTACGCAAGTTCTGGCATTCAGCTACCATTGAAAATTACGCGTCATGCCAAACATTACCAGTTGTAGTCGCAGTAAGTCTTGCCCAATTTGACCTGTTATGTATTTGTATCTTTCATGTACAGTTGAGCACAGCAAAATTGCATGAAAGCAAACATAATAAGCACATGCCTAGACTTGTTTTTGTACAATGCAGCATACCTCCCCCGTAAGGGTTTCTTTTTTTTTTGCTGTGCTGACAGCTGTAAATTTTTACTCACAGAATTCTTGAAAGGTCAACTCACAGCTGCACACACACACACACACGATACTGAAAAAGTGATGGGCTTTCACCTTTAAGCTGTAAAGAGCAAGTACTCTTACTAGGTAGGAGTATTTGTTTTATCCAACTAAGTGAGACCCGTTTTATCCGCTGCACTCTGCCTAATTTTTTTTCCTCTCTCTGCGAGAATATCACTACCCCTTTTTACCTTATCACACCGAGTTTGGTCCCACGCAGTTTCACCACTCATATATATATAAAAAAAAAAACAGCCTGACGTGGTCCATGCATTTCTTATCTGAACATTTGGCCCAAGTTTGCAATCTTTGAGTGTATTTGGGCCTTAATGCATGGTATTCCAGCTGCGCAGCTATATGGTCATAGACATCGCTATTGTGCTTCTGGGTGCGAAGTTCGTCCAAATTGTCCCCCCTCAATTTTATAAGGGACCAAGTTTCCCCCTATGACCAATGCACGCACGGCTTCCTCCGAGTTGCCCTGAAAACCTTCAAATGTTTATAAAAAGCTGCTGGTAATGCGATTTCTGCAGGGTGAATGTTGTTCTTTTCCCTCTGAATAATTGTATGTGCAGGAAATACCAGCCAGAAAGGACCACTGGCTTGTTGCCTGCCGATTGGCCCTATTTGGAGGCCATACGCACGTTTTCGGGTTCGCTGCCAGTGAACGACCCATCACATATGGAGGAAGATGGAACAGAATCCTGTGGCACAGTTGAACAGGCAAGAGTTTTTTTTCATTCAGCTTAATTCATGTGATGCACTTACAATTAGGTATGTCATCATACAGCATGCAGTATGGGTCATTCAAAAGTAAATATAGTGTAACTGTAATAAATAACACCCAGTGACTACAAGTAGAATGTATAAAGGTGGCTTGTGCTGAAGACGTCGTACAAATTGATTCATGAATGTTTGAATTGTGCACTGGAGTTCCTTCCATAATGGCAGTGTGATTTCTTCACACTGTAGAAGTTGGGCTTGTGTCAGTATCATACTTCCATGAAATAATGACCCGTGCTCCGGCATGTGCAAACTACAAGTACTCTCAGAAGCGCATCGACACCTGGGCTGCCATTGGGACGCATTTTGGCATTAGCGGTGAGTCCTTGCACGGTTTCTGTGGCTTCCGTGATGCCATAGATGCATATACTATGGGGCACTTGACTACATTCAACCCCGTTTTGAACAAGTAGGTGGTGTTTTTGCAAGGTGTGCGACTTGTACATTGGTGGGGTACACGCATCAGTTGATTTACACATTGGTCAGGTACGCTTATGAGTACTCGCGGTCATTCGTGCCGGCGCGCGCTTTCCGATGCCACCGACGCGCATGCGCTGTAGATGCTGGCAACAAAAGCGTAGTCTTGCGAGTGATGATGATGATGATGTTTGGGTTTTTATGGCGCAAGACCGACTGGGGGCAAAGAGTGCCAAAGGATAGCTGTTCATTTGAGTGATATGGCTACTAAAAACATTTCCGTAAAAATAAACGTAAAATTAAACAAAAGTCAGTCAAGGCGGCTTGTGTAAAGGGCCAGGTTGTCATGATGCATGGTAAGAAATGAGATGTAAAAACTTGACATCAGCGAGAAACTCAAAGACGCGCTTGATTGAAAACATGGGCTTGTCTCCTAAAAAGTGCGATGGGTGTAACGGGATGTGTTGCCTGTGGGAAGTGTTTGCGTCGTGTTGTGTCAAGTGCCTTGCATTGGTTGAGCATGTGGACTGTGGACAGGCCATCTCCACACCCACTCACTTGGGCCTTGGTGATCCAGTGAGCAGGTGGAAGTGTGTTACATGTGTGTGGCCTATCCATAACCTTGCTAGGGTCACTTCGGTGGGTCTGTTGTGCAAGTTGTGTATGGTCCCAAGTGTGGCTTTACTACATGTAATTTGTTGTCTCTCTGTCCACCCCAGTGTGATTGCCAGTGTCTTGCGAGTGGGACTTCGCTGAGCATGATTTGGTGTAGCACACGTGAACCCATTTGCGCGGGTCACACGCAAAGCTTATCTCAGGGCCGACGCTCAACAAGACGCACGTTCATGGTTAAGGGAGTCTGAAGTGTTATCGCTGAGTGTGGCGTCTTTTTCTCTGTAATTTAGGCGACGAGTGCAAGAGGAAGTGGCAGAGCCTACGCGACAGGTTAGCGAAAGAACTGGCCAAGAAGAAAAACTAACCAAGCGGCTATGCAAACGATGAAAAGGCGAAGAAAACGGACTGGTGTCTTCAAAATCCTCGAATTCCTGGCACCCTTTGTCAGCAGGAGGTAATTGATCGTGCAGAGCGTAGTACTTGCTCCGGCATGGTTTGTTTGATGCTAGCGATTCAAGCCGCGAAATCTGACATTTTCGAGAGGCATTACAAAACCAGCCGTGTGCAGCCATCTTGATATATGTGGAAGAAACAAAGGTCGCCGGAATTCATTCAGGCAGTGTCTCAATGGGCATTCACCGGTGCTGTGTGCCTCATGCCGAACTGAATTGTCACCGACATCATGTCACACAGTCTCATCGGCAAAACTTGCAGCTTGAGCGCTTACGTACGCATTCTCTGTTTTATGCATTGTAGGCAGAAACTGTACGACAGCACCCACGCGGCCGATGCTGCGCTGGTTGACGACGAGATGCAGGAAGCTGCTGGCAATGCCGAAGGTATGCTGTTTTGCTGCTCCCGGCATTGTTGCTGCAGCAAAATGTTTCCCTGGAAACTGAGCCACGTTTTCGTTCCCACCACTCCTCGAAGCCTGCGACTTGGTTGAGGTGCAGGAAATGCTGGACGGTGTGTTGGAAGATGTCCCTTCAGGGCAAATCGGTCATGAGGAGGTTCCCGAAGCTGAGGCTTCCCTACAAAGTGTTGATGAAGCCTCGCTACCTCAGGCATCCGGAAGCGCAAGTCACATCTTTTGCACTAGCTATCAGCCTCAAATAATTTCTACAGCAGTCTTTGGCTGTAGATGGATAGGAACTTTATTATTCATGGCAGTGGTTCTCAAATGGGGGTCCGCGAAGCCATTTCTAGGATCCGCAAAACCCTCACCCGCTTTTTTTTTTTTTTTTTTTTACATTTTTTGGAGTTTAGTCCGGCCGTGACTCATTTGGAGTTCCGGGACCTGCTCCCGGAACTGCCGCAGCGATCCGCAATCCGCACAAGGTCGTCTCGATCACCTCCTTTCCCTCTTCCCCACACCTTTCCGAACCACGTGTCTCGGTGCCCCGCAGCCGCATTATCATATCGCCATTTTCGCCTGGCATCAGTGGCTGTGCCGTGCAGTCTCACCCGGTTGGCCTAGGTCGCGAAGCTACGTGTTCGTCCGAGTCGCGTAGCCATGTCCAAGTTACGTGGCTACAAAGAACGTTATCTGAAGTTTGGCTTTGTCAATATCGGCGGCAAACTGCAATGCGTTTTGTGCTGTGAAGTACTCGCTCTAAGCTCCATGGTGCCGACGAAGTTGACACGCCATCTCCGGACAAAGCATCCAAGCTACCAAGACAAGGACATAGAGTTCTTCGAAACCAAGAAACGACAGTTGGAATCCCAAAAGCTGGATAATCCAAACAAGGTGAGGTCGAAATTATCATAACACAGTTTTACGTTAGTTGCGCATACGATGTTCGCTGCGGCAGCGAGCCTCGATCGGTCGCCGAATGCTTGTTCGACGTGCTTTACGTTAGTTGCGCATACGAGGTTCGCGGCGGCAGCGACCCTCGATATGCGTTATGTTCGCTGTGCGTACGCTGATCGGCGAGGCTCTGGCCTCACGGTTAGCTGGCAGATTTTGTTGGTTCGCTTTAGTGCATGTGCCATCGACTTTCCACATGTATACAACGCGTCGCGGGGTGGGGAAGGCGACCGGTTAATTCTTTCGTTACCGCGGGAAATTGACCAATTTTGAAGGGTCTAACAAAACATTTTTTTGTGCTATACATATTGGTTAGGCACACATTGCAGTGACATAAAATGCAGATTATTCCACGCGCTTTCCAACGACACCAGTTTTAATAATGTTTTCCTAAATAATGATTCCGAAAAAAATTACGGAATTCGAAATTTTTGTCCACGCGTCGAAGAAAATAAGAAAAAAGTAAGTTGTGTATAATAAACCACCAGTAGTAGAAATAATTTAGAATATACATTTTGTAGGTAGACATTTCAAAAACCCGTCCTAGAAAAAGAATTGAGTTGCGCAGTACAATTTGTCAGATATAAATAAAAATGTTAGCACACGTGGTGCCCATGCCATGTGGTGAAGCCCAACCTCTATTTCAAGTTTTGCTATTTTGGATAGTTCTCTAGAAGAAATCTGGTGGTTTGACATTATTAAAGGCCCAAATTAGCCTCCACGTGATGTAAAAACACCTTGTCAATGATTATGACCGGCATAATATTGAAGGCAAGCATGCGATGTGAAAAAATGTGCTTGGAGTTGAGAACCAAACTCTTTGGTGGATGCTTGTTGACGTTCTGATGATCACTTATCAGTCAGAACTTTCATTTGCGGTTTATTATCATGTTCTGACTCACTATGGTAGCCCTGCTTGCAGGAATAAGGTACGATGCGCTAGAATCATGCCCAGCAAGCTTTCACCAAGCCGCCGTCGGGCTGTGAAGCGAGTTCAGCACTACGAGCCTACTACATTGCAGCGCCACCTAAAAATTTCGAAAAGAAACAAATACAAGGCTGTTGGAGACTTTGTCAGAATAGACAGTACAACTAACAAGCGACACTAGACCGCCGGAAATACCCTCGTATGAAACCGAAACTGGCCGGTGAACAGCTGGCGGTGTTCAAGGCCAATTGGAAGCGTTCTCCTCGTCTGAACTGACACCCGACGACTTGGTGTTATCGTCTGACTTTCAGCGGAAGCTCTTATCGCAGAAGCAAGGCGTAGATAAACTGGAAGCGGGAGCGGCATGCTTGTTTTGAGGAGCAGTAGCGGGCAACGGAGGCGCCATGGCAAATGAGCTTGTAGTTGGGTAACTGCGTAGTAGCGCCAAATATGAATTTCGCAATGCGAAAACGAAACCGAAACTGCTGGAAACTGGTTGCAAATGTCAGGCACACTTGCTAGACATGCGGGGGACCATCAGAAATGAGCTTTGGGAGAATAAAGCTGCCCTTTGTCCAAACCAAAGATCATTAGTGAATAGCTGGGGCCATTTTCAAGTAATTATTACCTCTCAACGCTGTCGGATTACGAAGCTGACCCCATTATTTGTTATTTGACTTGCCAGAAGCCTTTTGACAAAAAAATTATTATGGTAATGCAGCCTAACCACGACCTGCATCCTTTTTTCTCAAGTGCAGCAGCCACGCCCCCTTCCTCAAAAACACAGGCACCTCAGCTCGCAAAAAACGCTGCCAAGAATCTCAATGTCGCCGGAGCGGGAAAATTTAAACTGATTCTAAAAGGCCAGTGCCTATACTAACCACTGGCTGCATTAGGTGTACGATAAACTACTACAACATGTCGAAATAGGCAATATAAATCATCGACCACCGGTGATCGATTTGAATAGGCGTGGTAACGAAAGAGTTAAGGCACCAGTTTTAGACTGTCGATGCAATGTATGTAGGTTCGGTTCAGCGTACAAAGTTAGACTGTCGTTTCAGCTGGCAAGCTCTGCAGATGCTATCAAGGCAAGCTACATGCTCAGCTACCACGTGGCCAAACAGATGAAGCCTCACACCATCTGCGAGACTCTGCTTATGCCCTGCATGAAGGACGTCGTCGGTGCTGTCATAGGGAAAGAGCATGTGAAAAAACTGGACAAAATACCGTGCTCGAACGACACCGTGGCACGGAGAATCAGAGAAATGGCGTCTGATGTGCAGGACCAAGTAATTGATAAATTGAAGTCCGCTGGGAAGTTTTCCCTCGCCGTCGATGAAAGCTGCGACGTATCCGGGAGCCCACAGCTTATAGTGTTTGTGCGCTTTGTGAGTAACTCTGTCATTGCCGAAGAACTTCTTTGCTGTCTGGAACTCGAGACCACAACGAGAGGTCAAGATATTTTCGATGCCATTAACAATTTTTTCGTTTCGCGCGGTCTTCGTTGGGACATGTGTGTAGCTGTGTGCACCGACAGCGCTCTAGCCATGGTTGGAAACTCTGTAGGCTTTTTAGGACTCGTTAAGAAAGTGAACAGTGCAGTAGCGTTCACACACTGTATGCTTCATAGGGAAGCTTTGGCATCAAAGGAGTCGAGTCCAGAGCTTGCGAGTGTTATGCAACATGTTGTCAAAGTCGTGAACAGTGTCAAGGCAAGGCCTAAGGCCAGTCGCCTCTTCAAGGTACTGTGCGAGGAGATGGGTGCCGAGCACCAACACCTGCTCCTGCACACCGAGGTGCGTTGGTTGTCGCGCAGAAAAGTGCTCGCAAGGATGTTCGAGCTTAGAGAGGAGCTGAGTCTTTTTTTGGCAGAAGATAGGGCACTCGGAGATCCTTTTCAGGACTCTTCTTTTGTGGCAAAGCTTGCTTATCTGTGTGACCTGTTTGAGCACCTGAACCATCTTAACAGCAGCATGCAGGGGATGGGCACTAATGTTGTCTCTTCTGGGGACAAGGTGAGAGGCTTTTGTAAAAAGCTTCAAAGTTGGTTGAGCCGGGTAAACAGAGGCGACTATTCTTCTTTTAAGCTGCTCGGTGGTCCTGCAGCCTCTGGGGTAGTATCTGGAAGTGACAGAGCCACAATCACGGCCCATCTGAGCACATCAAGGTGCCACATTAAGGACTACTTCCCAGAATCTGCCCCAGACACATGGCTTGTGGCCCCTTTTGAGGCTGACGCCACCGGAACTTCCGGAGAAACCGGTCACGTGACGGGGTCGGCCGTGCCCCTGCCGTCATCCTCTCGCGGCGGGGGACGCTCGGGCCGCGGAGGGAGAGAGGGACCTCCCCCTCTCGCCTCCGCGGCGAGCCGAGAGAGAGATAGGGAAGATGGCGGACCTCCATAATTCCCACAGCACAGAAGCATCGGAAATATTTCTCACATGCCTAGTTGCCACAGTGCTGTTCCCATAATCTCGCTTGTCACGACGGTGCTTACCAGCTGGCTGCACTTCATGCATCGAAGGCCAGGCATTTGAGCGTTGCTCACAGATTTTACCTCTGCACACACATGAATGCACACTTGCTCTTAATGACAAGTTCATTGCCAGGCCAGTGGTCCTTCTAAGACCAATGGAAATTATCTACAGCTACAAGGAAGTGATAGTTGCTGCCATTTTGTAGTGATCCATCTCACTGAAATTTGCACATCTATTATTGCAGGCCACGCCTTCCAGGCAACTGCAGCCCTCACAGGTCTTGCGACAGCATGTGCCTGGAGTGGGGCGCAAAAAAAGGCGCACAGTGCACCCGGAATACAATGAGACAAACAAGTTTCCTGTTTTACGCGCACAACAGATGAAGCAGACTTGCGAATTCATGAAGCAGACTTGCACTGAAATTTGCACGTCTATTACTGCAGGCCACGCCTTCCAGGCAACTGCAGCCCTCACAGGTCTTGCGACAGCATTTGCCTGGAGTGGGGCGCAAGAAAAGGCGCACAGTGCACCCGGAATACGATGAGACAAACAAGTTTCCTGTTTTATGCGCACAACAGATGAAGCAGACTTGCGAATTCATGAAGCAGACTTGCACTGAAATTTGCACGTCTATTACTGCAGGCCACGCCTTCCAGGCAACTGCAGCCCTCACAGGTCTTGCGACAGCATGTGCCTGGAGTGGGGCGCAAGAAAAGGCGCACAGTGCACCCGGAATACGATGTGACAAACAAGTTTCCTGTTTTATGCGCACAACAGATGAAGCAGACTTGCGAATTCATGAAGCAGACTTGCACTGAAATTTGCACGTCTATTACTGCAGGCCACTCCTTCCAGGCAACTGCAGCCCTCACAGGTCTTGCGACAGCATGTGCCTGGAGTGGGGCGCAAGAAAAGGCGCACAGTGCACCCGGAATACGATGAGACAAACAAGTTTCCTGTTTTATGCGCACAACAGATGAAGCAGATTTGCGAATTCATGAAGCAGACTTGCACTGAAATTTGCACGTCTATTATTGCAGGCCACGCCTTCCAGGCAACTGCAGCCCTCACAGGTCTTGCGACAGCATGTGCCTGGAGTGGGGCGCAAGAAAAGGCGCACAGTGCACCCGGAATACGATGTGACAAACAAGTTTCCTGTTTTATGCGCACAACAGATGAAGCAGATTTGCGAATTCATGAAGCAGACTTGCACTGAAATTTGCACGTCTATTATTGCAGGCCACGCCTTCCAGGCAACTGCAGCCCTCACAGGTCTTGCGACAGCATGTGCCTGGAGTGGGGCGCAAGAAAAGGCACACAGTGCACCCGGAATACGATGTGACAAACAAGTTTCCTGTTTTATGCGCACAACAGATGAAGCAGACTTGCGAATTCATGAAGCAGACTTGCACTGAAATTTGCACGTCTATTACTGCAGGCCACGCCTTCCAGGCAACTGCAGCCCTCACAGGTCTTGCGACAGCATGTGCCTGGAGTGGGGCGCAAGAAAAGGCGCACAGTGCACCCGGAATACGATGAGACAAACAAGTTTCCTGTTTTATGCGCACAACAGATGAAGCAGATTTGCGAATTCATGAAGCAGACTTGCACTGAAATTTGCACGTCTATTATTGCAGGCCACGCCTTCCAGGCAACTGCAGCCCTCACAGGTCTTGCGACAGCATGTGCCTGGAGTGGGGCGCAAGAAAAGGCGCACAGTGCACCCGGAATACGATGAGACAAACAAGTTTCCTGTTTTATGCGCACAACAGATGAAGCAGACTTGCGAATTCATGAAGCAGACTTGCACTGAAATTTGCACGTCTATTACTGCAGGCCACGCCTTCCAGGCAACTGCAGCCCTCACAGGTCTTGCGACAGCATGTGCCTGGAGTGGGGCGCAAGAAAAGGCGCACAGTGCACCCGGAATACGATGAGACAAACAAGTTTCCTGTTTTATGCGCACAACAGATGAAGGAGATTTGCGAATTCATGAAGCAGACTTGCACTGAAATTTGCACGTCTATTACTGCAGGCCACGCCTTCCAGGCAACTGCAGCCCTCACAGGTCTTGCGACAGCATGTGCCTGGAGTGGGGCGCAAGAAAAGGCGCACAGTGCACCCGGAATACGATGAGACAAACAAGTTTCCTGTTTTATGCGCACAACAGATGAAGCAGACTTGCGAATTCATGAAGCAGACTTGCACTGAAATTTGCACGTCTATTACTGCAGGCCACGCCTTCCAGGCAACTGCAGCCCTCACAGGTCTTGCGACAGCATGTGCCTGGAGTGGGGCGCAAGAAAAGGCGCACAGTGCACCCGGAATACGATGAGACAAACAAGTTTCCTGTTTTATGCGCACAACAGATGAAGCAGATTTGCGAATTCATGAAGCAGACTTGCACTGAAATTTGCACGTCTATTATTGCAGGCCACGCCTTCCAGGCAACTGCAGCCCTCACAGGTCTTGCGACAGCATGTGCCTGGAGTGGGGCGCAAGAAAAGGCGCACAGTGCACCCGGAATACGATGAGACAAACAGGTTTCCTGTTTTATGCGCACAACAGATGAAGCAGACTTGCGAATTCATGAAACAGACTTGCAAACGAGAGTACATCAGTGACCTCACTGATAAAGAGCGCCGTTTGGCATACGCAAAGATTTAGATAGCCTTCCTCGCCACAAGGTCTACTACACTTTAAATCAATTGCACAGCCTGATGGCAGAAGCCCTTTATGCAGTGGAATGTCACAGTTTACTACTTGGGGGCACCACCAATTCTTGAATGCCCCATCATGAGTTGCAAGTGCCATGCCCAGTTTTATGGTCGCCACCATATAACTGTTCTCTACGAGCAAGTCTGCTAGCTTTAGGAATTCAAGGGATGGCCAGCGTGCGGTGGCAGCTCAGCGCTAGCACGCGATAGGTGCCTTCATCTGCACTCTGGGACCCTGCTCCTCGAATGCCTAATGGTGATCTTGCCCCAAGCACCCTGCCCCGTTTTTGTGGTCGGCCATTCTTCCGACACAGCCCCCTTGGCGACCCTGCCGGATTTCCGCCCGGCCGCACCTGTGCTTGTTGTGCCGTGGACGGGGCGCAGGGCAGCACCACTTGTACATTTGTACAATATCGTGCTTGCCACTTTGTGCTTGATTTCCATTGTGCCGTGGTGAGTGTCGTGAAACGGTTGTTTTTGTGTGTGTGTGCCTTTGTGTCTGCTTGTTTGTTTGTTTTTCAGGTACAAATGCTGACCTGCACATGTGCTGGTGACTCATGTACGCAGCGCTTCCGCTGGACGATGCCACCGATGTGCTCCAGGTGCGATCGTGCAACGCGAGCAGGCGAGCGGAAGCCACGCCCGCACACCACTGCGTCACAGAGAGCAAGAAGAGCGCTCCTCGATGGGCCGCATGAGCCACCGTTGTAAAGAAAATCAGTTAATTAAAACGAATTGTTCCAGTTCAGCCAACGGCTCTCAATATAGATAACACTCAAGATATACAGGGTGTCCCATCTATCATGCACCAAGTTTTAAAAAAAGAGTAATGGCGTAACTCGAAGAAAACCTATTGGATAATGTTTGCAGTACTGTGAAGAAGCGGTGACTAATTTTTTCGTTAATGAGACTTAACTAATTATTTCTAATTAATTATCTAACTCGATAATTACTGTCCTAATCACTGAAGTGTCAATGAGGCATTTGTAGGTATCGACGAGGGGCATCTAACTGCGGTATTTTCAGCGACGAACTAATTGCGTACTCATTTATTCTGACTGATAAAGAAAACCCGCGAAATATGAAAAATACCACGTGACGGCGCATCCGTGCGCATTGTAATGCAGCGTCCCCAAATAAGCTGATTGAAAGCAACTGCTTCCGGTGTTACCCACCCGAAGAGACAGCGCATCACCTTGATAAGGCGCGTGTGCAGATAAGGCACAAACTCGGTGGCGATTTCTTCTTTCTTTCTTTTGTTTATTTCATTCTGGCTAACTCAGAGGCAGCCTGTTTGAGGGCGTTGCTTTACGATGTGCGCGGACGCGCCGTCACGTGGTATTTTTCATATTTCGCTGGTTTTCTTTATCAGTCAGAATAAGTGTGTACGTAATTATTCGTCGCTGAAAATACCGCAGTTAGATGCCCCTCGTGGGTACCTACAAGTGCCTCATTGACACTTTAGTGATTAGGGCAGTACTTCGCGAGTTAGATAATTAATTACAATTAATTAATTAAGTCTCATTAACGAAAAAATGCGGTCCGCTTCTCCACAGTACTGCAAACATTATCCATTGGGTTTTCTTCGAGTTACGCCATTACTCTTTTTTAAAATCTTGGTGCATGATAGCTGGGACACCCTGTATATCCTTGACCAACCTGGCATGTGGGTGGGGCAAGGGATGTGCTGAGAGTGGAATCTTCTTGTTTGTGCAACGGTTGGGCAACCAGACCAATCAGTTGTACTCTCGGCAGAACCTGCCCGCTAGAGAGTGCGGACCCCAGTCGGCGAATAGGGCTGCCCCTGCTGCACCAGCAGTAGCTGTGGTGATTGCACCTTGTGGACCAACAGTCATATTTCTTCAGGACATCATCAGGGCTGTAAAGTCGGCGAGCTTCGTTTGCACTTCGAGGACCATCATGACGAACTTTTCCAGGCATCTTCTGGGCACTGAAGCCGCCGAACTTGTGTATCCTATACGTTGAATAAATGCACGTGTTGTGTCACCTTCCTGGTCTTTCTCTTGTATGGATGCTGCAGCCTAACCTGCAATGGGCTGTTCTGGAGTGTGAAAGAACTGTACGGCGCCGACACGCCTGGATGAAAAGCATGCTCAGCATCCACAAGGCTTTCAACGTGGCATTCATTGTTGTTGTTAGCGATTGTAGTTTATCACACAACTACCTGCAAGAAATGCACGGTGACACCTCAAACACTCGCCGTTGTTCACAGCACCTTAAAAAGGTTCACCAAGATCGTTCGTGTCTGTTGTACGGCAGGACTGCAGGTAAAAAAAAATCACTCGGTAGGGTAGTTCTTTGAAATGAAGTCATTTGCAGATAGCCTGGTGCGTTTGAAATGCACCCTTTTTTTTTTAACGCTGGTTTGGCTGTGTGCTTCGCCATGAGCCTAGCAAGACATGCACGCTATGCAGGCAAGCCACTACGGCGTTGAAACTTCTGCGGCTGCTGTGCGGCGTGACAGCTGGGCGAGACACTTGCGGGTTTCTGCTGCTGCACGCTGCGCAACTCCCGAATCTGCGTATATCACGGATTGAAAGATCCACTGAGACAGCCATCACCAACCAACCAAGCTGTAGAGCAACCTCGTCTGCAACAAAGCACGCAGCCATCCCTTCCAACAGCCGCTGCCGCAGTGCGCACCCACAAAGGAAATGACCGCGAAGCGGCCAAGGTTGCTGTAAGGTGCAATTATTGGAGACAGCGAAATGAAGTTTTTAAGGGGGCACACTGGTCTTGAGGAAAATTTGCCAAAAAATCAATTTTCTGCATTAATTTTATTTGCAGTCTACAGGTCCCAAACAATGTACCTGCAAAATATCATAGCTGTATCATAAGTATTCACAAAGCTGTCGTCCTGTGAAGTCGCCTAATTGACCATGTAGCGCCCTCTGGTTGGCGCTCTTAGACGGCGCCTTGGCGCCGGCTATGAAAGACGAGAATAAAGAGACGAGCAGCGCGTGCTTGGTGCACCAGCACGGCACGGGCAGTTCGATTCCGAAAGCCTGCCACGCTGGTACTTTCTCTCTTGCGCTGCGCTGCGACCCCGCGGTTCCCGACAGTGGTGACTCTGGACTAAGACATGACCGACCCCAGCAACCTCGCGCCCTCGGGCCCTCTTTTGCCTGACGTTTCCTCGCGGCCGCCGGACGTCGCAGTCATACAGCTCCGTCTGCCCACCTTCGTGCGCAAGAACCCACACGTCTGGTTCGCCCACGGCTTCGACCTGCACCGCGTCACCTCGGAGACTACTTGGTTTCGCCACTTGCTTTGCAACCTGCCTCCGGAGGTGGCTGATGAGGTGGCAGACGTCATCGGTGCACCTTTGAGCGACGCTCCGTACCAGCGGCTCAAGCAGAGTATTCTGGACCGAACCACGGCGTCCGAGAGCACGCGCCTCCGGCACCTGCTCACCCACGAAGAGCTTGGAGATCGCCGCCCTTCCCAGCTGCTCAACACCATGCGACAGCTCGTGGGCGCAAGCAACGTGGACTCAAACGGTGCACTTTTAAAAGAACTCTTTCTGCAGCGCTTGCCACAGTCCACTCGCATCGTTTTAGCTGCTGCAGGGGACTTGACCCTCGACCGCGCCGCCGAGCTTGCTTATAGAGTTCACGACGCGACTTCTCCCTCAGTCGCCCCCCTAGCTTCGACAGTAGAGTCATCGGCCGTTTCCCGCTTAGAGATTCGGATCGATCAACTCGCCGCTTCCATTGAAGCGCTTCAGACATCCTCTGATCGCCGATGCGGCTCCTCCCCACGTCCTAGCCGCCGTTCGTCTTCCCCGGGTGGTTCTTACTCGCGCAGCCCTCGAAGCTTGGCTATCTGCTGGTACCATCGCACTTTCCAGTATCGCGCCCGTCACTGCACTTCCCCATGCGGCTGGTCGGGAAACGCGCCGCGAGATCACTGATGGCAGCAAGTGACCTCGCCTTACAACCTGGCCGCCTTTTCCTGGTCATGGATCGCATGTCTGGTTTGCGCTTCCTTGTAGACACGGGTGCTGAGGTCAGTGTATTACCGGCCACCAAGGATGAGCGTACTTCTAAGTCACCTGGACCTACGCTTCGTGCAGCGAACTCTACCTCTATCGCCACGTATGGTCTGCGGTCCCTCACTCTCGACCTTGGTTTGCGACGCGCCTTCCGGTGGGTTTTCGTAGTAGCCGACGTCATTCAGCCCATCCTCGGCTCCGATTTCCTCACCCACTTTGACCTCGACGTCAGCATGCGTCACCATCGCCTGATTGACACCAAGACACGCCTTTCCATCCTGGGCGTACTGTCTACTGCCGCTCCAACTGGCATCCGCACGCTGCTTCCCTCATGCCCGTACGCAAGAATCCTCGAAGACTTCCCTGAGGTGACGAGACCCTGCAACTTAAAGCAGCCGCCCAAGCACAGCGTTACCCACCACATCGTCACGCGTGGTCCACCAGTCGCAGCTCGGCCGCGCCGCCTCTTCGGTGAGCGTCTGGCGACTGCTAAACGTGAATTCGAGCACATGCTGGAACTCGGTATTATCCGCCCATCGTCCAGCAACCACGCGTCTCCACTGCACATGGTTCCAAAGAAAAGTGGAGACTGGCATCCCTGCGGTGATTACCGGCGCTCAACGCTCAGACTGTCCACGACAGCTATCCCCTACCCCACATCCAGGATTTCACAAGCCACTTGGAAGGGTGCACAATCTTTAGCAAAGTGGACCTTGTCAAGGCATATCACCAAATCCCCGTCGAGCCTGCTGATATCCCGAAGACGGCCATCACTACACCCTTCGGCTTGTTTGAATATGTGCGCATGCCCTTTGGGCTACCCAACGCAGCCTTTTTTGCCACCAAGCTGTCGCTTTGACCACGTGCATCTTGATTTGGTCGGACCACTTCCTCCCTCCCGTGACTGCCGGTACATTCTCACAATGATTGACCGCTTCACCCGTTGGCCCGAAGCCGTACCAATTCCGGACATCACGGCAGAAACGGTCGCAAAAGCCTTCGTTTCGACATGGGTTTGCCGTTTCGGCTGCCCTGGCATTGTTACCACGGATCGAGGCAGGCAGTTTGAATGCACCCTGTTCACTTCCCTCAGCCGCTTGCTTGGCACTAAACACTGCTGCACCACGGCATACCATCCCTGTGCCAACGGCATCGTTGAGCGGCTCCATCGCCAGCTAAAAAGTGCTCTCACTGCGCGCTCGGATAGAGAGCACTGGGTTGATCACCTGCCTGTAGTGCTTCTTGGCCTGCGTGCCGTCCTTCGTCGCGACCTCGGCTGTTCAACTGCTGAACTTGTCTACGGCACACCCCTGCGGCTTCCTGGCGATTTGTTCGTCCCTACAGCCTCCTCGCCCCAGCCGCTTGAGTACCTCCAATGCCTGCAGGACTGCATGCAGCACCTGCGACCGGTCCCACCTCGCTCTTCAGACCACCGCATCTTTGTGCATCCCGACCTGGCGTCTTCGACACACGTTTTCCTCAGGCAGGACGCTGTAAAGGCGCCTCTTACCCCCTCCTACGATGGGCCGTACCGTGTCCTTAACAAAACCCAGAAGTCCGCCACCATCCTCTTGAATGGCCGCGAAGAAGTTGTCTCGTTGGACCGCCTCAAACCGGCCTACCTCGAGACGCCACCCAACAAACTCCGCGCAGACATCGCAGGCCTAAACACTCCACTGCTCGCCCCCAAAACCAACGGCCGCCTGCCTCGCCGTCGCGTCACGTTCGACATTCCGTCTGGGCGGGGGGCCCTGTAGCGCCCTCTGGTTGGCGCTCTTAGCCAGCGCCTTGGCGCTGGCTATGAAAGACGAGAATAAAGAGACGAGCGGCGCGTGCTTGGTGCGCCAGCACAGCACGGGCAGTTCGATTCCGAAAGCCTGCCCCGCTGGTACTTTCTCTCTTGCGCTGCGCTGCGACCCCGCGGTTCCCGACAACCATTTTTTCCTATATTTGCCAACTTCGTGCCCCGTTTTCTCAGAACCAATTTTTTTCCCACATGGCCAGCTGTCGGGTATAATATCTTGGTATGTATTGGTTCGATTTACATCATTTTTGCTGCATTCGAAAGCTTATGAACTGAACAGTGCAATAAAACCACAAAAGTACAGAATTTCTTTTTGCTGGCACAAGATTTTATGCAGTTAATTTTATAAAAAACGTTGTAAATCGATGACCTGACATTTACGAATTTTACAGCGTTTGCAGAAACCATGCTAAAATTACTGCAGTGATATAGTTGCACTCCCTGGTACTTCTAGAGCACAAAGGGATAAAAGCTATTTGAGTATTTAATAGCTACATAATGAAAAAAATTGCCCGAAACGGAGAGACATAGCATGTTGCACAACTCTAAACTTACACCCAATAGACGAAAACTGACTGCATATTCGTGCTCAGGATGTTGAAATACGCTCAATGTGTAAATCTCAAGCACACAGGTTAAAAAACAACAAAAATGTCCTCAAAAACCAGTCTCCCTAACTAAACAAAAAACAAGGCTTTATATGGGACAGAACTCTCAAGTGTGCACGCTCAACTTCGGCGGCGCGAACGCGGCGCGGCTCACGAGGAAGCTCCGCGGGATGAAATTTGAGCCCCTAAAATTTGTGGCTCTGTACGTCGGAGGAAATGACTTGGTGAATGGAAAGCCAGTCGACGACATCGCACTGGACATAAAAGTATGCCAGTCAGATTATCGAGTAAATATATTCTGCTTTTGAAAGTTATGTGCACGAACCCTCAGCTACAGTGGGGAGCGCAGCGGGTGGCCGCTGCAAAAACGTGCGCAGCACTCTTGTGAACAAGGAGGCGCGTTAGGAAGCCTCGTGTACTAGATGTAACTGCACGTGGCCTGTGGTAAGTGTGCGCGCGCTGCGATCAAGATAGTATACCCCGATTGCCACCATACAGGTTTTAACAACGGAGGTTGTCTAGGGCTGGCCTTGATGACAGCCTTTGCAGGTATGGTGTCACGAACTCTGTTGAGGAGGTTTCTTCGCCGCGAACTAAACGGTTCCCACTATGGAAAAAAAATTATTAAAAAATTGCAAAACATCCTCAGGCCTCCGTATTTTCATATGCGGCTTATACTGCTCCTGGGAGAAATACTTCTCAGCAATGCACCTGTGCTTACAAAGGAAGCCGACTTTAGGCAATCTGTGCACGCTTGGTTTTTGTAAGCTGCCTTTTCAACATCGTGCGTTGGACGGAGTATGACTACAGAAGACGGCTATAACTCTCGTGTTATCGGGAGTATTACTTGGCAAGTAGCCGCTGCAAAGACTCTTGCATTACGCAGCCCAGCTCCGCTGGTCGTCCTTCTTCACGGAGTGGACGGACACAATTTTTTTCTCGAGTACTTATCTCATGCAGCTTTCTCGCAGCTGCTGGACGCAGCAGCGTCAGACAACTCGCAGCCTTGTGCGTGCTGTTCACTAACATAAGCATCGGCCCAAACTATGCATAGTGTAAAGAATGGTCAAGTTGCAAGTAAATTTTCCGTAGTTCAGTGAAGACAGTGTCGATATTACCTGTTTATTTACACTGGCAGTTTGAAAAATTTTTCGTCTTTGATGCAGATGAGAGAATTATACCACAGCATAATGTAAATACGAAAGGCCATGTGCAAGGAACAAGTTACAATGAATAACGTGGGACAGTTTCACACCAGCAGCAAAATTTTAGAGACGAAGTGCCCGTTTCCGATGAGTACATGAGAATTCTGTTGCAAGGAAAATGGCGCATAACTATAATAATGAACTAAAATGTGATGCTTTCTTCTGTTCAGCTTCTTGTTCTGGAGGCCCTCAAGAAGGCTGAGAAAGTCTTTCTGTTCCGAGTTGTACCTCGTCACGTGGAGGACACCATCATGAAGCGGCGTCGGCTGGGACTTGGCAGACATCTTGAAGAAGTGCTCCCTGACACAGAGCTTGTGACACTTGTCAACACAGAGGCAAGGTTTTCAGTGCATTTACCATGCTTAGTGTCATTCTGAGCTCCAAGGGAATGTATATCATGTATCACAATGACACCAAATTCATCTTGTAACCATCATTGAATGGAAAAAATAGTTTAGGGAGAAACAGTGTGATCCTTTCATTGCATTATATACCTGTGCACTCTATCGCAAGGGCTTAGTCGGTATGTGAAGACCACTGCTTTTCAATCTTGTGTATAAATGACTTTGGATTGAGTGAGTTGATGAGCACTAATGTCTTTTTTGTATTCTTTGCTGTGAACTTTACAAATAAATGAGCAAGAAATAAAGACAATAAACTAACATGCACTAGTGCCACAAAAGTAATGAATATAGGAGTATTGCAACTGGGTGTAAAAGAAATGAGAAGGCTTAGATGTATTCACAGTTCTCAGATCACTTCATTCGATTGGGTCACGCTTCTGCAAGGCCTTTTCCTGAAATAACCACCACTTTTCTTTATCCTAAGCACCCCCTTTCCTCTGGTTCATTCAGTTGATGCGCATTCCCTTGAAAAGGGAAGTTTTCGAAACACTTTTGGTGCTTACGTTAGGAAGGGTGCTGTAATTGAGGGAAAATGGTACGTTGCTGTTGTGTTCCTCACTGGTGCCCTGCAAGACCCACATTGTTCTCAGAAATTTACAGGGCCGCTTTGCTGGCAAGCCTCTCACGCATGGTGCCGATGGGTGCCATGTAGACAGAGGCCTCGGCATTAAGGCTCTAGCCAAGCCCCTGTCGCTGGCTGTGAGGGTACACTTTCGCAGTGTGTGGCAGTCGTGGCCTGCTGAGCAACAGCTCCAGGTTTGGGGGGCCTGGAAATGCCAGAAATGCAATGCCAGAGGCCATCTGGCACCAGACTGCTGCCTGGTTCCTTCACGCGAGTTTTTTGCAATGTGTGCATGACAAAGCTTTGCCCTGACTGAAGAGCCCACTGGCTTTGCGCCGACGACGCGCACACTTGCGCGTGGCGCCCCATTGCCCCTTTCAGCTTAAGGGAAGTGCGTAACTGTACTGTAAATTACCGTATTTACTCTAATGTAACGCGAGTTTTTTTCAGAGTTTTTCTGACCTAATTAGGGGGTTCGCGTTACAATCGAATCGCCTCAAAATTTGCCTTGGCAATGTCGCGGCACAGGCTTTTAAATTGGCTACGACAGATCTAGCGATCTTTCAATTTTATGCTAGCAACGTCTACACGCTCCCAACATCCAATCCAATCCAATCCTATTTTTGTTTGTGACTTTTCTCCATGATTGCGCCTGTGTTTCATAAGCTGCCGTTTTGTGCTTCTGTGACTTTCTCGAGCAAATGGCAACGCGACGAGCTCAGTACGATGCCCGTTTTAAAAGGAATGCAATTCTGGTAGCTGAGGAAATCGGAAACTCTGCCGCGGCTCGGCGGCTAGATGTGTCAGAATCAACTATCCGTGGATGGAGGCTCCAGCGTGAAGCGCTTTTCAAGTGTGAGCCCGGCCGAAAAAGCTTTGTGGCCGTCACACTGAACTCGAAAAAAAAGTGGCGGAATTCGTAATTGAGCAGCAAAACCGGCTCTTGGGGGTCAGCGTCGAGCTGATCCAATGGAAAGCCCGAGACGTAGCCAGAGAGATGGGGATACCCAGGGAGAGTTTCAAGGCTTCACGTGGGTGGGCGCAAAAGTTCATGCGAAGGAATGGATTCTCCCTCCGGCGAACTACGTCGATTAGACAGAAGCTGCCATCGGATTACGAAGCAAAGCTACTAGAGTTTCAGCGCTACGTGATCGACCTGCGCCGCTCGTCGCAAATGCCGTTGGGGCACATCGGCAACGCGGATCAGACTCCCATTTTCCTGGACATGCCTATGTCCAGGACTGTTAACGAAACAGGTGCCCCCCAAGTCCGCATAAGGACAACAGGGAACGAAAAGACACGGCTAACCGTGATGCTGGCCTGCTTGGCGGATGGGCACAAGTTGCCACCGTACATCATTTTCCGGCGCAAAACCATCCCGAAGGAACCGTTCCCCAGCAACGTGATTGTCCGCTGCCAAGAGAAAGGTTGGATGGACACTGCGCTTATGCTTGACTGGGTCAAGACTGTGTGGTGCCGACGGCCAGGTGCGCTCCTCCACCCCGCCTCCATCTTAGTTCTCGACTCATTTCGCGGTCACCTGACCCCTGAAGTGAAGAAGAAGATGGAGGAATCTCGGACGCAGCTCGCTGTCATTCCCGGAGGTATGACGTCCGTGCTGCATCCGTTGGACGTCTGCCTAAATAAACCATTCAAGGATGGGATGCGGAAGCTCTACGGAGATTGGATGCGAGAAGATCGGGCTCCGACGCCTTCGGGCAGAATAAAGCGACCAAGCGCCGCGAAGATAGCCGAGTGGGTGTCCGCCGCGTGGTACAGCCTCCCACATGACATGGTGGTTCGCGCTTTTAAGAAGTGCTCCATATCCAATGAACTGGATGGCACCGAGGATGACTGCATCTGGGAGGAGGACAGCGACAAGGAGGGCTCGACCACCGACGACGATGGGGATGAAAGCGAGTGAAATTCGAGGGTATTGATCACCGATGGCTAAAGCGACGAGTGAGCAAAACTCGCAGTAAATAAAGGTACCGTATTTATTCGAATATAGGTCGACCTTTTTTTTCCGAAAATGTGCTTAAAAATTGAGGGTCGACCTATAATCGTGACCGAAGAACCTCGACCTATAGTCGTGATCAAAAATGGCGGGCGCAACGAGCGATCCGTTTCTCCGTCGCGCCCAGCGCTCCTCAATTTGAGGCGGCAGCGCGGAGCATCTAGAACAAAGACAGGCAAGAAAATAAAGGAAAAAATAACAAAACAATCAGCGTAAGAAAACCACCCACAGTCACTGCCGGCTATCGCGCATTACCTGCGGCCGAACCGGACACGAGCGAGCTTACGTACTGGCTAGAGAGCCAGATTGGCTTGGCTTGGTGTCTTTGGCTTGGCTAGGTGACTTTCGCCACCTAGCGTAGCCACCTCGTGAACGGAACGGCGTTGCCTGCTTCGCTCGCTGTCTCTACTATCTCCCGTTCTCCGTTTCATGCGCTTTCTTTGTGTTTGCTTCGTTGTGATTTCCCCACACACCGTTTTTCTCGTGCGCATTTCGCGATGTCACGTCGGACTTAAGCGGCGGGTGATCCTGTTTGCTGAGAACTTGAACAACTGCGCCGCTCAGCGAGAGTTAGTCGTTAATGAAAAGCTGATCAGGGGATGGCGGAAACAGCGGGACGAACTTTTTGCTTGTAGGGGACTGCGTCGTGCGTTTCGTGGTGGGAGGCACGATGCTCTCGAGAAAAAACTCCGGCTGCACGTGGAAGAGAAGCGTGCGAAAGGACACCGAGTGTCCTGCGAAGATATTCAGACCAAAGCTCAACAGTTAGCGCTGCGAGGCGGGATTGGCCGTTCAGCCTTCAAAGCCAGTCGGGGGCGGGGGTGGGTAATGAACTGCGGCGCATGCGGCGCAAGTTCCGACGACGACGCATTGTGTGGCTCCGACCAGAGGTGACCGCGTTGTAAATAAATGGGAGTTTTAAAAAGTTTCCTCAAGTTTTTTTCTTAAAAGTATGGGCCGACCTATAATCGAATATATTATTTTTTTTTTCGGCGACTTCAATTTTTAGGGGGTCGACCTATATTCGTGCTCGACCTATTTTCGAATAAATACGGTACTTTTTTTCCCTCTCGTTGCTCGCGTTACATTCGTTTTTTTTTTTTTTTTTTTGGCTCGGTGAAAAGTCACCCCTCGCGTTACAATCGTGGTCGCGTTACAATCGAGTAAATACGGTATGTAACTGGGACACTGGTGTAAAATAAACGTCTTCCCTCCGTACCTTGGGCATATTCCTTTGTCGCCCTTACTCTCTCTGCCCAATAGAGGCGGTGTTGAGGTGGCGCGATGGAGTTTCAGTATCATGAGCGTGCTCAATTAGCTCGAACTCACGGTGGTTCCTCGCAGTGCGCATGAGTGCCTGCCTTGTGCAATGATAGGGTTACGCATATTGTGAGGTAGAGAGAGACCACAAACTGTGCCGTCAGCTGTTGACACGAGATGTGCAGCATTTGCAGTGCTCCTATTATTTTTATAACATGAACATTTTATGTTACCTTCCCCCAGTGTTCATAAAATAAAAGTGCATGAACACAGTTCAGACTCACGAAACTTATTGTATGAGTATCAGTTACTTAAGCACGTGCAATTTTACGATGAATGATTATCATTTTCCAAAGTATGTGAGAAAAATTGACCACATCTTTCCGCGGGGGGAAACCATGGGGTGATGCGACGCATCTGGGCGGTGCTTGTTACGGTTGCGCCGACCATCGCGGTAGCAGACCTGTTAGTCTCCATTCAAATCATCGGTGGTCACCGGATGTCATCGGAGCGCCGGTGATGGAACGACGGAGCGGAGCGACGCAGTTATCGCGTTTATATGTACCGCGCGTTAGCGGTGAGGGGAATGAGAGAGAGCAGCGCATGCGCACCGTGCTAACCGAGCGCTAACGCGCGCCGACGCACAGATGGCATGGCGAGGAGAGCAAGCGCTAACGCAAGATGGCGCTGCGGTGAGAGCGGCTTTACCGCACAGCTGGCGTGGCGAGGAGAATGGGGGAGGGATGCGGACTACGGATGCATGGATGGAGGGACAAGGCGAGTTAAAGAGATGCGTCGCATCTAAAAGTAGGAATGATATGCGAACTATTCGATTCGAAATTATTCGAGAAAAATCACTATTCGCTTCGAATTCGATTCGAAGCAAAATTCCACTATTCGCCCAAGCCTAGAGTTCAGTTCTGGCTATGTGACCTCCAAAATAGCTGGTGGTGTTCACAGTGTCTCAGGGCAGTGAGTACGAGTTGGCACACCAATCTCTCGGCACTCGGCCACCCAGAACTATACCTGCTTCTCCAGTAAGGCTAGCCCGCAAGTTTCCGGCAGAGAAAGCCTGCTCAGATTAGCCCAGGTGGTAGAAAAAACAGTCATTCAAACACAGCCAGTAGTTTGAGTGCATGGCTTACCAGTTCGGGGTGCAGGTCTCCAGTACTCCAAAAACACAGCAGGCGAAGTCGCACTTGTCCCCACAAAGCCAGAGGAAACAGTGGAAGAGGAAAGCCAGAGATCCTGCAGGAGGGGGATCCACTTTAACCAACCTGCAGTTTGCAGTGGCAAGGGTAAGGGCAGACGGCAAGGTCTTTGTAAGGTTTGGCAAAGCAGGGCAGTAATACACACCAAGACCAAACTCAGTCCGTTCTTCTCTATGCCCCACGCAAGATGAGCCAGTTTAGAATTTGAAATACTGCCCACTGCACACCCAATGGCAACCATACTATGCCAGGAAACTATCGGCATCAAGTCTTCCCCCCGGTCGGATGAAAAACAGATGAGAAAAATGCGCTGCTGGTCGAGCTCTGCAAGCAAGAATTCACCACCTCACAACCTATCCCCCCACTGAGAAGAAACCAGAAAAAGTACAAATCAAACACTGGCAATGCTGGGAAACATTACTACAGTGGAATCTCGGCGATACGAATTCGGTTGATACGAATTTCGCTGTGATACAATTTTCAAAATTCCCCGGCGAAAATGCATTGTATGCAATGTAAAAAAATTAGGATGATCCGTACATATTTACCACTCCGATAAAAGTGATACGAACACGCGAGCCGCGAGCAGGCGACTGTGGCATGGACGGGAGACGGGAGCGTTGGTGCGGCCGTAATAACGCGCGCGCAACGCCGATGCGCACGAATCGCATGCGGTTCGTGCGCGCACGTCACATCAATGATGAGCGTGCGTTCTTACAGCTCCTGCGTTGACGATTCAGGCCGGCACCTTGGCGCCAGCCTCTGCCTTGGTTGCCGCAAACGGCAGTGGGAGAAGCCTCACGACTTGTGCCAATGGGGAGACGTGTGCCTCTTGGCAGCAATTTCGAAGTGCTCGCAGTAGCTGGCTGAGCCACCTCTGCAGATATTTGGCGCGGATGGGATTTTATAGCGCAGTTTTCTCCCACACTGTGAGCTCCTTTCCCGCACGAGCAATTTAGTTTACACCTTGATACGTGTTTTAACAAAAGGTTACAAGCGGTCGCTGAAGCTACTTGCACCTCTTCACGGCAAGAGCCGACGCCATGTTGCCGCCGCCTGTCATATGCGCGGCCCTAATCCATTTTTTCTCGTTTTCTGATGATACGAATATTTTTGCTGCCCCTTGAGATTCGTATGACCGAGATTCCACTCTACTTAGCGCACGAGACAGGATAGAGCAGGACACGTCAGCACACCTTCTGAAACCCCAAAAGCATCCAGAGCCTAAGCCAGTTGCAGCCAAGCCGCACGGTGAAAAAATTACGGGGGTCGCTTAGAACTTCCCAGGAATGTGAACGCCTAATTTGACCTTCTGTTCACCTGCTGTTGAGCTTTCTGTTGGAACTTGCGTGCTGCTCTCATCGAGCCACAGCTCCATGCATGTCCGCTTATACCCGACGGTAATTACGACGAGGAGCATTTTCCCCTGCACTAGCCTCTTCCATCGAGGCACCCTTTTTCCGTCTTCCCTACCCGTGACCAGGGCCAGCGGTGTCGTCACCCACTGCGATGTATAATGAAGCTTTGAGCCCATGCGGCAATGTATACAAGGCGCACCAGAACGTTCCTCACCCTTTCTCAATACTCTAACCCAGTGCTGGTGTTTCCATTTCCCAGTGCGTACTACGATTTTCAGAGCCACCCACACCTTCAACTTTTTCGTACCTCACAATGCAACCTTGAAACCTAAAAATCTTAGGCCTTCAAATTCCGTTCAAGGCCCAGCATAGGGCCCCAGTGCATTGTAGCAATGTTTCCACAAGTGTGCATGACAGCAATTTGACTTTAAACACAGCAGTGTTAAGCAAAATGCTGACTTTTCCTAAACGATCCAGAAAACCATCTATGGCTCGTGGTAAACCCATTGCTACTACACAGCCAATCACAAACTGCCTGCCATTCAGCCATTTCGTACAAGTTTTGTCAAAGCAGAACGAACAGCCTACGCCGAGTGGTTACTGTAATTACTTGATCCCAACATGCCATCTTTCAAATGCTCCCAGCATCGAAGATGGCCCCACCCACAGCAATAGAAGAAGTACCAGAATAAAAAAATTCTCCTCACGTTTATTTTTTCGTGCAGAATGAAGACACCAACTCTACAGCGCCGCATGCCAACAGCACAAAAATGGTCGAAAAACGTGCACAGGAGTCCCTGTGGTAGGTGTGGGCATGTTGTCTGGGAAATGCAAAGGTCACATGAAACCTGCCCGGGAGCACTCCACAAGGGCATGCACCTGATCTCGCTGCCTATCAAAATGGGAAAAAAAAAACAACTTGCAGATCGCAAGCGCCCCTGCTTTGCTCAAGCCTTTTTTTGCTAACGCTACTCTTTTTTTTATTGAAGAAAATAAAAATTGCTATGCATCAATGTCCCTTTTCATGGAACGAATTTTTTCATGCGTCTGGCCAATTTCGGTGCAGCAACATTTATCCTTAAAGGGACACTAAAGGCTGAATGAAATTTTATTTTAACTGAAAGATCATGTTTCGTAGCTCTCTCGGCTTTTGTTCGATGAGCAACGATGCGGTATTTGCTGAGAAATAAGCAAACAAAGGCGGCAACGCTCTCACCCCCTTCCCTTTCACAGTTTCGTGACATAGCCATTGTGTCACAAACTAGGGGTGGTGCACCGGTGCGGTCTAGGTGCTCTCACGCTGGCTGTGGTACCTCTGGCAAGCCTTGGCCAATGCCGACAATGTTTGTCTGGCCAAGCGGGCTGGCTTGGAGTGTCATTATTGTCTTGCCACCGAATGAGAAATGCTTTTCACCCCTCTAACAGTCGGTGTGCCTGCCTACACCGGACACCAAGACCCTATCACGCCGACCACGAGCGAAAAAGTGACAAGCGCTATTTCAAATATCGTGCAAGCGTGACTGCCTGGCTATGCATCGCTTAAGAGACCCAGAAAAGCTTTGTGAAGGTGGCAATCAAATGCATTCAGGTGGCAGAACACATAACGGGGGATTTTTGAGCCAAGTGTGAGCCCCCTACGTTGTACGGATAATTTGTAAACAATTTTTGAAGATGGCCTTTCTCAGCCGATGAACACGACACTGCAGCGAGCCGATCGCGGCTAACACAACGGCGGTCGCGGCCGACGCCAACGGTGATCGCGGCTGACGCCAACGGCGAGGCGCCCCCTGATTCGCTCGATCGTCGGCCGCCGGCAACGTCACTGCCATTGGCTTCCGGCTGCTCTTCCTCCTTCCTGCGTGATCCCGAGGCAAAGGCGGGTCCGCAGCGAATCCAGTGATTGACGCGTGCCTAGGCGCAGGAATGTAGCTAGCGCAGAACGGAAGTCGAGCGTCGCGATGTCACATGGCTATTCTCAGTGTTTCCAGCTGCTTTGAAAGAAGCAGTGAGGGTGGAGGAAATACCGTATTTATTCGAATCTAAGCCGATAGGTTTTTTGAAATACTGATATATCAAACTCCAGGGTCGGCTTAGATTCGAGGATTTTGAAATACGCGCCAATTTCCAAGTAAAGTGGCGCGCAGCTAGCGCCACCCAGAAAAGAAAGTATTGTAGCCATTACTAGACGAGCCAGTAGCCACTTAAGGGCCATAGGCCGCCATTTTGAATTGTGCGGACCCTGTTCGCCTGTTCTGTGGGACAGTGGCCTGCGTGCGGTGTGGCGTTTGGTTTTGACAGCGCAAAAAGAAGCGGTGCCATTATAGTGCCGCTTTTAAAAGAAAAGTTGTTTTAGCTGCGGAGTTGTCGTCGAACGTTCAAGCCGGGCGGGACTTCGGCGTGGATGAAAAAAATGTCCGTCGTTGGAGGACGCAACGGGAGAGGATTTTGCGTGCGCCGCAACTAGGTTGGCAATCACCGGACCACGAGAATGCCGTCACCATGAAATGGAGATGGCATTGGCTGACTTCGTTCAGACGCAGCGAGCAGCTGCCCTTCCAGTAACGACGGAAGTGCTCCAGGCAAAAGCAAGGGAGCTTTTAAGGGAACGAGGCTTATCGCGGGCACACTTCAAAGCCAGTCAGGGCTGGCTACAGAAATTCATGAAGCACTTCGGCTTTAGCCTCCGCCGTCGAACCTCAATCGCCCAGAAGTTGCCCGGTGATTTTGAAGAGAAACTGATTGAGTTCCAGCACCGCATCTTCATGTTCAATAAACGTGTTTTCTTTTTGTGAACGCTGGCCCTGCCTTTTTGTTCAGCCTACATTCGAGGTAAGTTTTTTTTTTTTCGCGCCTTCGGACTTTCGGGGGTCGGCTTAGAATCGGGGCCGGCCTAGATTCGAATAAATACGGTATTTGGGTAAGGGGGAGAGGTGCATTCAATTGCTTCTGGCGCGTAGATCAACAATTCCAACGGCATTGCACCGCTATGTTGGTGCTACGCGACAACACAGGCCTTTTGTAACTTTTACAAAAGGCTTTTCTGGGTCCCTTTAAGCAGGAGCCTTGACCTCACCTCGTCAGGCAATTATACGTCCATCTCATATTCTCTTCTCTCACGCGCTGTGCCAACCTGGAATGAAATACACTCACTTCCCGCACCCATCTTCATGACCGAGGCTCCGCCCTGCCCAAACATAACAAGGGTAGAGCTACGCGTGCACGGTTTATGGATTATTTATCAGCAGCGGCTCGCACTGAATGGAAAAACACGAGCTCAGATTGTTCGGATAACCGCCGGCAGTAAGTACCCTAACCTTTCACGGGCGATAAGGTTCGAACCTAACGAGGGCACACTTCCTGCCATGGATATTGCTTGCAGAAGCTCGGGCATTCACCGGAGTCGGTTATTGACTTCACTAAGTGCGCACCGGTGCTTTTCCAAAACGAAACTGAAAGCATGTTGGCTGACTCTGAAGCATGAGGGAAGCAGCCTGTGTTGCAAGGTACAAGAGCTGTAGTCTCCACTTTTTAAATGAGATCAGCTGACGGAAAGTTTTGATTTACTTCATGTGCTCAACCAATTAGGAACTGTTTATTTGAGGAAAACATTTATAGATGCTTCTATAAAGAGCTATTGCCATTCACAACATTTGTGACGTCAAAAACCGCAGTACCGAAAAGCGTACAGGGCGTCGTCACCTGTTTTCACGTTTCTGGCATTTTCTGCCTTATTACACAACTGCTAGTGCTGATTTCTACTAATACAGGCCAACTTGTCTCCCCTAAAGTCCCTTTAATTGAGAACGACTGCATGCTAAACATCAAACAATTTTTACCTATCAGAAGTCAAGTGCGTGTATCGTGTTTAAGCGCGCCTGAGAGAGCGCGCGTGCGCAGGCAGTCCACCCCACCCTGTTTCCCCCTCTCTGCACTGCACTGTATAAAACGAGCGCACAATAAACCAATGTCGATTCTTCGCTGGGAGACGGCTGGCATCGGTTCCTGATAAGCACGAAACATGGCGTCAGAAGTGGCCACGGGCGATTCTCGGCATTGAAAGACGATACCATGGCCACGGCGGAACCGGACAGAAGCGGTATGGAAGTTTTGTTGAAACCGCCCGAGCATCTGCGGCTGAATGACGATATTAGCAAGAATTGGCGCCTGTTTAAGCAAAAGTTTGAGCTGTTTTTGACTGCTTCAGCGCCAGCGGCACCCAAGGAAACACCAACGCTGGGTCCCACCAAGCTTGCACTGCTGCTCAGCATAGCCGGCGACGACGCTCTCGAAGTGTACAACAACTTCTCCTTCGGCCAAGGTGAGGACCGGAATGATTACACCCCAGTAATCAAGAAGTTTGACGAGGATCTTGTCGAGCAGCTAAATGAAGTGCATGAGTGCTACGTATTTCGTCAACGCGTTCAAGACGAAGGTGAGCCTACGGAACACTTTCTGCGACCTAAGAAAGCTGGCGCAGTCCTGCAACTTTGGCACAATGACGGAATCAATGATTAGGTATCAGCTTGTGTTCGGAGCAAAATGTGACAAAGTACGCGAAAAGCTTCTTTGTGACAACAAGCTTACTCTTGCGACAACAGAACAGCTATGCAAAGCTGCCGAAGTCTCCGCCGCCCGAAACGACATATGGACTCGAGAACGACAAGTTGACCCAGTTAAGGGGAGACGTGGGTCTTGAAATGAACTTTTTTATTATTTAAGTTAGGGCCATGAAAATTACTGTGCATATGTGTCTTGTTTCCCTGATTTCAAATATGCAATTACCGTAAAATTCCGAGCAAGCGCCCCCACCCGTGCAAGCGCCCCCCCACCACTTCAGTGCTAATTTCAAATTTCCCCGCCATTCCGTGAAAGCACCCCCCCTCCCTCCACACAGTTATCACGCACGACGTGCAGGCAACACTGGCTTGCTGGAGCCAGTCTAAGAATCCAATCCAATCTACTTCAACCGAACGCTACACGCCATTTGTTTCTTTGTTTTGGCGGTGGTAGGTCATGCATTCCTACACAGTTGCAAAGAAAATCGAGGTGATCCGATGGCACCGAGAGCACGGGAAAAACGTGCACCAGACCTCTCGACAGTTCAAGCTCGACCGAAAGCGCATACGTGAATAGGTGAAGAATTTTGACAATCTGCTGCAGCAAAACTTCGGAAAAGCAAAACTTCGATGGAAGCTAAGCAACGGCACCCCAGTGTTCAGCAAGTACGTGGACGATACGCTGTTCGAGTTCTTAGAGCACGAAAGAAGCACGGGACGCGCCGTTAGCAACTGGCTGCTGTCTGAAGAGGCTGTGAAAATAGCAAACAGCATGCAGTTAGGTAGCTTTGTAGCTTCCAGCCACTACATAAGCAGGTTTGGAAGCAGCGGTTCGGCGTTGCAATGTGCCACGCCATGAACGAGAGCCAGAGGACGCCCGAGGAATCTGCGGAGGCATTAAGCGCCTTCCAGACTTCCGCGAACTTCCTGCGATGGCGAAATGACGTCAAAAGGCAACTTTAAGAAGCCGTCGCGGCAGCAGGTCCTTGTGGCGCGCTGCTTCAAGGGGTGCGGCATTGCAAACGCAATCGATGGCTCCGAGGACGGCGACCTGCACGGCGGGCTGGCAGATGTCGGAGCCGTGGTGCCAGAAGAGCGGGGTGGACTGGAAGACGAGTGCACTGAACTGTTTTTGGCTACAGACTCTGAGGAGCCTTTCGATGGTTTCGAAAGTGACGAACAGCAGTAAGATCAAGCCGTAGCACCCGAAGACTGAGGCAGCAGAGTGCTGCAAACTTTTTTTTTGCTGCTAAGTTTTCCAATGGTTTCCAAAGTAACTAACAGTAACATCTTTTGCGTAATAAAGTTCATCTTCCTAATGAAAGTTTAAAACCACGTGCACTGCGTTTTTTTCCCGTAAAAACAATTGTCGCCGCCATCTGGAATTTTGGTGCCGTTCCAAGATAGTGCCCCCCCCCCCTTCACTTTGCCGGTAATTCCGCCTTGCTGAGGGGGGGGGGGCGCTTGCTCGGAATTTTACGGTAGTTTTAAGGTAGCATATTTAGTTTTTGAGTTACAGAGGAAATACTGGAGCCTAATTAGGTCATTTCTTACAGGCCGTTAAGGGACTTTTTAATTGGAATTTTTAAAAATAAATGGTATGAAAATTTAGCCTAAGACTTGCCATGCATGCTGAAGCTATTTATATTTCTGTAAAAAAAAGGTTTATTAGATAAAATTATGCTAATCATGCTCAGTATGCCATTCACACAGCCTAACGAGGTTACGTTATTGCTCATTACAACTATGTGGTGCATGTTGCACCATTAAAAATAGCTTCAGCATGCAGGTCATTTCATTCTGAATTCAACGGTGTAAGTTTGGTTGAAATCGTCAAAAAAGAAACCACTGAAAACCCCCGTAAGGCTAGGCACATCGGCAAAAAACGTGAAGCTGAGTAAATTGCATTTGAAGTTTTGACACTGATTGCACAAAATTCTATGAGGGATTCTATGCAATATTGTTTGCAAACATGAAATGTAGTTCTTCCTGAACAAATTGAGATATTAAGTTTCATAATACGTTTATAGGAACAAATAAAAAAAAATAGAAAGAACGACCATGGTGTAAAAAAAAATTTCACAATGTAATGAGAAGACCTTGGAAAAGGTTATGGGAGGCGTCAGCAGCATGAGCCAGCTCCATAAGCAGAATTTTTATGGCCTTAAGAAGGGCCTTTTGTTTGTGTGGCGCCGGATGGGTCCCTTACAGCTGTCCCGGGCTGTAGTCGCCAGACGTGTCGTTCCTGTGCCGCTTGGAGAACCTCTCCTTCACGCCGCTGCGGCTCTCGTGGGCTGCGTTTGCCTTGTGCAAGCGCAGGCTGTCTTTTTCTATGCTGCGGCGTACAAAGCCGTTGCCGGCAGCATAGCCCAGGCTTGCAGTGACAGACTCCATCGTTGCTCGCCTACCCTGGTTATACACTGCAACGGCCTCTGCAACAGCCCTCTTCACACTGTTGAGAAAGGCGTTGGAGTTCTTTGATGTCTGGGTCCAGATGACAGAGTGGAGGCTCTCGCTGGCATTCTGGCTCATTCCATCACTGCACCGTGCCAGCAGGTCTTCATTACTCAGCCTGGCGAACACTGGCTCCAGGGCAACCCGAACGCAGTCGGGAAGGGGGTTCTTGTGTGCAGGTGGATCCTCGCCGTTAGCAAGGGCTCGGTTGTACTTGCACCATGACTCAGCCCCGTCAGGGCACCTGCTGTGATTTGGTGCACTGTCTGTGGACGTCATGTGCAAGAGCGTGGCTTCCTCCCTGGCACGTCGTTGCGGTTGCTCCTAAGGCCGTAGCCGTAGTAGCTCTGAATCTTCTTGATTCGGTCTTGCGTGAGCCGTCCTCCACCTCCGAGTGACTCCCCCTGGGCCTTTGTCTTGTCAAGAACACCACACAGGGTTGTCCCCATCCTTTTGGCCACGTGGTTGATGCAGTCCTTTTTACTGATGCTGATGAAGCCGTACACTCCTGCTGCAGTCAGCGCATAGAAAGTGCGGCAGTCTCCATCACAAACAACAGTGGTGTATCAGAGTCCATACTTGGCCAAGGATCTCTGAAACATGATCAGTGCAGCCTCTACCTCCATCCGGCCTGCATTGCAGTCAATGTTCCTCTGGCACTCGTCGGCTGCATACCAGTCACTGTACCCGTCATCATCTGGGTTTGGTCCGAGGGCACAACCGAGGCAAAAGTTGGACAACACTACGTGGTCCAAGACCAAACCCGAGTAGAGCTCTATAATGCACCCCACGCCAATGTGGGAGCTTCGCCCTCGGGTCATCCAAGACCCATCAAAGACAACATCAATATTGCCCACTGGGTTCAGGAGGTCTGCGCAGAGAGTTTTGACAACTGCTGCACTGGCAGCTTCGCTTGCAGTTGCACAGGCTTCAGAGGCTTGAAGAAGCTTGGTTTTCAAATGCCCCTGAAAAGTCTTATGGTGCAGGCCACGGTGGGACAAGTTCATGCACGCGCAGAAGTCTGCAAGGGCTGTAACACCTTCGCCAATCGAATGTATACCCTTCATGGCCCTCATGTTCACTTCAAAGGGAGTGATGTTTGCAGTCCCAGCAACCCTTGGGGAGGAGAATTGTTTCTTCTCGAATTCGCACGTGGCGCAAACGAGCACAAGCGTGACTGCCAAGCCATACTCTTTATCCTCAGCCTTCGTGAGCGTCAGGGGTCCCGAACCGCAGCTACCGCACTTCGCCTGCGCGAAGAAGTCGTTCAGGACCTTCATGTCCACAATGACAAAATCAGTTCCAGCATCGCTTGCCTGGCTCCCCTCGTTGACGCCGAGAAGGTCGAACTTCCGCTGGGTCGCCGACTTTCCTCACAACGCTTGCTTGCACTGTTGCGATTTGTCAACGTGCTGCTGCTGCTTCGTCGCGGAATAGAATGCAGTGTCGACGCGCTCCGCTCTGCCAGCACTTGAGGAACGACCGTTGCTACAACTCGGGCCCGCGATGCCATCGGCAGGCAACTCGGCTGACGTTACCGGCAAATTCGGAAACTTTTGTTGATCCACTGAATCTGGCGGGGCTGATTGCGATGCTTCGCTTGCACATGACACAGTTTTTTTGTTCCAGGCTCGTCTCGACGTTTTTCCGAAAGCTTTCCGCGTGCTCGCTTTCAACCGAACATCGCCCGGCATGTCGAGAACATAGACCCGCACCTTTTCGCACGGAGAAACAACGTTCAACACAACCGCAAACACGAAGAACACACCAACTTGTCGAAGAAAAGACGAACCGTCGACCGCGGGGAAAGAACAACAAAGAACGATGCGCGTAGATCGCAATGGGCGCCGCCGTGAATACCACGAGGCGCCGCCGCCGCCGAGCAGACGACACGGAGAGCGGGCGAGCTGAGAGGAGGAAAGGAGCAAAAAAGCGGAGAGGCGCGTCTAGGCCAATGGCAGAACGGCGTGCGCTGGTGCGCGCTCTGACGTGCCCACCGGGCGGAGGAGCGACCAATCAGTGATTGTTATCTGCCCTTTGAAAAAACGAAGAAAACAGACGTTCCACGAAGTCATCGGGGAAGAGAAGGACGTGGGAACGTAGAGAAGAGAAGCAGCTTTCAAACAAGACCAAAATGGCCGCCATCGACCGCGCCGTTGCAGGCGGAGTGGGGCGCGAATTTCGACTAACTTTCGCTCTGAACTCGCGTTTTTAGCGCTGCGCGAGCATCGTATTTATCGTTTTTTTAATATTTAGACTTCGAATTTGACGATGAAACTTTTCAGGCAGGTACTTTAGAGTATATATAACCCGAATATGTCATTTTCAAAAAATGCCAAATTTCGCGTTTTTTTACCATTTCAAGACCCGCGTCTCCCCTTAAGGCGAGGCCTAGAGGCGCTGAACAACCCCCTGAATTTAGTGACCGAGGTGTGGGCGGGTGCATGTCCCTCGGAAATGCCCAGCATTTGGACGCATATGTAAAAAATGGGCGGACAAAAATCATTTTGCCGTCTGTTGCAAAACCACCAAGCAGGTCGCTGAAGTTGAGGACAGCGACGAAGATTTTCAGATTCTTGAAGTATCCGTAGATGCTGTTTTGCAGCAAAAAGACTGGATCATCCAAGCCCATGTCGGTCATCACGCACTGCACCTAAAGGTCGACACTGGCGCCCAAGCAAATCTGCTGCCGTACAGCATGTACCAAAAATTGCAGCCCAGTTCGTGATTGAGGGCCAGCAACTCGGTTCTACGTACGTATGACGGAGGAATCATCAAACACATGGGTATTGTCACTGTAAAACTGGCACTCTCCACCAGCACAGCTGACACTGACTTCTTTGTCATCAAGAAAGGACGTCAAGCGCTGTTGGGACTACAAGCAAGTGAGCTGCTCGGCTTGTCCTCACGCTCTGTGAACGCAGTGTCTACGAATACAAGTGAGCAAGTCGTCAAGCAGTTCCAAGAAGTGTTCAGCGGCACGGAATGCCTTCAACGGCAATACCGGATGGTGTTGCAAGACGACGCCGTTCCTGTCATCCAGACAGCTTGACGAGTGCCCCTGGCACTACAAGGGCCCCTCAAACGGGAACTCGACTGCATGGAAAAGGCAGGCTTCATGGTCAAGGTACAAGAGCCTACGAACTCGGTGAGTCCTTTAGTAATTGCCAGGAAAAGGGATGGCAAATTGAGAGTGTGCATGGACCCCAGAAAAATTAATGAATGCTTGAAGCGAGAACATTTTGAAATGCCACGTCAAGAGGACTTCGAGGCTGAGCTTGCGGGCGCAATCATTTTTTCTCGTTTGGATGCAACTTCGGGGTTTCATCAAATACCGCTCCACGAAGACACTTCAAAAATATGCACTTTTGCCACTCTGTTTGGCCGTTATCGCTTTCTGGGACTTCTCTTCGGAATAGCCTCGGCGTCGGAAGTTCTTCAAAAAGCCGTTGGTCAGATTTTCGAGTCCATACCAGGTGTACGCGTGTACATCGATGACATTCTTATTTGGGGCGCAACGAGGGACGAGCATGATGAAAGGCTGCGGGCTCTCTTGGAAGCAGCGCTGAAAGCGGGGCTAACATTCAATGCCGCAAAATGCGAAATCGGAGTTTGTTTCCTAGGCGATATCATATCCGCAAAAGGTACACAGCCAAGCCCTGAATCTGTGAACGTCAAGCAGAACATGCCACCACCGACTGACAAGCATGGCGTACAACGCGTGCTAGGCGTGGTGGATTATTTTTCTAAATTCCTCCCAGCACCAGCTGAGAAGACGCTGCAAATGCAACAGCTAGTGAAAAAAGATGCCGCGTTCGAATGGAATGCCAATCACACCAAGGAGTGGGAACAACTCTGCACCCCTCTGAGCAAGAAGCCAGTGCTTGCAATTTTCGATCCTGAACGAGACACAAAGATAACGTCCGATGCGTCACAGAATGGCATAGGTTCCGCGCCAATGCAGCGTTATGATAACGCGTGGAGGCCAGTCGCTTATGCCTCGCGCGTGTTGACCGATGCCCCGAAAAGGTATTCGCAGATCGAAAAAGAGGCCATCGGCGACATGCCACCGAGATTGCAGCGTTTTTTTCTTGCACTTGCTGAAATACCGCGTCCACCTGCAGATTGTCCCCGGGAAAGAATTGGTTTTGGCCGACCTGCTGTCGAGGGCCTCCGTTGGACCACCAGACGACGAGGCGGACGAAGACGTCGAGACTCGTGCCGTTACAACTGTGCAGGCACTGGTCAGCGACGCCACACAAGTACGACTGGCAAGGGAGACACAAAACGGCAGGTATTTGAGAACTATCCTTGAGTGCCTGCAAAACAGGCAACCCGTGGACGGAGAACTCAAACCCTTCGCCGGAGAACTCTTGGTGGTCAATGGCGTATTGCTCAAAGGATGCAAAGCTGTTATACCGCAAAGCATGCGCCGTGAGATGTTGGATAGGATTCATGAGGGGCACATGGGAATAAACAAGTGCAAATGCCGAGCCCGCCGTTTAGTTTTCTGGCCAGGACTTAGCACAGACGTCGAACAGGTTGTCAAGAATTGTGCAACTTGCAGAAAATATTCTTACAAACAAGAAAGTGAGCCTCTCATGATGGGACCTGTGCCGGAGCATGCGTGGTTCAGAGTGGGCGTCGACATTTTTCACTACGCCGGCAAAGCGTTCCTGTGTGCGTATGACTCGCTATCAAATTTTCCGGAGGTAGAGGCGCTGTACGACACATCGGCTTCTACAGTTATCAAAAAGCTAAGCGCGGTATTTGCACGATACAGCATACCGGCGGAAGTGTGCACCGACAATGGGCCGCAGTTTGCTAGCCGGGAATTTGCTGCATTCTCAAGAAAGTTTGATTTCAAGCCTACAACATCGAGTCCCTTGTTCCCGCGATCAAACGGTCTGGCAGAGAAAGGAGTGAGTGCAAGTAGTGAAGAGAATTCTGAAAAAGACGACGGAAGGAAACACTGATTTTTGTTCGGGACTCTTGAATTACAGGGCCAGGGGCGGCTACGCATGCCCTTGCCTGATTTCAACTCGGTCCCACACATGGCCGTACAGAAGCACAGCTATGCACGCTGAACGGGTCGTCCCCTCAGGCCGTTGGGCGAAGGGCAAGTCGCCCGCATACGGGGTAAGGACTGGGCAACAAGGGCCAAGGTGGTCAGCATGACGCGACCGAGGTCGTACCACGCCGTTACCGAAGACGACAACGTTTTTCGGCGTAACCGACAGCACCTGCTTGCAACTACTGAGCCCTTCCGCATCTCCGCCGAAGACTGGGCCGATGAGAACTCCGATGCACCACCAGAACAAGCTCCACCACTGGCCCCGGCTTCGAAGGAGCCGCAAGTTCCCAGAAGATCGACCCGAGATAGGAGAGCACCCCATCGACTAGAATACGATGACAATTTTGTGCAAATTCTGTAGTTACGTTCTCTCTCGATGTTTTATTTTTTTTTTCCTTCAGAGAAAGGAGGATGTATCGTGTTTAAGCGCGCCTGAGCGAGCGCGCGTGCGCAGGCAGTCCACTGCGCACCCTATCTGTTTGCCTGTCCCTGCATTGCACTGTATAAAAAGAGCGCCCAATAAACCAACGTCGATTCTTCGCTGGGAGACGGCTGGCATCGATTCCTGATAAGCAGGAAACAAACTGCATATATTTTTTTTAACACTCGCTCGAATATTATATTCGGTATTACCTTCAATCAGAGTTTGCCTTCATATTTTTTAAGTATCTTGCACAAACAGTGAACCCATTTGTCAAAATTGTGAACATCACAATTGTCATATTTGTCAAAATTGTCAAAACTGGGCGACTTTTTCCCCAATAAAAATGACATATACTTGGCCTAGTGCCCTCTGCAAGGAAAACCATTTGACATGCACATATCCCAAGCTAGCAGTTTCAAGTACCTCGGCGTCACATTTACGTGGTCAACACACATAGATATCATTTGCACTTCAGCACGACGTAAACTCGGTCTTTCGAGGCACGAAATTAAGAATTCACCGCCCCATGTCAAACTGCTTGCTTTTAATACACTTGCAAGACCCCTTCTAGAATATGCAGCTATTGTTTGGGATCCTCACGAAACTCGAGCGAATTTAGACTTGCTGTACGTTTCCTTTACAACCGTTACCGTCATAATGATTCCCCAACCAATTTAATGAAAATAAACTACATAACGACACTGCAAGCTCGCCGGAAATTAGCTAGACTTAAGTTTCTCTACTAACCCTGGAACCACAAATTTCTACTTGATCCTTCATTGTACTTGCAGCCTCTTTCATCCCGGCCAACCAGGAACTATCACCCTCTAAAATTCACTCCGATTTTTGCTTGCACAAACAACTTCAAACACTCTTTTTTCCCTCGTACTATCAGTGACTGGAATGCACTGCCTCCTGAAATGCTTATGTCAAGAAATGTGCATTCCTTTATTGAACAGTTACAAGATTAATTCTTTTGCTAGATTTGCATAATGATCCCTTACCCGAACCCCCACCTTTTTCTTTTTTTCTCTGACCTGTTTAATCACGCTTGCATCTTCTGGTTTTTTTTTTTTTTTTTTTCACTGACCTTTGCATTTTTGTGCAATGCACTTCTGTATGTTTACCTTATTTTTACTGATCATGTAACAATTTCTGTACACCCCCACTTCTGCTTGGGCCACCAATGGCCTGCAGTATCAAAAAATAAATGAAAATAAATAGATAAAAGAAACGGCCGCTATGACCAGGGTTGAATACGCACCGTTGTGCAGCCGCCCAAAGTCTCCACCACTGAGCCACCACAGCGGGTACTAATGAGTTCTGATTGCGCACATCTGACCCCCGTCAGAAATGCGATATTTGCCCACCAATATTGTTCCCGCAGTCCCAATCCGCAGGACCCCAGTCGCGGACAGCCAAAACAAAGTCAGGCTGTGCTCAATGCCCGACCATTCCCCAATAACGCGTAATTCGACGACGGCCCTTTCCAGATTCATACCTTTCAGTGGAACTCATTTAGAGCCCGGACAACGCCACGAAGGGGTAGGTGCCCACAGGCCTGGCCCTCTCTCCACACAGGCATGAGGAAGCGTCGCCTCCACGACAACGCTGCTTGTCCTCGGGAAAGGTCGCGTTCCCACCAAGAGGTAGACTGCTCGTCAGTGCCCTGCTAGCTGGGGTGAGATAGGGAAGCATGTTTCGGGCACAACATGAAGAGGCAACACCAAGGCAACAGCACAAGACTACCATGACATTCTGCTAACTGAGACTCCCTTTTCTTGGTCTCCAGGCATCGCCCACCAAGACACCTTGTTACAGCTCATTTTCAAAACTAAAACACCTGCAATCTTTCCATGATGCTCCCTGCTCTAGAGAGAAGAAATTAAAAACCCGCACTTAAATCACCTCCGCGGCGGAGATATTAGTTCAACACAACTCAGACGTTGTGTTGAACTAATCAACACAACTCAGATCAACACAACTCAGATATGAAAACAGTTAGTGTCGGCGTGCCTCAGGGAAGCATTCTTGGGCCTTTGCTTTTCTGCATTTACATAAATGACGTAGTAAGCATTGACACCACAGCCAAATTCGTTATATATGCTGATGATATGACGATCCTTCTGAGCGGATCAAGTTCAAGTCGCTTATTTCCTCATGCAAACAACATTCTGAACGGTCTGTCATCATGGAGTAGTGCTAATTTGCTTAAAATAAATGCAAATAAAACTAAAGCTGTCCTTTTTAGGGCAAGAAATAAGAGAGTAGAAATACCCTTTGCCCTACGGGTAGACAATAGAGACATCGAGCTCGTACCTGTTTTTAAATGCCTGGGTGTACATTTTGAGGAACATATGTCATGGAATTTTCAGTTAGATTCAGTTATTACTAAGCTTTCTAGAGTTACCGGTATTCTGTCTAGACTGAGATTTTGTTTACCCAAAAGTGTTAAGCTTTTTATTTATAACTCGTTATTTTTATGTTACGTCAACTATTGTCATCTGGTATGGGGCACAACTACGCAATCCAATATCACTAAACTTCATGTATTGCAGAAAAAGGCAGCCCGAATAACTGTAAATGCAGCATATGATAGCCACAGCTACCCTATTTTTAAAGATATGAATTTAGTTCCAATGCCTGAGTATTACCGAACCACACTAATCAAACGATATAAAAATGGACTAAGAAAAAGTAACAATTTTCTGTCGAATATTTCAAAACTAACTGCAAACCAGTACCAGCGTAACTTCCGTACTTTTGCACGCTGGGAAATGCCGCGGGCCCGCACGAACTACGGCACACAAATGCTACGTCACCTTCTTCCCTTTTATCTAAACAAGCTTTGACACTGAATAGTCTTTGAAAAATCAGTGCCTTTTTATTTTTTTACCGTGCTGTTCAATTGACACCCACTTCTCGTCTAGTGATTGTATACCTATATGCTTGATGTAATTTATCTTTTTTCTCCTTCATGCTCTTCTTTTATCTTAAACAACTTCGGCTGCGTTTTGCTTCGTCTTGTTATAGTTAGTTGCTATGCGTACACATATCTTGCGATGGGATTTGTGTTTTTAATATCCATGCATTGTAACTTTGTATAAGTATGTGCATGCTTATGTTGGCAGCAAACCACTGCTGCCGTTTTTGCCTTGTACATGGGGCCGTGGACCCTGTCAAGCCCGTTTAGTCGCTTTTTGTTCACGGTCCCCAACACAGATGTTGTTGAAATAAAAAAAAGATTGAAAAAAAGATTGATGAGCCCCACCCATCGGACAGTCCTGACCCTTGCTTCGCTGCGCTCTCTGGTTTAGATGACAGGCAGCTCGTGGACCGACTTATCAGTTCGCAGGTCATCCTCCAGGCAGATGTAATGGAACTAGCCAACACCACTATTCGGGTCTCAGAATCGTCACCATCGAATATAAGTATGCTTATTGATTTGCACCAAATGGCAGAACAAGAACAAGACGAACTTCGAAAGCTGGACGGTCATATCCAGAGCCTTCTTGACTTTGAGAGTTTTGTGGCTGACTTAGAAGAAGGCAAAGAGTATTCATACGCGATAAATCGCACGAAGGTTTCGTTAAAGGAGCCATGAAGAGAAAACAAAAGTTTGTTTTATTCGAAAGATTAGGTGTTTCATAGTACCCCAAGCGCTTTCCCGGAAGCAAATGATGCTTTATTCACTGAGAAATAAGGCAATTTAAGCCAAAATTTTAAATCTCCCGCTAAAATTGCACATTTCGTCACGTGAACAATGGCGTCACATGGCCGGTCCATGAAACAGATACTTAGTATGTCGACTCCATATAGCACCCACACGCGGGAGTCGACCGAGACGGCGGCCATTTTAAAAATACTAGTAAAACCTAGTGCACCCGCAGCCCTATAGAATCGCCTGATCCGGAGAACAAAACTCTCGCCGAGGAGCTCGGGCTTGCATTTAACAACCTCACACCACTTGAACGCTCAATGCTTCCAAGTGCACGAGCGGCAAGAGTTGTGGGATACGCGGTGGACGGGAAAGCGACCATTCCGCGATAGCCACAACAGACGAACGCCCAGCCGTCGGCACCGCTGCCTCGTCAGCCCCGTCGCAACGGACGAATACAGACTGGTACGTATGTGCCGTATTTTCAATTTCAGTAGCAGTATCACTTATGCCAGTTGGCCGGTGTCGAGTATGGAAAGCCGTTCGCTCGAGCTCTCTGCTCCGACCAGAAGATTCGAGCGTCAGTGCGCGGTGTGTACGGCAATTTTTTCCCCCAAGGTCAGAGCGCTTTGACGAAGTCGGCGACGAGCGCCAGCATGTCCGGGTCCCTGCCGTAATCATTTCCTCGGAAATGAAGCGAGCACACTCGTACTTTCTTTAGCTCTCTTTCTCCTCCGTTTGCAAAGTTAACAAAACGTAGCCACTTGCTTCGCCGAGGTTCGTCGTTGGGCAGCACATGAAAGGAGATCTCACCGGCGGGGATGTCTCACTCCCTCGACGATTGGCCCGTACTACATGGGCATTTCAAAACACAGCAACGAAATTTCATTGTAAAGTACTCGAACAAACTGAAGTTTTCAGTGGTTGTAAACTGTAAACGAGCTTGTAACGATAGCAGCAAGCCAACACGACCTCGATACCGAAACCTGTGCGACGAGTGGCACTATCTCGTTGCTGCTCTGTGTTCCTTACTCTCCTTGTTTCTATTTTTACGTTTGCTGGTTGGCGATATGACAGCCAACCTCCTGTGAAGGGATTACGATACCAAGCAAGGTCGCGGCTGTGCGTGCTGGGACGGTTCGTTGGCCCCGAAGAGCCTTGAACCCGAAAATTCGTCTGCGCGACGGTGGCAACGGCGAGATGTCGAGCTCGGCCAACGGTAGTTTCGTACGCATTGGCATACACGCTTGCGTGTTCGTTCGAAACTTCAACCGTTTACTCCACCGTTCTTTGTCATAAAAAGAATGTACAGTATGTTTCACGGGCATTTAGCTCGCTAGGCAAACTGTAAGCCCTGCCTAACATGCGTTTGCTTTTGCCGGCCTCCGCCAATCGCAGAGCATTCCCAAGTGACATCACAGGTTCTGTTGCGGAAAATGAGCTGGTGGGTCGCATGGTCATTTCCTTTTTTCCTAATTATGTAGCTTATTTGAGCGAAGTTTGCGTTATAAGTGGTGTCGTTATGGTTCTAACGAGGCAATCTTTCGAATGAACCAAACTTGTGTTTTCTCTTCATGGCTCCTTTAAAGGAGCCATGAAGAAAAAATGCAACTTCGTTTAATTTGAAAGAACTAGGATTCAGTATCTTACTCAGCTCCATTACAGCCACAAAAGATGCTTTTTAGCGAAAAAAAAAAAGCAAGAAGTATTTAAAAACTTTCAAATTTGGCACCACAGTGACGTGTTATGAGCAAGAATGACGTCATACGGGCCAACAATAAAACATAATTTTCAGTGCGTTAACTGCACGTTAGCATTCAAGTGATGCGGTCAAATGGAACTAGAGGCCCCATTGCAGAAGTCCAGTCATGTGTCGTTGCGACAGGTCAGTTAGGCGGCCGCCAATTGCACAAACCAGGTTCCGTGACGTCATAGAAAAGTTGCGGGAAATTGGCTAGGGGGTCGCGACTGCTTCACACGTTTTCTTTAATATCTCCGTTATTTGTTCGAAGACTGCGATGATATTAGTATCATTGTTATTGGGACTAAGCAGCCTTTCTAATAAACCCAACTTGAATTTTGTCTTCATGGCTCCTTTAAAGGAACAAATTTCTCAGGCAACTTAGAGGACGTCGTCCACCACAACGAAGACTTTGTTGCCACCTCTATACAGGCAGGGGTCTCCCATTCAGAGAAAGGACGTGGTTGACTTCCCATTCGCAATAAGGGCTGCCTTCGAAGCCGTGTGTCCGTCGTCTTCAGTGGAAGAGAAGATGGAGCAGCACAACGCCCCTGCATCTGCAACGTCAACAGTGATCCAGGCCGCAGGATGTAGCAGCAAGACTGCGTTCGACCAAGCAGCCGGCGTCGTGGCATTCCGCCAAAGTGATGACGATAACACATCTCAGACTTGGATGCGCCGGCGGCCAAACCCAAGAAGCCATCCCGCATGGGCAACACTGAGGTAAAGACAACGGATGAACAACGTAGAAGTGATCCTGCGTGCAACAACAGCAAGACATTCAGCCATGAACCGTCGTTCCCAAACGAGTGGCTCAGTAGCAAATCTTGGAATATGCATGGACAAGTTCGTGAAAGTAAAGGGTCTGTTCAACCACAAGAAAGCCAAACCAGATCCACGCCGGCGACACAGACGCAAGTGGGAAACACTCAGCCAGCACGCATAAAGAAACATCGAAGGTGAATAGGAAAAGAAAAAAAACCTGCGTCGCATGCCCCCGCGCGAGGGCAGAGCATTGGGGGTGGTCACGTGGCGTAGGTTGTGGTAGTTGGCGGTGGTAGTTGTAGTTGTTGTTGTCGTACGGGTGCGTCGATGGCACTTGAAGGCCAAGTACGATGAAATGCACGAGGCATTGGAGCACGGGAGTTTGTGAGCTTGGACGAGTTCCTGCGCGCCTTTGACGTGTGGTCCGGGGAGGAGTACTCGGAGATTCTGCGGGCTGGCGCGTCGCGTCCGTGCGTGCTTCACGCGAGGACCCCCGCCGAGAAGCGCCTGAACGCGTTCAACCCGTGGATCGGAAGGGTTCTCGACTCCAAAATGGACCTGCAGATCATCCTCGACCACTACGCGTGCGCGGCGTACGTCGTGGACTACGTCAACAAGGCCGACCGCGGCATCTCGTTCTCGTAACGCGGGGTCCGTCGCTCGCCGCTGACGTTTCGAAGCCGTGTCTCGCTCTCGATTCGATGGATCCGCAGCTCGACGCTGACGACTGGCGGCGGCCTCTCGTTCTCGACGCTCGGGATCGGCCGCTGCCTTAGCGCGCGCAGTAGAGGAAGAGGAGGTAGCACATGCTGCTGCAACGCCTCTTTCAGCGCCGGAGCACACGCATGCGCGCCCGCACCTGTTGTTGAGAGCGAGGAGGAGCGGGGGAGGGGCGCACATGCTGACTGGCTGCGGACGCTGATCGCCAACGGACAGGTGACATTGTGAGTTAAAGAAATGCTCTGCATTTAAAAGGGACCACTGACCAAAAGATTGAGGCTGCATCCCGTATCCGAACTACACATGCTCGCTCGAGGACTAATTTGATCGCCTCATTCGGAAGACAGTCCGATTCAAGCAAACCAGCGTGCCCCATCCTAGGGAAGAAACCAGCAAGAAAAAGACATCGCGCCTCGAAGCATCGACAAAGGATAAAGCAGAAGGCATCTGCCACCTCTCGCTTTCAAAAGAATGACATCGGACCACCACCTACGGAAAACCTAGACTACCATGTTCTGCACTTCCCCACTAGTGTCACCGTCAGGGCTGGGAGTATCTTGCAGATTTAGTAAGGAAGAGGCTAGCTGCCTACTATCATAGTCATTGGAGCTAGAGGAGAAAGAAGCTACCGTATAAACCGGATTATAGGTCGACCCGGTATATAGGTCGACCCCCTACCTTGAGGTGGGAAAAGTTGACAAAAAAAATAATTCGGCACAGAAGCGCACTCACAATGTCTATATTTATTTTTGACGCCCTTCCATCACTGCCACTCACTATGCCTGCCGAAGTCACTCGTCCGAGCTCTCAGAGTCGTCCGAGGATGACTGCTTCGCAATGTCATCTTCCATGCCATCAGACGCATTGCTGATGGAGGACTTCCTGAACGCTCGTGTAACCATGTCGTCGGCAGCGACTGCCCAGAGAAGGACACCCAGCTTGACACGGTCACAACCGGCCCGTATAGGTCTTTTTGTTGTCGCCGGCTATCCACTCATTGTACAGTTCGCAGAGCCCGTCCGCGCATGGCCTCCGGAGCGATCGTGAGCGAAGTTCCCGGACGAAGTTCCTGGACGAAGTCCGCCACTTTGTTCTCCAACTCGGGGTGCACCTCTTGATGTCCACGGAACGATCCGTTTCGGGGGTTGCACGCGCACAGCTTAGCTTTCTGGCTCCGCCAGTACCGCACACTTTTCTCCGAAACGCCTAACTGGCGTTGCGCCGCCATATTCCCATTCTGCTCGGTGACTCAATCGCCGTCAGCTTAAACGCCGCGGTGAACTGGCGTCGACTGCCGCCACTCATCTCGGAACAGAGACGTACAGAAATGTACACACGCACGCACAATAAACGAGTAAAAGACGAAAAACTAGAGAAAAGCGAAATCAAATAAAGGCCTGCTAGTGCGAGAGAGCAGTCCGACACGAATGGCGATGGCGACGGACTGCGCTTGCACATTGTTGCCAGACAACGATTTACATTCTGCCAATGACCGCTATATAAGACAAGGGGTGACTTTTGTGCGGATTTTTTTGGAAAAAAACTCGACCTATATTCCGGTTTATACTCGGTATAAACCTCAGTTCAGCACAGCCTTGGCTTCGCGTCCGCATCCCGTTCCATAACAGTACTGTTGCAAGCTGTATTGACAATCACACTTGCCATTCCACATATGCACAGAGCAAACATTTGGAATGTCAATCGCAATTTGTGGGAAAAAAATTACCAAAATGCTTAAAGTAATTACAGATGGTGATGCTTTTGTTACAAGACCTAAGATTTCAAATGCCCAAAGTCATAAAAAATGTGCTGCCGTAACTGTTAGCGCTCATGTGCATCCAACTACGGTTACCTACCCTTTGATTCTGTTCTGGGCTGCCACCAATAAAGCAGCATGCACAAACTCTGAGGCCATGCTTTGTATCCTTTGCACATGGAGGTCTCTGTGTTTTATTTACGTTGACGTTCACACGAGCAGAAGTGGGACACTTACGGGTAACATGCCCTCCCCTCATTCGCAGCCGGCACCGAGCAAAACCGCTGGTAACCGTACGATGCCTCCTCAAAGAAGACTCTATAAGCGGCAGAAGACGGGGAGCATGTTACCTGGCCGACCCAGGACAGAATCCACGATGCACTTGCTGGCTCTGCCGTGCGGTTCTCTCCTCCAAACCAAGTGCCGGCAATGCAGTTTCCACGGCGACCATGACAGTCGACTGGAGTCCACTCCAGGCAGCTTTCAAGCACAATCACCTCCCCATCGGCAGGCCCAGGACATTCCTGGCCACTGCATCGGACAGCAAAGAAACAACTGCTTCATACTGTGCCCACAAGCTCTCTGCCCATTTTGATTCAAGCACATAAAATTCCCACCCTTTCCACATTTCCCGAATTTCCTGCACACTCTCCAGGCCAAAGATAACGCGCAATTGCGGATAACTGCACCTGCAGCAGAGGTGCCGTGAAAGTAAGATGTTTTGTGTAGGATAACCCCAATGCATCTGCTTGGGGCAAAGTTTTAAGCAATGCTCCCAGTCATTTCAAAAAACCACAATGCATTTGGGCTAATGCGCCCTTCTTTAAAAAAAAAGAAAACAATACATTTGATCTGTTACAGCCAATGAAATAGTGCTATGGTGCTCCACTTAATGGTCAAAAAAATTTAACGGTCCCTAAAACTTCTCTTGGCTCCTGTGATAAAGCCACTCCTTGATAAATTTGTTAACAATATCGGCTTCAAACTTTTTGTTGTGCTGTGTTATTTTGGATGTTCACCCTGATTCGTAGACTGCCATATTTAAATGCTGAGGCACGGTTTATTTCCAGGGTGTCTACCAAGTTGACATTTTGAAATTCCCTGAGTTTTCCAGGTTTTCCCCGAGTCTTTTTGATAAATTCCCTGAGTGACACAGAACTCTATTTTACGTCAACACGGGCTGACGCCCCTTCACCGGTTGCTGTCACCCTCTAAAAAGCGCCTTATAAAATCAAAATATAACATAATAAAGTTGGATTGCGAACCAGTAACATTTATCTCATTCAAAAAGAAAACATAACAGAGTGGTAGCAAATTCACAGTGAATGAAATATCGAAAAAAATGGTAACACCATGCTGCCATGTTCTCAGCTCGCACTCGATGCCTCGGTGCTGTATTTCACTGTTTCAAAGAGTTTTTTTTTTGGGTTTGGATGAGGGACACCTGCATCTTAAACACCGTCACGTTAGGTGTCCTTAAATGCCACCATACTTCTAGCATCAAAGCGCTGCGCAGGATAAGCGGAAGAGTATTTGGGATCCACATTGGAAATCAGAAACACCTCAACTACACCCCACTATTGTGACTGCGCGTAAAGTTCTTTTGGCACGCAGCACGAAGCCGAAACATGCTGTCTTTCTATGCAGCGGAATATAGTGCTGGCTTGAAGTTAAAGGTAACTCTTAAAACAGGGTACAATGTCTATATTTGATACTTAAGAAGTATTTTGAACACAGCTACGATCTTTTAAAGTTGGAAATTAAGAGAAATGTGTTTTTATTATTACACCAGATTCACATCTCAAAGATTCGCAACGTGCGTCAACTAACTAGAAACCACAGTAAATGGTGTCAGGTGTTCCAGCATAGGATTAAAAGCTACTACTGCCCCTGCCCCTGTAGACTCCCTTACGCTGCCCCAACAAGCTATCGCGGCGTGCAACATTTTCTTCCACCTTTCAGGAGTCTGGAAAACATGCCAGAACACAAGGCGTACAGGGGGTCAGGAGGGGAAGGGGGAGGGGGGGGGGAGGAGTGACTCGCAAGCTGTATGAAGCTAGTTCTCACTGGAACCAAAGACTTCAGACGGCGCCATCAGCGACAGCTCCGGAGAGCTGTCCACTTTTGACGTGCGGTTAATTGAGCCAGCATTACCGTGAATTTCGATTCCTTTATAAAGTACAGCTAATTTTCCCTGATAGAAGGACAAATTCCATGAGTTTTCCCTGAGTTCTTCCACACTGCTCAAAATCCCTGAGAATTCCAGGTTTTCCCTGTTTTCCAGGTTGGTAGACACCCTGTATTTCGTATATGTAATCCACACTCAAATCGTACCCTTACCCTACAGATCAATGGTGCCCTAAGTCCCAAAACAACCGCTGTTAGCAACACACTGCCACTTGGAGTAAAAAGATAACAAGTACAGCTGGTTTCCTCACCTTGAAACACGTAACAATACTAATTCGATGCCGTCACATCTGCAGACAGCTCTCAACGTTCGCCTTGCACGGTGCAAGCACTTTGAATACAGTTACACCTAGATGTAACGAAATTGACAACAAAAGTTTGCAATTTTTCGTTGCATGAAGTTATTCGTTACATGCAGGTTTTGAGTTTAGACTCACATGAATGAATCAGAAACAAAAGCAGAAGGCTAGGAAGGTGATCTTACCCTTCAAGGATTTATTTCACAGTGAAAACCTGCACGAGTTACACCTGCTGCTTTCACACAAGCTTAGGCACTAGTACACAACACTCCAAAGAAGCAAGGTCACTTACCCTGTATTCACAGGCGTAACTTAAGTATTACTTTTGTATTTGGACACTTTTCAGTGACCTAAAACGTTTAAAGGACCGAACGAAGTGCTGGAAGGGCATCTTTTTGAGAAATTGATGCGCTTTTTTGCAATCACAATGGTGCCAGACGGCGACATTCTTCTTCTCACCAGCAGATATGGCTTTTTAAGATTGAGAGTTTGTCTAATTAAAAGACAAAACTTTTCGTTTTCCGGCAGCAGAACTCATCACCGATGGACCAATAACACAGGAGACGCACGACTACTCACCAGCAGGCGGGCCTAGCACCTCAAAACTTAGGTCTCGAACAGACACCAAACTCACACGTGGAAACGCACAGTAGTTACTGGTGCGGGCAAAAAAAAAAGGGGAAGTGCAGCTATTGTTGCTACCTGGTGTGGCGCGCAAAACCAGAAGTGGTTTGTAAGTTAGCCATCGGATGGCGCTAGCCACTCCGTTCATAATTATCGTCATCACATCATCATAAGAATGATATCACAATATTAATAACCATAACCATGAACATCACGAAGAATTTTGTTTTGTAGAGGCACGAAGCTTTGCGAAAGAAAAGCTGCAAGCGCAGTCACCGGCCAATCCACCATCACAGCGACGAGGACGGCAGCCGACTGGAAGCAAAGAAAGAAGCGCGAGGCTCGTTCGGAGAGAATAAGCATGGCGTCGTGAGAATCGGACGTCCGTTCTTTACAAGTGGCGCAGCCGACAGGATTTGAAGCCCCGAGGCGACCCAGCCTCCGGACCTGCTCTCCCTCGCGGCGATCCAGCCGCAGGGACGCCCCTCAGCAGCGGCAGCACTGCTGCCCGAGTTCATCGGTGGGGCTGCGGTCCCAGCACGAGCGCCGAACGCAAGGACAGCCCCCCAGGCGAGCCAGCCGTGGGCGCGACATTCCCAAGCGGCCGACGTCTTCTTGACTCGGCGCTGCGTCCGCCGTTCGCGCGTGATTTCTGCACTTCAGATTCTCCACCGAGAGTGACCGACCTTTCCCGATGGCGACCAGTGCTGCGCGTGGAGGCTACCCTTCTTGGGCTGCCCAGGCCCAGCGCGTTTTCATCGCCTGCCGTCGCGGATGTACCAGCGTTTCATGGATTCCAGGACGACGCTGTTCGCTGGGTACAGCTCATTGACAGCCTTGCCGCATGCCATGCGTGGCCTGAGAATATCAAGCGGTCAGTCGCTGAAGAGTGCCTGCGCGACGCTGCTCGGGCGTGGCATCTGTACGAGGGAAACACGCATTTTACCTGGGCAAGCTGGAGCGGGGCGTTGATCGCAGCATTTGGTAACTTCTCAGACACCTACAACACCCGCTACATGGAGATGCGCAGCCGGTACCAAGGCCACAGAGAGGACATCAAGGCCTACATGTATGACAAGCTCCGCCTGCTCGTAGACTGTGGCCTCCCTTGGCTGTCTCCCGCAGCGAGACAGTACGTCATAGATGGCCTTGCTGACCCTGCCCAAGCGGCAATCCTCATATTGCAGCCACCAGATGTGAGCCTGCAAGATTTTATCGACCTGGCCGTAGAACTGCAGCAGAGTGCAATCCGGCAGGCACAGGAACATCCCCTTCAGGCATCGCTACATACCCCGGTGGAGGCTCCGAGCCCTGGTCCTGAACTAAGTGACATGGCTGTGAAGGAGGAGGAGACAACCAGCAAGACGACCCCAACTGTGACTGAGGAAGGGGCCCCACGACCAAAGTATCCGCACCAAGCCCATAACCAGCCGGTGGTTTCCTGCGTGCCGATGGAGGCCTCCTCTGAAGATGAGCCACCTTCGGCTCCCGAAGTTTCGGAGAGGTTGTCACCGACGGAGGGCCAGTCACCTCCGCCACTTAACCTCTGTCTTCTGGAAGGCCAAGAAGCAAACGAGCTCGAAGTTTCCCAGAGCTGGAACGACGAAGGGGCCAGTCCTGAACTGAAGTCACTGAAAGAAGAGGAGGTGAACATCCAGACGACACCGAAGGTCACGGAAGGCGGGGAACCATGTCCAGAATCCCCCGAAATGACGCCGAAAGACAATCTTACGTTCTCCGCGACGCGTAATGCGAATTACCCAAGGAAGCGTATCTTGTGTCGACCAGAATGCAAGAAAACGATCGAGAACGACACCTGGAGCAATTCCTCAGCAATGGTCCATGAAGACTCCGTTAAAGGCAAAGCCATCGTTTCGATTCAAAGGGATGACGCCGAAGCCAGAAACGAGTTAATGTCAAACGTCCAAACAAAACACGAAAAGAAAGTCCAACATAACGATGCACTTGCCGCAGACAAGGACTTTTCAGAGACCCTCCTTGAAGCATACAGCGACAAAACGGGAGGCAAGAACACCCAAGAAAAGATGGACTTACTCAGCAAGGACAAACCCGAACAAGATAACCGCGGCAGGACAAACCCACAGGACATGATCATTCCGAAAGCCGCCGTGGCATTCTTTGCAACGACAGCAAGCATATCCCTTGCACAAGCTAGAGAGGAAGAGATGAACCAGAGAAACACGAGACCCGCCCACCGAGAAAAGATGTACAACGACCCTGGTGTCAAAGTCAAGGACCCACGCCAAGAGCTCTTTGGTGCTCGCCATCGCAGTGTGGCCGAGTGTAGAGGCACGAAGCTTTGCGAAAGAAAAGCTGCAAGCGCAGTCACCGGCCAATCCACCATCAGAGCGACGAGGACGGCGGCCGACTGGAAGCGAAGAAAGAAGAAGCGCGAGGCTCGCTCGGAGAGAATAAACATGGCGTCGTGAGAATCGGACGTCCGTTCTTTACAGTTTTTAGACATTTTCTCGAGATTTTCGTAGCTGCTGGTTCCTTACATTAGTGATAGTATTCGCTAAATCGGTGCATTTCTCTGGCAGATTTTTCAGTAAAATAGCAAAAGAACGACTGATAAGCGACTTCGTTGCATCAAGGTTAACCGCCGGAACGCCTTTGTTACATACACGTTGCAAGGACATGGGCTTCAGTGGGGTGGCAATGGGCAATGGAAAAACTTTGTTAAATCCAGGAATGCATTACGTATCGACGTCTACGATGCCATGCGCGGGCACCCGCGGCTTCAGCATGCCACCCCCACCGAATTTCAACACCTTTAATTTTCCCATACAACTGAACCGCTTTGCCACATCTCACAAGCAGACACGACTCGCACTCGAATCCTGAAGCAGCAAAACAAAAAATAAACAAGAGCTGCATCAAAACTAAGCTCGAAGTTACCAAGGGATCTCGTAACCGTCGCTTGTGCCAGGACTCCGGTAACAACAAAAGTGGACGACAACTTAGTGCACGAACCTGCACTAAGCGGCACAGGTTACTGCGGCTACGTTACCTTTCGTTGGCACACTTCGGGACTCGAATACACCACACACACACGCCGGGACACCGACAAAAACACGTGCACGCCGTCGTGACCGTGACAAACAACGCCGCTAAAACTTGTTTTGCTGTTCCAAACTGCGGCTTTCCCCCCTTCAAAAGCAATAGGCATTTTGAAACCTAGTGAATATCCACTAACTACAATCATTTGTCCTAGAAAACTAATAAAACAATCCTTCCAAAACTTTTTAGGAGCTTCTGAGACGAAATACCATACACTACAGAGAGAAAGCAAAAGGCGCGAGTTTTGAATATGATTTTGATTATCTGCGTGCACCAGGTAGAGTGAGAGCGGGAGAGAAAGAGAGATAATCGAGAAAGCGTTGTTAGACGCTTGGCTTGCTCGGCTTGCTACACTAGATGTGAAAAACACAATCTATTATACCCAGTGCTGAGTGTTCTTCCCTACTCGACACAGTTTTGTGTCAGAACATTGTTGTTTCTCGTAACCATTCACCACCTGTAATTCAGCACAGTAATTATCTCGCCGTGTACCCTACTGTTACTGACCCAGCTTGTATAAGTAAAATAATCCAGTCATTGAAACCTTCATGGTGACCGTACGTTGACGTTCCTGAAAAGTACTGCTGTGTATTTTTCCGTTAATTTGTGCAGGATATTCCAGAAGGCCCTCGACACGAGCGTCCTGCCTGCGGGCCTGAAAGTCGGGAAGGTTGTGCCTCTTCATAAGTCTGGTAACAAACACACGCCTAACCATTTCCGACCCATATCACTAACAAGCATTCGATGCAATATTCTTGAACATGCACTTCTTTCCCATCTGGTCGATTTTTTTAAATTTAGCTCGTTCTTCTCACCCGCGCAGCACGGTTTCCGCAAGACGGTCTCGTGCGAAACGCAACTCCTTTCGTTAACCCACAAGCTAGACTTCATTTTAGATCGCCGCTCATCCGCTGACAGGGACTCCGAAACGTTCTGAAGCTGAAGGGCAAGTATTTTCGTCCTTGTATGCTGTGTTTACTGTTTATTTTTCCACAATGCATGTCAATTTTTTTTGCCTAGATTACATTATATTATTTATTCATTAGTGTAATTTATTGACATAAATTAATACTGTTTTAATTATTTTATCCGTATTATATTTAATTAGTTGCGTCGCTTATTCTGTATTCGTGCGGTACAGACTTTTAAAATGGTTGAAAGATACAGAAGTACTGAAAACTTCCGCAGTCCACGCAAATGACAAAACTGGTTCAAAAGCTGCAAAAAAATATTTTTAATATTTCTGCATTCGCTCCTGCAGTGCGGCAAATTGAACTGACAAACGTACACAAATGTGATACAAGTAGACATGAAAGTAACTATGTACAAGGCTATTATCGCAGGTTGACGATTTCAAGAGTGGCTTTAGCATAGCTTGTTTACTGGCTCTAGGTGGCCCGACAAGAGGACGTTGTCACGTTGGGCAGGAGAAGCTTGTTTTGCTGTAGACATGAACTCTATCAAAACGGCATCCAAGTGCAGTTCCGCATATCTCTTCTTGTGCGCGCGGGGGAGGCCTGTGTCGGCCTCCTCTGCGTCGTTCGATTGCGGAAAATCATTATCATCGGTGACGATCATCACGCGTTTGGCTCGCTCGAGCTGCTTTATTTTTCTTATAATCACCATTAAAGCCATTGCGATCTACAAGGGCGCTCTTCTTTGCACGGAGGTCTTTGTCCCTTGGGCTTCGATTCCCAAAAACGGGAACGGTGCCACCGGCCTGGAAAGCAGCAGAGATTCGTCTCCTTCGAAAACAAGCAAAACACCTTGCATGCACGGATAACCTTCGCCCCCTCTCCCTCACTTCACGCATCGAAAAGCTTATGAAACACGTCGTTCTTAACGGCGTTCAAATGTTTGTTGAAACGACGGACCAAATGCCTCACTCGATGTTCAGGTTCCGCCCGCACCTCTCCGCTCAAGACATACTACTGCCGCTGAAGAAGGGCATATTTGAGGCAGCCAGTCGCCCCATACCCAAAGCGCTCCTGGATTTAGACTTCAAAGGTGCATTCGATAATGTAATACACAAAGCAATCCTCACAAATCTTGCCAACCTGGGTTGCGGGGAAAAGACGTACTCCTACATCAAGAATTTTCTGTCCGACAGAACTGCCATCATTAAAATTAGCGACATCCAGTCTTCCCCCATACAATGCGGCAGTCATGGTACACCGCAAGGGGCAGTGCTATCGACCCTACTTTTCAACATAGCCATGATAGGCCTTCGCAGAAAATTAGAGAAAATCCCCAGCATTAAGCATGCCCTGTATGCGGACGATATACTAACTATCTGGATTGCCAAAGGCTTTCCCGGCGTAATGCGGGACAGCCTCCAACGGCAGCGGATGTCGTCCACATCTTTGCCAGCCGATATGGTTTAACTCATAGAGATAATATACTGACTGTTTAACTTCAGCCCCAAAAAAGTCAGAACTCATCATAATAAAAAATGGAGCCGGGACCCTTCAGATTGTTGCCGGTGGCCGAGTGGGTACGCCGAGGGACCGCCCCGGCAGAGCACACAGCCCTGAGACACACACACACTCGATGCTTCCAGCAGGAACATAACCCGCCCCGGAGGGGAGCTTGCTTTATTAGCGCACCTAGAGTGCTAGTTTGTCCACTGATGATGATGGTCGCCGGGGCGCCTTCTAGACGAGACCCGACACACTACATCCCCCTTCAGACCCCTCACAAGTCCAGCCTTCTTGGCTCGCGAATGGTTCGACCGAAACGTGACACACGCCCAGTGGGCTCCCGCACAGTTGGTGGTGTCGCGCCATGTGACGCAGAAGTGGACGCCAATTGCTCACTCCTGGTGGCCACTGCTGATGAGGGTGAATTAAGTAGGAACAAGGTGACTGCGGTTGCGCTACACCACCCCTTTGGGTGTTTCTACCACATACGAGCGCGGACGCTGCGCTGGGATCAAGACGACAGCTGGACTCTTGATATCCCGGACCCAAACATGTTCACCTGGCTGAAGCAGACGAAGTTCACGATCAGTGTGCCTTCTGTTGAAGTCCTTCGCTGTCTTTGCCTGTTAGCACGATCCCGCTGGTCCACTTGTACCGAAGACGGCCAACCTGGCTTCAGCTGGTTACTTGATTTGAGTATGCGAGTTTGCAGGCGTCTTCCCATTAACAGCTGTGCAGGGCTATGTCCATTGACACCCGGTGTGTCTCTGTAGGCCAGCAGGGCCAGGTACGGGTCTTCCGACTTGCCTAGGAGGTCTTTGACAGTTCGGACCATTGGCTCCACCTCCCCATTTGACTGCGGGAACCGAGGACTGCTGGTGACGTGACGGAAGCCGTAGGCCAGTGCAAAGTCCCCGAATTCCCTGGCCGCAAACTGAGGACTATTGTCTGTGCGCAATAACTTGGGGATACCATGGCGGGCGAAAACGCTCTTGATTGCTGTGATTACTGCTGCTGCTGATGTTGACCCAAGGCTAATGACCTCGGGGAATCTGGACCTGTAGTCAACCAGAAGAATGTAGTCCCTGCCATTCAGGTGGAAGAGGTCGGCGCCCACCTCATCCCAAGGAAGACTTGGTGTGACTGTAGCCATCATGGGTTCTGGACGTTGGACCCGAGTCTCAGCACACTTGGGGCAGCTGGAGACGGTGTGTTCAATTTGGCTGTTGATGTCAGGCCACCATACTGACTCTCGTGCCACTGCCTTGCAGCGGTTGATCCCTTGATGGCTTTCATGGAGCAGTTCCTGCATGTACCGCTGAAGAGAGGTGGGGATGACAATGCGAGTGTTCTTCAGGAGCAAACTATCACACACAGTGAGGTCTCCCCTGTGTTGCCAATACTTTTTCAGATGAAGTGGCAACCAAGACTGTCTGGGCCAACCCTTGGTGCACTACTCCACGAGAAGGTCGCACTCACCGTCAGATACTTGGGCTTGGCGCAGGTCGTCCCACCGTGTGGAGACAATGCCTGGAAGGGAGCGGACGAGTTCTTGCACGTAGAGTTCCACCTGGTCGGCCTGCTGCGACGAAGGAGCATCCACAGGAGCTCGAGAGAGCGTGTCAGCTGTAGTCAAGAGTTTGCCGGGTACATAGACTACCTTGTACTGGTAGCAAGAACTCGTCCGCTGGGCCCGTCAAGTTGCAGTTGAGCAACTTTTTCCCGATTTCCCTTGATAAAGATTTGTACGTGCTTTACTGGAAATAAACTTTCAAAATAAACTTTCATGAGCTTCAAACAGAAGCGCTGGATTCTAGGTGGAAAGAGGTCGATTTCCATGATGCCTAAAAGTACAACGAGAGGCTGATGGTCGGTCTCCAGGATGAAGTCCAGACCACGGACATACTGGTCGAACCTCTGCACAGCCCAGATGGCTGCCATTGCTTCCTTTTTGGTTTGGCTGTATATTGTTTCTGCCGACGTGAGAGACCTTGAAGCGAAGGCAACTGCTCGACGCTCTCCGGATAGTTGCTCTTGCAGAAGCACGGCCCCCCGGCCAAAGGAGCTTGCATCTGCTGCAACAGTTGTCTTGTACTGGGTGTTGTAAGTTGCAACGCACCGTTCGGAGCACGGCAGTTCTTTTAGCTTCCCAAAAGCCGACTGCTGCGATGGTCCACACGTCCATTCAGAGTTCTTCTAAAGCAGGGCGCGAATAAGTGCAGAGAGGTCTTCGGGAGCAGGCAGGCGCTTGATGGCTGCCACCTTGTCAGGGTCGGGTGAAATACCGTGGGCACTCACTACGACTTCTAGGAACTTCACACTGTTGGTGCCGAGGGAACATTTGTCTCGGTTGAGCGTGATGGCTGCCTTGGAGAGCCGTGCGAGGACCTGCTGGAGGCGCTGGTCATGCTCTTTACGAGTCTTACCAAAGACAAGGATGTCATCAATCATGTTCACTACGCCGGTCTGGCCTTCTAGTATCCGGGACATTTGCTTCTGGAAATACTCGGGTGCCGATGTAATGCCGAATGGCATCCGCAGAAAGCAATAGCGACCAAATGGGGTAATGGACATTGTGTACAGCTGTGACTGTGGAGACAGCATGACTTCATGAAAACTTGACTTAGCATCCAGCTAGAAAAAAACTTGGCATCTCCAAGGAAGCCTAGGCATTGTTCCACCGTCGGTAGCATTTGGCGTTCGCGAATAACGGCTTTGTTAAGCTGAGAGAGATGTACGCAGATCCTGTAATCGCCATCACCTTTTTGCACAGCTACCAGTCCAGCGCACCACTTTGTCGGAGCGTCGACGCGGCGGATCACTCCTTCCGAATCCATCTTGTCCAGTTTTTTTTCTTGATGGGCTCATGGAGAGGTAAAGGGAGATGTCTCGGGGCACTTAGTGAGAAGGGCGTCGCCCAGGGTTTCAAACAGATTATGTAGGCGTCAGGCAATGTCCCCGGTCCCTTGAAAAGGACAGGGTCTTGAAAAGGACAGTCCCTTGAAAAGGACGACTCCTGTGAGCCTGAGACATGGTCAAGGAACTTGCATACCCCCAGGGCCTGAATTGCAGGGAAGCCTAACAAGGGAACGGTTTTGGATTCCAGAACGTACAATTTCTGCTCCACGGACTTGCCTTTCCACGAGAGTGTGGCTTGGTATGTACCCCCGACAAACAACGTTTGATTACCGGGACCTTTGAGCTCGCCTTCTGGAACTTGAAGTTTTGGCGGAATTCCGGAAAATGAGCTTGGTACGACCGTAACTTCGGCTCCCGAGACCACCTTGAACGACAGTGGGGAGCCATTCACCATGTACTTCGATGAACTTGGCGTTGGGGCGGTTCTCTGCCACCGCATGAAGCTCAACGGAGCTTGCTGAAGACCGAGTGCGCTTGGAGTTGCATCTTTTAAATGCGACGCTTCTCTTTGACTCGACTTGTCCCTCCATCCATCCGTAGTCCGCACGCCTCTCCCCCATTCTCCTCGCCACCCCAACTGCGCAGTAACACCGCTCTCACCGCAGCGCCATCTTGCGTTAGCGCTCGCTCCCCTCGCCATGCCAGCTGTGCGTCAGCGCGCGTTAGCGCTCGGTTAACACATGCGCATGCGCTACTCTCTCTCATTCCCCTCAACGTTAACGCGCGGTACATATAAACGCGATAACTGCGGCGCTCCGCTCAGTCGCTCCACCGCCGCCGCTGCGATGACATCCGATGACCACCGATGATTTGAATGGAGACTAACAGGTCTGCTACCGCGATGGTCGGCGCAACCGTAAAAAGCACCGCCCAGATGCGTCGCATCACCCCATGGTTTCCCCCCGCGGAAAGATGTGGTCAATTTTTCTTCATGCAGACGGTTTCGAAATGACCTTTCTTGCTGCGGAAATTGCAAGTTGCTTGTCGAGCCGGACAGTCTGCACGCTCGTGCTAAGAACGTCCGTAGAAAAAGAACCCTCTCTGGTTGGGCCTGTCCGGTGACCCGGTCTTTCCTTTGGCATTGCGAACACGCGCGGCATCGTCGACGGCAAGCGGTGACGAGTCGGCCTAGTCGCGAGCCCGGCGCTCGTTTTATGCGTCTTCGCGTTGATGGACATGCGTAAGTGCCTCTTGCAAGGTGAGCCGGGCGCGGTCTTCCGCACGGACTCAATCCTGACACCCGTGCTCGCCAGATACATCTGCCCAACGCTATACAACACCGACCGTTGCATCATCTGCAAGACCGCCCCCGCTACGACAGCGCACATCCTCAACGATTGCACTCGCCTACAAACACACTCTGAAGCACAAGAATTGCCACCAAAAGTGCGTGAAGCCATCACCTCCTCAGACTACAACACACAACTCCAGGCCGTCCGGCAGGTGGAGGAAGCCCTGACCCGACAGCGGGAAGGACCTGCGGTGGCGCAAACCATTACGGGCTCGACCCGCCCGGGATCGGGGCCGACCCCCACGGCCTAATTCACTCTGCCGGACACGCAATAAAGTTTCTCTCTCTCTCTCTCTCTCTTGCAAGGTGAGCTTCGGACTTCGGCACAGTTATCCGAGAGGTTACGGTCGAGCAAACCGACAACAAAGCGGTCGCGGACGAGCCTTTCCTCGACTTTCTGCGACGCGTAGTTGCAGCGTTTTACCATTGAGCGGAGAGCCGTGTAGAAGGCATCGGCAGTTTCGCCGGGCTCTTGAGCACGGCGGTGAAAGCGGACCGTTTCGAACAGCTCGTTGGGCGGATGAATGAAATGGTCGGTAAGCGCTTTTTTGACGGCGGCAACGTCTTTGAGTTCGGAGTCTCCCAGCAGCGTGGTTGCGAGTACGACGCGGGCTTGCGGACCCATACAGTAGAGCATAGAACGCACCTGAACCTCCGGCGGTGCTGTCTAGTGGCCCGTGGCGAAAGTGTAATCCTCATACTGGAGCAGCCACGTAGTCCAAGAGCCGGGGTTGTCGAAGTCGAAGGCCGGTGGTGGGCGTAGCTGAGTCAGCTGCGGCGCGGCGGCGGCGGCGATGGCAGGGGTAGTCATGACGGGGGCGGCGGCGGTTGTCTCGTGACGGGCGTACGGGGTTCAACTGGTTGAACCGTTGAACTACGGACGAGCGTTGAACCTAAGAACTAAAGCCCCTTGTGACACCATGTTGAGGGTGGCGGAGCGGGTACGCCGAGGGACCGCCCCGGCAGAGAGAGAGAGAGAGAGAGAGAGACAATACTTTTATTGCCGCAAGGGCTAATTCTGGGGAGGGGTGGTGACCGAGGGAGGAAGGTCCCCGGTGACTTTGGCAGCCCGGGCGACGATGGCATCTTGCACCGCCGAATCCGAGCTGCCCAACGCCCTCGCCCAGTGCTCACCGTCTCGATATGGGGGGAATGGGTTGTGGGGGCATTGCCAGAGGAGGTGATCCATGGTTTAGACCACCCCACAAGCGGGGCAGTGAGGTGAAGGGTACAGACCGGGGTACAAGCGGTGGAGGCGGGACAGGCAAGGAAGGGTGTACGTTTGCACTAAGCGCCATAGGCGTTCTTCGGTGTGAGAGAGTGCCGGGTGTGCAGGGGGAAGAGGCGGCTATTGCTCTTGCATTAACACTGCGGCCTTCCCCTGCGATCATAATCTCCGATTCGAAGACGGCCATTCGAAATTTCGCCCGGGGCCGCATTTCTGCCCTGGCACTCAAAATCCTTCTTCAAAATCCCCCTGACTCCCCCACCGAGCTGGTATGGACCCCAGCCCACACGGGCGTGGGAGGGAACGAGGCAGCACACAGAGCCGCTCGAGAGCTCAGCTTCCGAGCGGGTCCTAGCCATGAACCCTTCCATGGAGCCTTGTCAGCTCGAGATCGGCTCCTTTCATTTCATGAGATTACGTCTCATTACCGCCTCTCCCGCCGTCTACTGCCCCCTACACACACACACACTCGATGATTCCAGCAGGAACATAACCCGCCCCGGCGGGGAGCTTGCTTTATTAGCGCACCTAGAGTGCTAGTTTGTCCACTGATGATGATGGTCCCCGTGGCGCCATCTAGTCGAGACCCGACACACTACACAGAAAACATCAAAATTTGGCTTGACGGCATACTCATCAAACCGTCATCCTCAATCAAGCTATTAGGAATGACGTACCAGGAAAACTGCAAAAACGCCCTGCTCCTCAACAAGCTTCAAGAAACCACGGCTCAAATTGTTCGGATGCTGCGTAGGATATCGAACAGGACCCATGCACTGAAGGAAAACCACATGGTCCGCTTTGTGCAGGCCTTCTTCATCTACAGAACCGTTTACGTGGCTCCTTATGCAATTCTGGGGGCATCGGAGCGCGAAAAGCTAGACGTCCTTCTTAGAAAGTCATACAAACAAGCCCTGGCAATTCCTACGAGCACCTCTACGGATCGCCTCACGGCTTTGGGACTGCAGAACACCATCGAAGAGCTCATAGAGGCCCACGTAACGGCGCAGAAAGTAAGACTCGGAGCAAGACCAACGGGTAAGGAAACGCTAGCTAAGCTTGGGTATACGCGGCGCCGCACATCGCGTAAAACGCAGAGGACATCCCGCCTGAAATAAGGACCAGAATTCTTGTCCGTCCAATAGCCTGGAGTATGTCCCCTCAGCATGATCAGGGAAGGCGCCTAGAAAGAGCTACTGCATTAGAAAAAAATAAAGCCGTTCCACTCAATGTGAAAGCTGTCGGAAGTTCAGAGCATTGATTCGCCATAATAGGCGGTAACACCGTTATCCACTGGAACCCACCACAATACAAATAAAGCTTCAAGGTAGCGACATCCCCGTAGTCACAACCATCCGCATAATCCAGCAAGACGGGGGAGGAACGCTAATCATCCAGCGCCTCAACCACACCTCGCAAATCATGCGTATGGTGAGTCGAGTCACGAACCGGCACCAGGGTATGGAGGAGGATGATGTCATCACGTTGGTGCAAGCACTGTTTGTCAGCCGCGTGGTGTACTCTACGCCTTATCTCCCACTGAAACCGAGGGAAATAGACCAACTTGACATACTACTGCGGAAGACGTACAAGCAAGCGCTAGGCCTCCCCCCTCACACTGCCACTAGTAAGCTGGAAGTGCTCGGAGTGCACAACAAGGTGCGGGAGATCATTGATGCCCACCTTGTCAGCCAACTAGAGCGGCTCAGTCAAACGTCGATCGGCCGCACGGTACTGAGGCAAATAGGCTACCAGATAGCGGACGCCAGCCGCCCTCGACCGGAAACTGTGCCTCAGGACATCCGTACGCTCATCAGGGTTGCTCAGCTCCCGCGAAACATGCACCCTGAGCATAACGTACAGCCCAGACAAGCACGAGTACAATTCCTACAAAGGAAGTACTCTGACCATCCCAACATGCGATTCACGGACGCCCAGCCACAGCAGTAAGCGTCATCGACGGCTCAGGCGATGTCGTTCGCACTGCGACCGTAAAAACCAAAAACATCGTTGAAGCCGAAGAAACGGCCATCGCACTGACAATGACGCCTCCAACTTCGAATAAACCGCTTCACGTAATTACAGACTGCCAACAGGCATGCAGAAACTACGGCAACGGTCGCATCTCAATATCCGCCCTCCGATTACTAAAAAAGCACAAGGTGTTGCGACCGGGCGGGGGCACCCGATCCGAGCTCCGTGGCCTCCGACATACGAGTGGTAGCGTGTATGATGCCAGCGGCCAGCCGCTGTTGCAGCCGTGAAGAAGTCCAGAAGCCGTAGGCTAACGTAACTGTTTACTTCATAGCAAAAGGTGAGCTGAAGCCAAAGAACAATGCCCCGACGGGCGAGGTTACAATACAGGACTCGAACAGAGCGACAACATCGTTTCGCTGCTCTAACAGGAATGAGTTACAACGCTTGGGCAGCTCTATTTATACCCAAAAGCGATAACGGTCAAAACGCCAACAGGCTGGAACACGCACAAACGTCACAGACACACGCAACGCTCTTTCCAGTGTTTGTTAGTCGTCGGTAGCCTCCGCGCACGTTGAGTCCGAGAGAGGGGAGAGAGGAGGACTCCGTTGCGATCGACGGGGCCTCTGTGTCCTTGAAGAGCGTGGAGACGAGCCACGCAGGCAGCCGCCGACGTTCAGCCGCCGGCAGCCACCGAATGCGCAGAGAGCGAAGCGTCTGACGAGGCTTGTCGCTACTTGTCACCGACATGATTGCGCCTGTTTTCGAAGGAGCACGAGTGGCTTCGCCGCACAGCCGAGGAGTGATGCGGGGAAGTACTGCGGCGCTGGCCGATTCGTAACCAGGGTGTCGAACCGGAACCGGAACCGAACCGAAAACCGGAACCGAACCCGAATTTCTGCCCGGAACCGGAACTGAACCGGAACCGTATTTTTTCCGCCATTTTGGAACTGAACCCGAACCGGAACGAATCGAAGGAACCGTACCGAACCGGTTGCGGGGCTTCAAAAATGTGATTTCTAGTTTTCCAGTTCGGTACCCTACCTTGCGTCTGAACATATTTTGCCACTCCCCAGACAGAACCATGAAATATTTTGCGTAGTCTGTAGTTCCCAAGGCCCATCATGTTCTCTTCTAATTATTTCCCTCAATTTAATGTAAAGTTGTCCGTATATACTATCAGTTTTCGTTAGGCACTGCCCATTTCTCCCAATGATCTTTTACGTTTAGAATAACTTAAGTTATAACGCATATTACGAGGCAACATATCATGGAATATTCTTCATGGTTTCTCTACATGCTGTTTAAAATGGCGTAAAGTTTTTAATGTCTTGTTAATTCGCATGCATCCCTGTGCGCTTGTGAAGGCCTTCAGGGACACCATCAACAATACATCCATATCTTCCACTTATAGTTTGAATGGGCACTTATATACAAACAGCACTGAGACACAAACACTCGCAGTTCTCAAAATTAACGTAACTTTTTCTTGTATACAGTGCCGTTGTGTCTTTCGGTTACTGCTATAAGAGAACATGAGATTTTAAAAAATGGGGAATCCTAATTTCCACTTTTAAAGTATATTTGATAGCATTTTTATGTTATCTCGAATCTGCTTAACCTTAACTTTAAGAGGTGAATGGATTGAAGTCGATTAGTGCGTGTTAGCGGGTAGACTCGCCACACCCCCTCGCCACATCGCCTCGCCACACCCCCTGTTTCCTGGACCACGTGTGGCTTTCGTGACAAAGTGGATCCTTTAAAAGAACGCTCCGTCCACCTCAGCATCACTTTGCAGCGGAGGCAGCGAACAGAACTGTCGCCTGATAGTCGCCTTCCTATTTCACAGGTTTGAATATTCTGCAGTAATCTTTGTTCGCTTACTCAGTGACTTTTTCTGTTGCCTCTGGTGCCAACCACCCAGTGTCATTGCTATTGTGTGCTCTTGTGTATAATCCCGCATTGCTTTGCTCATGAAAACTGAAATTGCTGACCTAAGACGCGAGATCGCTGATCATAAGCGTGAATTTCGAAAAGTAAGGGAAATGCAGAAAAGCTACGAGGAAATTAAAAAAGAATATGAAACCACTAGGAAAGAAAATGTGGAAATGCAAAAAGGCTATTGGTGGGGACTTTAACATTAACATATTACAGGCAAGCGCACATTCGCGTGATCTAGAGCTCCTTTTCGGTTATTTCGGCTGCATGAACGTGATCAAAGAACCGACTCGTATGGGCCGTCTTTCCCAAAGTCTTATTGATGTATTTATAACCAGTGATACGAGTAGCAGTACCATGTCCGGTGTGACTGGTGTACATATAGGTGACCATTTACCTATATATATATATGTTCTCAATGCACACAGAAATACTAAGACGTAAGCAATGCCCCGAATCTTTCGCTTTTCACGATATTAATCAGAATACTTTTACTACTTTTCGTCAGAAAATTCCCTCTATTTGGTGGAACCCTTTACTTCTGTGCACCACTGCAGATGATGCCTACGATACTTTTCTAGAATCATATAAAGATGCATATAAAAAGTCTTTTCCTCTTAAGATGGTCAAGAAAAATAAGAATATAAGGAAACCATGGATTACAGACGAATGTCTGAAGATGATCCGTAAAAAAGATATATTGTACCATAAGTTTGTAAAAACAAAGAACAGGGACGATTTTGTAGCCTTTCAAAAGTACCGAAACTTTGTGACAAAGTTCTTACGCTATACTAAAAAAAAATGTACTTCGAACATGTGTTTTCTGAGGCTTCCTCCCGGCGGGATGTCATGTGGCGGGAATTGAATAAACTTTTGCACCCACGTACCCCCCGTACGACGACTTTGAATTGACAGTAGATAATAAACCACTCAAGGGTCAAGAACTGGCAACCAAGTTTAATCACTATTTAACGAATCTTATGCAATGCTCCCACAATGACAGCGCTATGAGCTTCCTAAAGGATTCTAACCCCCACAGAGCCTTTTTTTCTCCGGTAACGCCTCAGGAAATATGGTCGATTTTCTTGTCACTAAAAAATAGCAAGGCCATAGACATCGATAGGCTTCAGATTCGGCCTATTAAGCTTGTACTGGACCTTCTTGTATCGCCGCTTAGCCATATATATAATTTATGCCTTACTACTGGTGTTTTTCCAAAAAAGATGCAGCAAGCTAAGGTCACGCTACTGTTTAAATCCGGGGACAAAATCAATTTTTCCAATTATAGACCGGTTTCTGTACTTCCAGTTATTTTAAAAGGCTAGAAAAAGTAATCGCGAAACACCTTGTGTCCTTCTGTGACAAACACTCTATTATATCATCAAAACAGTTCGGTTTTCGTAAACATATGCCAACGAATTAGCTTTACTAACGCAAAAAGAATGAATAATCCAGGGATTTGAAGAAAAGAAGGTAAGTTTAGTTATATTTATAGACTTTTTCAAAGGATTTGATAGAATTAATCATTTAACATTGCTTTAAAAATTACAACATTATGGATTCCGGGGGCTTTACTCTTTTGCAATCTTATTTAAGTAACCGGTGACAGGTCGTAGCAATAAAGGAACACAACTCTTCTTCACCAGAAGTAAGGGCTGGAGTTCCGCAAGGCAGTCTTCTAGGGCCAATCCTGATCAATATTTATATGAATGATATCGTAGAAATTACTGACATTGCACATTTTATTATTTACGCAGATGATACCAACATTTTCTTTCAATCGTGTGATACTACTCAGCTTTTGCATATAGCAAATTTAGCAAAGCTTCACAAATGGACTAAAGCATACTCGTTAAAAATAAATACTAAGAAAACTAAAGCGGTGTTATTTTCACCAGCTCAAAGATCTGTTGATAGAAACCTCAGTTTGTACATCGGATCTGAAAAGATTTGTATAGTTAGTGAAATAAAAACTTTAGGCATTCTTTTTTAAGAACATTTAAAATGAGATGCCCATGTCTATCACGTCTGCACTAATTTATCTCGAGCGTGTGAGGTGCTTTGTAGGTTACGGCCTGTGGTTACATCAAATATTAAACTCATTCTTTATCATGCTATATTCACAGCTCACATCAATTACTGCAGCCTCGTATGGTTAACCAGTTCCGCAAAAAAATATTAATAAGCTGCATTTATTTCAGAAAAAAGCCATTCGACATATCGCAACTGTACCATATGACTCTCACACCAACGAACTATTTCTGCAGTATAATTTGCTTCCTGTCCAATGTATCTACAACTTTAATCTTCTAACAAAGTATAAAAATAGCTTGCAACACAACGGTGCAGCATATCTAAGTCTATGTAGTTTAAGAAAACCGTTGGACGTACCGTACGAAATTAGGGGAAGGAGTACATGGTTCGTGCCGTTTTCAAGAACGAATTATGGCAATGAATGGCTGCAATCCCGAACTGCCCGCCTTTTAAATAACCTAGCCGAGAGTGGCATAGCTATAAATACAATTTCTAAGTGAGACTTAAGGAAACGGTTACTGCTGAACATAGAACATTTTAAACTGACAATCTATTAAGCGTTGTCCCTCGTGGCAACCTTGGTTTAGCCAAAATTACTTGTAGCAAGTGTTTTATTGGCATTGTCTTCATTCCCTGCAAACTTTAGCATCTAAAAAGTACCGTACACTGATTTTTGTCAATACTGTGTGTATTTATTTTTGTGGATACTTCTGTAGTGCAGATTTTGATTAGTGTATGCATACCTGTATGTAACATGACTTTTTCTTCAAGTTTTGTCTTTTGCTTTTTTTGTCTCTACACAGGTTCCGTACATATCCAATATTTCTCTTTTTATGTACCTGTGTACCCTGTTTTGGTTTGTAACCTTTATATGTATGTATGTACCTATGAGTGCCTATATGCGTGTATGTATATCATTTAATAAGTATCTTTTACAAACTGTGAGCTATAGTGCGTTTTAATGCTTTCTTTTATGTTTGTATGTAATATCTACATGTTAAGGCGAGATTTATTTTCTTAGGATTATTTCCTGTTCGTATGCTTTAAACTCCTGTTTCTGCTCTGCCACGCCAACCGTAAGGTGCAAACACCTCGTCAAGCTGCAGTTTTGCAGCCTTTTGTGTTTTCCCTCGCATTTCTATGTACGAAATGCTCAATAAAGTTGAAGTTGAAATTAGTTAGGTGAGTGAATGAGCTAATGTGAAATATTGGGACTGGTGTGTTGATTAATTTTGATTAAAAGAATTAGCGGGTCAGTTAAGGCGGATTCGACGGTCGGACCAAACATGACATCTTTGGGGTCCTTGGCATTTGGAAATTTTGCAGCGTTCTCCTTCTCGACCAATCAGGAAATTTTGTCACGCACAAAGTAGCCGCAAAGTTATGTGAAGACCACCTGAATGCTATAAAAGGTCTTTCTTTATGCCCGTATTGCGAGTTCTCCGCTGCACCACAGTGCTGAATGTATCAATATGTAACCACTCCTGCCTTGGCTGCCAACAGGTGGCTGGCAGTATATTACAAATAAATAAAATTATGTTGTTGCTGTATTAAAATTGACATCTTGGACTAAAGTTAATAACTAATTGCCTAATGCATATTGTATATTCATCAAAGAGTTTTCAAAACGTGTGTATATATGAGGGGAGACAGTTGGAAAGAAACTAAACTGCAAGAAAAAAAGGGAGGGACGATCAACTGGTTTGATGCAAGAGCCGCCCGATAGCATTCTTCAGTACCTTCTCTTTGTGTTACCGTTCTGCAGCCTCCCACAGGTGTAGCATCTCAACCGCCGAACACAGCCCCCTCTAAGCTGAGGAAGCGGCGATAGTACATGCGCTTAGCTAAAGCGGCGTCAAAACTCTCATAACAGACCCTTAGCAGGCGTGGCCCAACTTTGCCAACGGTCGATTGGCAGGGACACAACTCTCTCCATTGCGTTGATTCTGTGGAGAGCCTGGGAACCTCATACACATAGTAGGCGGCTGCGACTAGTGTGCCGTAGATCCATCCAACCTTCACGTTTCCATAGAGAATTGGGAGACAGCCATGGCCAGCTGCGCGCTGGAAGATCAGTTGTTCTTGATGGAAACGGCTGTCGATTCGGCCCCCTCGAATGAAGACGCCTCTCTTAAACATGACCTCGATTGAATTAAACTTCATTTTCTCTCTCCCTCTCTCTCTCTACAAGTGATCATTACTGCTGCTTGTGACTTCACTTGGCTATCATCTTTCCTAAAGCCCAATCGCTGTCACCAGTCGCTGAAGGGCCATTAGCAAGTTCCTATCTCCAGTGGTTCCCTATCCAATGTCGTCCTATACCAGCCGTCCAATGAGTCTTTAGAGCCATTGTTTCTTTCTAACAGCTCTGCTAGCAGATAAAAGATGAGCAGTAGAAAATTTTTCTAAATACCACCTGCCACGCTTGGCAGTCGGCGCCACATACTCGTCACACTACCATAGAAAACATTTTGCGGTTACAGTTAAAGAAGCTGTTCAACACCTCAGATAAACGCGCCGCGGTGGCTCAGTGGCTAAGGCGTACGGCGCTGATGAGCACACAGACGCGGTTTAGATTCGCGGTCGCGGCGGCCGCTTTTCTGATGGAAGCGAAAAGCGAAAACGTCGGTGTGTCGGAAATTTCGTGGCACGTAAAGATCCCCAGGTGGTCAAAATTAATCCGGAGCCCTCCACCATGGCGCGCCTTGTCGTCGGCGTTGCGACGGCGCGTTAAACCCAACAGTAAATAAATAAATAAATAAATATAACTAGGTAAATAAATAAATAAATAAATAAACAAATAAAAAGCAGTAAATAAATAAATAAACACTTTCGAAAACGCTTTCAATCTTCTTCGCATCTGGAAGAACTGCGAAAACTATAGAGCAACAGTGCGTGATTTGCTCGTCGCTGTGGATACACCTTCCGTTTCTGCTTCGCTTTTGTGGCTTTTTTTAGATGGCTATCAAATGCGTTCTCTTCTGCAACTTAAGGAAAGCCGGCAAACAGCCGCTACACCGCTGTAATGACGTCATCCAGCGGTCGAAGAACGCGAAGACCGGGAAGGAGAGAAAAATATTTTGAGCAAGTTTCTATGTTATCTGACGAGGAGAGAACAGTAATTTTTGGCTGAGGCACATTGCGACCCCATAGTATAATGCGTTGGTTGACTACTTTCTGCAAGCACTCAAGATTTAGACAAAAGTTTAAAAACGTGTTGCAGAGTCGCTTTAGTTTGGCGAAGACAAAATATTTGGTCAAAGAAACCTTCATTATGAATTTGTTGTTATGCCGATTTGATAAGGAAACGAAAAACGAGCGCAAAAAATTAACATAAAAAAGACGCCTACTTTTTTTTTCTTCGAACCCGTTTGAACCCGTTTGAACCGGTTCGAACGGGCTCGAACTGGTTCGAACCGGAACGGAATGGTGCTCTGGAACTGAACCCGAACCGAACCCGAAAGGCTTGAACCCGAACCCGAACCGAACCGGAAAAAATTCCGGTTCGACACCCTGTTCGTAACAGCTTCTCCGCCGGGGGTCCGAGATCCCGATGGATAAGGGTCTGCAACCGTTGTCCGGAGGGATGCTGTCGAAGTGAAGGGTTCGGCAGACGCTCGACTCCAGGCCTTGGCTGTACGACACCGTGCTGGAGCTTCACCGGGCAGGTCACTGGACGAGTAGTGGCTCCCCAAGAACGTATCTGGCTTGGTCAGGCAAGCAACAGAACAACACAGGAAGACAACCGCATCGCCGGCAAGTGCGAAGACAAATCCACACTGAAGATCTACCAGGCTTTTAATTGCGAAAAAGTACGCGAATAACTAACTACTCTAGTTATATTTTAGCCCAGCAGTACTTTAGACAAGTGAACAAACCTGAAAGGTGACATTTCGCGTGATTGGAAATGTCCCACACACAAAAAAAAAAATGTAATCGTAAAGGGCGAAACCTGCGTCAGGAAAAACAATGAAATTGAGAAAGTGAGGCGTCTACAGGCCGCTTCTCGCGCTGAGAGCTGCGATTCGAGCTCTCATCTTTGCCTTGAGTTTTTCCCTGTTTGTACCGCACTTTAAGTGCGCCCGCTTCCTGAAAGCGACTGCTGCGACCGCGTGAAAAGACACCGGTCGTCTTGTTCGACAAAGGTCGCGCGCGCGGAGGAGCGAACGAGATTTTCCAACGTTCAAACGAGAGGCGCGCACGCCTTTTAGGAGGCGGCGTCCCCCTGGCGCGATGCGAGCTCACGGCTTTGCCCCTTCGCGTGCCTGCACTGAAACACGCGCCGCAAGTACCCGCGGAAGTTTTCGCTATCTCCTCGTTGCTCGCCTTCTTACGAACGCGTTCGGCAAGCAAACGCCGGAACGCATTTACGTTTTCTTCTCTAGGCTGGTCGGTTCCAGACTTCGGCTCAGCCGCAGTCGACACCGCAACCTCAACTAGCTCAGCCGATGTTGGCCTATCATCGGGAGCATCAGCTGGGAGTAACAAGGGCACGGCGTGCTCTTTAGACGCCCCGTAGCATCCAACAGGTACTACCTCGTCGTACCTTGCTGTTTCGGCGGCAGCCTCAGCACGCGAAGACTGAAGGGTGTTTTCGTTCTGTGTTGCGGCTGTCAAGGCTACACTAGATCCAAGCTGCCCTGTCTCAAAAGACGGCTCAGCCGCCCGCGACACCTGAATCTCTACGAGCTCGGCTGGCCGTTGCTCGAGGTCAGTTACCTGAGCTGGTGAAAGAACCGAATCGGCTGGCTCAGTGGCGAGATCGTGATTACTCCCAACTGAGTCGTGCAAACCATTCGCTGCCTCGGCAGCAGGCTTTGCCACAACGTAGGTCTCTTCTTAACTGCCGCCGTCCGAAGAAACAACCTCCGTTTCAGCGGACTCGTGTTGCCTTTCGGTAGCCTCATGGCTTACGCACTCCAGCGAAACCTCACTATCTCGCGAAATGTTCACGTTCACGCCGATAGCCGTTCCCAAGGCCTCCCGCGTATTTGAACCCTCCGAACGCTCCGCCACAGAACAGGGAGGATTTTGCTCCGCCGAGACACAGAACAGGGAGGATTTTAGAGAAGCAAAGGTCTAGCTTTGCCTGTAGTGCCAGAAAAAGCGTAGTGGCGGCGTCGTGAACTACCCAGTACGCCCGCTTGATGGCGCTGTAAATACGGCTTTGTAAACATGGCGGATGCTTTTTGCACAGGCCGCTTGAGCTCCTTAATAACATGGCTGCCCTCGCACGGCGGCCGCCGGCTCGCTGCTCCACGGCCGGACTCGACTCTCCTCCTCCCGCGCGCGAAAGGGGCGTCGAGTCCAGCCGTGGCTGCTCCCGCTGGTTCCTGGCTGGCACGCTGGTCGCGTGTTTACTTGCGCCGCGCTAGTGAAGTGATGTTACGCCAGGTGACCAGATGGCCTCGACTGGCACAGACCACAGTGAGGAGCAAGTGAGAACAAATCGTTTATTGACATCCGCAAGTTTACAGAGGCCAGGACATCATTTCATTTCGACCGCTGCAATTGTACGTCGCTTTCATGACCACATTTTTTTCCCCATAACAACTCGTTGACTTGTGCTAAAATTTCGAACGAAGGGCACGAATGAGGTATTGACGGCGACAACGGTTTCGTTTGCACCGTCTTTCTGGCGGAGTGCATAACACTCACCTTCTGTTGGAAGAATCAAATATTCTGGCCTCGACAGCTGCCTTCGATGCGGAATTTCCCACATTTGTCACTCAACAAGCACTCAATTCCCGTGTTTTGCCAGTCCTCTCAACAACTGATGGACGCAAAGGCACATAACAGCAATAACAGTCACGAAACCAGCGCTCCGCGCACATAGAAACGGTGGGCCGTTGCAGCGGTTTCAATTTGAATTGGCGGCTTTGTGGTTGCGAATTCAGAAACGAGGTGGTGCACCAGTCGGCTGTTCGTAACATAGAGGTAATATATATAATATATAGAGATAATATAATAGAGATAATATAAAAGTTGCGTACATTTTTGCTCAACGGATGTTTGATGTGGAACTTGTTAATAATATTTTTAAATAACACATTGTAAGCGAACTGTGTTGGCTCTTTGAGTCACAGAATGAATGTTTTGTATTCTATACCAAAAGTAACCTTTCGCTTGCGCCGTCTGGTGGACTTGATGGTCGAAAAGTGCCCTGTAGGTTGGTCACGTGGGGCGTCGATTTTTACGCCGCCTATAGGGAAACCAGGGAACGTCCAAGCTTGCGAGCCCTGGCCGAGATCTCCGAAACAAACGCCGACACATTATCGCACTCAGTGGACACACACTGCCCTCTGCCGCCTCTGCCGACAGTCTGAGCTAATGCGCCGTCGTTATCTCTCTCAGCAACCTTGACGCACTGCGGGGCAGCAACCGTCGCCTCCGACTCGCGCTCCCGAGCGTCTGCTACTGGCAGCGCTGGCACGGTGCTTTCCTCGCAACCGAGGTCTTTTTCAAGCAATAATTCTAACTCAGGCTTCACGTCTTCCTGCTCGAGTTGAATTTCATGCTCTAGGTGCTTGTTCTCCCGTTGGAGTCTCTCTTTTTCGAGCCTCTTTGCTTCCTGTTCAAGGCGCTCGAACTCGAGGTCATACCATCGCATCTTTTCCTCGTGCTTGAGCTTGCGTTCCTGATCTTGTCTCTGCCACTCGATCTCCTGTACTCGCTTTCCTTCCTCGCGTTCCTGCCTTTCGAGCTCCTCACGCTGACGCTCAGCCTCAGCCTCCGCCTCTGCGGCCTGACGTTTCGCGGTCTCCCTGCCATTGATCCGCTCAATACATTCCGACAGCTCCTCATCGTCAGCACCAACAGCGAGTATAGCCTGTATCAGCTCTGGCTTTCTCAGCGCGTCCGTAACATCCAAGCGCAACTCTTTTGCAAGCTCCAACAACTGCGGTTTTTTCAACGCTTTCAAATTCATGGCCCGTCTAGAGTACTGCTTTCCCACTGCTCCCAAAAATGTTTTGCGCGAATAACCCACGCGACAAAAACACACGCCCTACCAGCTATCCTCAGAAGCCTGGTAAAACTCAGTGAAGAAAAGTCCCGCACTCACCCTTGACCGCCGTGAATTCTGCGAAGTCCGAAGCCGCCTTGACGTCCGTGGTGTTGGGTCTCGCACCGCTGGCTTCAGGTGTTACGAAGTTGCCATCCCACCGCTGCCAACCAGTTGTTGCGACCGGGCGGGGGCCGACTGCAGCCGGGAAGACGTCCAGAGCTGATAGGCCAACGTAACTGTTTACTTCATAGCGACAGGTGAGCCGAAGCCAAAGAACAATGCCCCGACGGGCAAGGTTACAATACAGGACTCGAACAGAGCGACAACATCGTTTCGCTGCTCTAACAGGAATGAGTTACAACGCTTGGGCAGCTCTATTTATACCCAAAAGCGATAACGGTCAAAACGCCAACAGGCTGGAACACGCACAAACGTCACAGACACACGCAACGCTCTTTCCAGTGTTTGTTAGTCGTCGGTAGCCTCCGCGCACGTTGAGTCCGAGAGAGGGGAGAGAGGAGGACTCCGTTGCGATCGACGGGGCCTCTGTGTCCTTGAAGAGCGTGGAGACGAGCCACGCAGGCAGCCGCCGACGTTCAGCCGCCGGCAGCCACCGAATGCGCAGAGAGCGAAGCGTCTGACGAGGCTTGTCGCTACTTGTCACCGACATGATTGCGCCTGTTTTCGAAGGAGCACGAGTGGCTTCGCCGCACAGCCGAGGAGTGATGCGGGGAAGTACTGCGGCGCTGGCCGATTCGTAACAAAGGATACCCTGAACCTGACCATACTGATATGGACGCCAGGTCATGCAGGGCTCGGCGGAAACGAGCGAGCACACGCTACAGCCCGAGCATGCACCCTCCGGGCACCGCACCAGTCGCTCTGTGACTCAGAGCCTGTCCAGCAGCAGTACCGTGCACTTCTGCAACACCACCGCCTTCCAGATGTGCCTACCCACCACCGCACCAGAAGCTTACCCGAGAAGAGGCTGTAGCCTGGCGGCAACCTCTTGAATAAATGTTTTACCACCACCACCACCACCACTGTTATCACCCAATGCCATCAAAATTTTCCGCCTTCGCAGAAGCTTTCCACCCCCTGCCTGAAACTGCGCCAGCGGGAGTGCCGTTCTTTTTTTGCTTGCTTTTCCCACCGCACGTACCGGCGTTGCACTGGCACATTTTTTCGCTTTCTATCGTACAAACCAACCCAACGAACGTTCCTAACTAAACGAACGCGGGCGCTACCGGCTAATTACGTATATTTTGCCTCCAATGTACCTGCAGTTTTCTTTGCGCTAAACAACTGGGACAAGCGCCAGCGGTTCACGAGTTTCGAACGGTTATGTATAAACCGCTTGGCTTTCGAAGCCTCTGGGCTACGCCGCGACAACAGCCGCTACGACGGAACGTCGTGTGGCTCTCCATGGGTCCAGCGAACCAGCTACGACGACAAGACGACAAGGCGAGCCCCTGAAGTGCTCTGCGCCTAAAACACTATATATAAAGGACAAGAACGCGGAGGAACACTCAGTACGGGTAAGATCGGCGGCCGTTACCTCAGGAAGATACCTCATTTACAGTCTGACGTTTTGGTCGCCGAACACCCAGCAAGCTGAAGAGAGGGCCATCACCCTTGCCCTCTCCCTGACAAAGGCCGAAGTAATTATTACGGGCTATCAAGCCGCCTGCGGAGCATACCAAGCAGGCAGTATTTCAACTTGAATGAAACCAGGCGCAAACGTAACAGGACGCAGAAGGGAGTACACAGGACAAGCACAGGACAAGCACAGGACAAGAGGTTGCTGAAGATGTGGCTGAAACAAAAAGAAACATTGCTGTCATTCCGTATGTTCATGGCATTACGCACAGGCTGAAGAGAGTTGGTTCGAGATACGGTGTTCAGGTTGCTATAACCGCCCGCAACAAACTACGCTCTATTTGTGCCAGAGTTGCTAGTAGGGTAAGATGCGGTCCTGGCAGAAAAAGTGTAGGATGTAAGGTTAAACATGATAACCGCTATGTGTCATGCGCTATGGGTGTCGTTTACAGTATTCCCCTATTCCCGTGTCGGCGCACGTACGTGGGACAAACTGGACGGTGCTTGAATGTGCGTTTACGTGAGCATCAGTTATCATTGAAAGGGGCAGCCTCGTCGCATTTGTCTTCTCACTGCAAGAAATGTGGCTGCACTCCGAATTTTTCTGAGACTGTCATTTGGTTCAAGCATAATCGCCAGATAACACGGGAAATCGTTGAGGCGTACCACATTAATGATAGGAAAGATAAGTGCGTTAGCCAAGCAAGTGTACTGCTTCATGCAAAAGAGATCATGTATCTTAGGGGCTCGTGAGTTGATTTTGGCGCATGTTTGTTTTTCCATTTTGGCATGCCATGTTTCATCTTGTTTGCGCAGCGTTCTGCGTTTTTTTGGTTGTTTTTGGTGTTTGGGGGTGTGGTATCTTCTGCCTATATATTTCTTTTCTGCCTAATAAATCTTTCAGTTGTTAGACCAGCGCTTGTCCTGTGTACTCCTTTCTGCGTCCTGTTACGTTTGCGCCTGGTTTCATTCAAGATGCATTTCCAACTCGCCCAGCTTGCAACTCTTCTGCAGTATTTCAAGACAAGCGCTTCGGGTTCTCCACCAACAACAAGAGCAATACCGCAAGTTGGGCTAGTTGGTGCATGATATCGGAAAACTTCAAAGCGCACAAAAAACGGCGACAAAGAGGAGGGACACACACACGCGCTTACTCGCAACTACCGGTTTTATTGAAAAAACGCAAATTTATACATGAACACAAAACAGATTAAACAAACATTGTGCCGATTAGAGCGTGTTCCTTCCGGTGAAGAATAATGGATGATTTGCTTATACACTTGTCATTATGTTCCTTGATAAAGTATGCCTCTACCAATTCCTTGACAGTTTGATCATTATGCCTGTAGAGCACCTCTGTGTCACGAAAAAACGGGTGACACACGTTTTGCAATGAGCAGGCAAATTGGCGCCTGTTGAATTTTTCACAGTTGACGCATGCTCGTTCAAACAAGACAGCGTCCAGTTTGGCCAACATACACTGACTTGCATGATAACGGGATTCTGTAAACGACGCCAATCGCACAACGAACAAAATACTGCGTCATGGGTGACGCCACACTCGTTCCTCTTTTTCCTAGGCCGGTCCTTGTTGTCAGGGTTTTATGCAGAATTTCGATTTTGGGGGGGTGTCAGTGGGATGTTTGGGGGGTGTTGTATAAATGCCGGGTGCTTGTGGTTGCGGAATCTTTTTTGGGGGGTGTCGAAGTTCTTCTGGGGGGGGGGGAGGTGTTGGGGGGGTGTTAGGGGGGTGCTTATAAATCCCTGCTTGTTGTTAACAATGCGGCAGAGACTGCCCACTTCTGTTTTCGCCGAGAGCAACACCCTTGCGCCGTATCGGGACCCCACTTTCTTCAAACCATGCGCCATTTTATGGACGTACGGGACTACAGCACATTTTCTTGCACGCCGGTCCTTCTCCTCCTCTGAAAATTTGCACTTTATCTGGCGCACAAGGCCACCACACACTGCCGACAGTACAGACGGAGGGAAATCGCCGTACATGCCCTGCCCACGTCCATGTATTATCCTTCATTTCTACTAATATGTCCTTAACACGCGCTTGTTCTTTGACCCACTCCGCTCTCTTCTTGTCCCTTAATAATACACCTATCATTTTCCGCTCCATTGCCCTCTGAGTCGTCCTCAATTTGAGTTCAAGTATAAATCAAGGAAGGATACTTGGATAAATACTTGTTTAGAATACCGGTTAATACAGAGCGTGGGAGAAATTTGGCAGCGAAAGGGAAGGGGTTTTGAAAGAAGAACTCAGTTCCTCGCTCAATAGTGGATACTGCAATAACTTCATATAGCTTAACAGATATACAATCAAGGCACGTTTAACAAATTGCACTTGGGAGAAATACGTTCTGGCCATGGAAATGTAAAAAATAAACTCTGATCCCAAATAAATACAGGCTTGGCAGCTCCAGGTGGAGGTAAGTTTGAGCTGTCAGCAAGATAAATCGAACGCTGAGTTCAGGAATGCGTGCCTCTAAGTGCAAAACCCTGTTCGAGACGAACCTGGGAGGCCGAGGCAAAATCAAAGGATACACCTCACCACCAGGTATAACGGTCGCAGTTTGTAAATAGGGCAACTACCTAACAAGGCGCAGCCAAACTTCATGAATGGCCCGATGTAGGATCGCTGCAACAGCAAAAGTGTGTCCCGGCGCATTCGTGTTCGTTTCATACAAAGCCTTTTCATGCGACCAAATGCTCTGTCCCCTTTAGTGATTGATGCATTAATGTGTGTATGCCAATCAAGAACAGAAGTGTATGTAGTACAAAGATACTTCAGCGAATCCACCTGCGGAATGACGAGTTTTGAAGCGAGAGAAATAGCAACTGGCCCTGCAACTGGGAAGACAAGTAGATCACTCTTCGACACATTTAGCGTCAAACGAATGCTGTCAAGCCATGTGCCCAACAGATATAAAAAGCCCCCAAACGTCGACATTCATAACGAATGAATGTCGACGGCGGCCTCTAATGAATTAGAGACGATAGAACATTTTTTTCTTTTTTGGCCGACGGTTAACTTCTATACAAAAAAAAAATGGCATCAATCCACGCTGTGAAGGTGGTTGAAAAGCAAACCTTTAAACGAAACCCACAATTGCCCATGCAATATCACTTGAATTCACACACGTGGCTCTACAAAGAGTGAGACGAGAGATTCTGCCAGCTGTTACATGGAATTCCAGGGGGTGGCGTCCCAAACGCAGCAGCGTCGGCCACGGCCGGGATAGAGCGGTGGACGCCACCGCCGCCACCCGGCCGTGCGTCGGCAGAAAGAAAATGGAGAGCAGCGTCTTTCAAAGGGTGAGACAGCCGAACCTAGCCATCGTGATGTGCTAGCTCGGGGCTACACCCCCGCGTGACACAAGCGTAGACACCGAAAAAATTTGGCATGTGAGCTGAGTGATTCCCATTTCTACCGTTTTAAACTAGTTATTTTGGTAAGTTTGAGAATTGCGAGAAAGCTGAGGGAAAGCTGAGGGAACTATCACGACCAGTGGCTCCTTCCGCCTTCTGTAATACTAACTCTTAAAACAGAACCGAATTGGTGTTTACAAATTTCGAAAACGGAGTCCCATTCGCGGCAAGCAGTGCGCAAAAGGTAGCGTTACTCTAGAGGCAAGATGTCTGTATGTGTCTGCATGTGGTTTGTACAATTTGTTTTACCGCCCCGCAAACCAATCTTTAACGTATCTTTGCCATACGACCACTTAATTGCGTCGGGTGCGGGTTACCCAGGAGATGCTGGCGAATAAGTTAATCAAGTCGTGCGAAGGAAGCGCGCAATGGGCGCGAAGCTGCGCCAGAACAGGCGCAAAACAACTGTTGCTAAAGCAGACGACAAAGCCGTACCGCCGACGTCCCCCGCCGGCGAGCAGGCACCTCCGCGCGAAGAACGAAGAAGAAGAAGATGATGATGATGATTGGTCACGCCGCGAAAGAACAGTTGGCTGGTAGAGGTAGAAAGCTTTGCTTAAAAAACACTTGAAAAACACTTCTAATCAATTATCATATTCATTCTATGTTCCTCTAATATTATCATTCGGGGCGAAGGTGCTGGGTTTTCGCCGTAGGAATCTTTGCTGTGCTCTACACTCATCCATTTCTGAATATCGTCGTCTGCCGTGCTAGCCGCTATACTGCGATGGCGGGCTTCTCTATAAAACACGCCAGCGCCTGTACTCAGTGCCTTCCGGCTCACTGCCTATCCTTCACTGCCGCATCTTCTTGCATTATTCTTTACGTAGTTTTCCCATCTCTCGTTTTTTCTATCCTTTCCTTACACATTCGTGTTGATTTTATAGTTGCTGTGTTCTCTCTTCTGCCGTGCCTCATTTTAAGTGCGAATTCACTTCTTAAGCGACCCTGAACCTGCGTCCACCGGCGATGTCCGCATAGCATACCCACGTGGGGGTTTGGCCAGGAATCTCCTCGTCTTTCTTGGCAACGGGGGGAGATGGGCGCGCGCTGCCTGGCCGCTGACATGGCACATACCCACGTGGGGTATTGGCCAGGAATCGGGCGTGAGAAGGGCTAATGCACCCGCTTAAAGGAGTACTGACATGAAATTTCAAAGCTGAGATCCGCTCTAGCAATCAAGTACAACGACAACACAAATAGGTGTCTGTGAATAAATGCATCTTTCTTTCTTTGTAGTTGTGTGTGTGTGGGTGATCTCTCTTTCGCGAACATTACCGAACCGCGCAAATTCAACTCGTGCATTCGCACTTTCACATTCTTCCCCTCGGGGAAATGCGGGGAATTTTTCAGGCACTCTACTTGTTATCATTTTACTCCCATTTCTGTTCACTTTTTGCCCTAAACGCTACTTCAAGTCAGTTCTTTATATTTCCTTAAATCCCTTGCCCACTTTCTTTTTCTCAGCGCCCATTTCCTTGCCTATCTTCCAGAGTGGGCATGAGCCATTCTCCTGGCACCAACCAACCAACAGTTATTTGCATTAAAAATTTTCTTTCAGCTTCAGGTCGTCTGAATTGCTGAAGGGTGCTAATTAATGGGTAATTAGGGTTTTATTTGTAACTGAGTCTCCTTTTACGGCCTCTTTCCGGAAATAATTTAGTATTTTGAGGTCCCCACGTATTTAAACAACCAATTTAGCCCTGGCCAATCGCCCCTTCTGGGTACGTACCAAAATCTTTGAGGACATCATGATCATCATCACCTTCTTATCAGGCTAGGAAGGTGGCGCTGTAGTGCCAAACAAGCGCCGAAAAGGTATGCGCCTTCCTATCACGACCAGTCGTGAATGAGCATTGGTGGAGTCAACTTCTCTAAGCCCTGCATTCTTTACGCTCCATGTTCTCCTTCGGCCCAGCGTGCTAATTTCCAGCTTCGCGTTTCCTTCGACCGGACCGCGGTCATGGCGAGCTTCTTGGGCCAGGCGCGGCTTGTCCTCTGGCAGCGGGTTGCCGTGCAGGCCCTGCGCAGGCACCGCTGGGCCTCGCTGCTCGAGGTGCTGGCCACCGTAGCGTGCTTCACGCAGGTGGCCCGCGTCCGACCGGCTCCCTCCGAGCTGGGGAACTTCAGCGCGGCCAAGCTGTTCCCGGCCCGATTCGCCTTCCCCGGCGAGTGGCCGTCGGCCGTGCTGTACGAGCCGCCGTCTGCCTTCGCCGACGACCTCTTTGCCCCGTACCGCCAGAGGAAAGGTACGGGAGCTCATTACTGTCGCAGAAAATAAAACTAATTCGCGAAACGTTTCACGCACCGCCTATAGACGAGTACGTTTTGCACTTCATACTGACGCTACTTTTTGATGAAAGGGCTATCGTTCGTTGTACCGAAAGAATCGAGCCTGTCCCAAAGGCCACAATATCCCCTTGCCGTGAAGTGCCGTGCTTCTGGAACTACATTGATAAAAATGAATCCAGACTCGAAGTATACGCAAGGGATGTAATTAAGACTTCAACACCGGCCCGACAACAGTTTCATGGAGTCGGCTCTAGGAAACCCCAAATGCAGTTACAATGGCTGTGACTCTCTGCAGTCTAACTTGCATACAACTGCGACAGCAATGTGAACAGCGTCTCTAAGAAGCCCCCCTCTCCAAGCTTTCCTTGTTTTGCGATTTTGCTGTCCCGTCAGGGGGAAATATTGGCAACATAGCATGCGCAGACGCAGCCTGCACTCCGGAAACTATTCTCAAATGGTGCCATCGTGGCACGTCCCTCTCATGCGTACCTACGTACAATGTCCCTGTTGCCGATGATACACCTCCGAATTTGTTTCATCTGATTTGCTGGCGTGCGATATTCAAAAGCGGCCGATCACAGCTGATATCCTACAGCCCGCCGCCGCTTACTAATACAGCGCACCTGGAGCTTGTGCGACGTGATGCTGCTCTTCTCGAACGCATTGCAATTTTTTACTCACCATTGGTCCTTGCAGAGCAGTCCAGAGCTGTTTGACAGCCTTAGTAGGGCCTGGCTACGGGCAACACGTGTCCGATTCCTTTCATGAGAACCTAATTCGGACTTTCGCCTCCTCTTTCCTGGGCTCCCAATGAGCCCGCGGGGCCTCAAACGTTCTGTTAAGGGGACAGTGAAGTGATTTGTAAACATTGCGGGATTACTAGCGCAAATTGTAGTCCGGAGTCCTTAGGCCATGTTTGACCACTCTGAGCGCGTTTACGCGAATTCATTTAGTAGAAAAATCAATGCGAAAATGCTGTCCTCCTCTCTGCACCCTCGCCCCTTTTCTGTGGCGTTTTTGTGTGACGTCAGGAGGAGATGAGCTGGCAATTGGCTGCGCTACTGCACGGCTCGCCGGCCTTCCGACAGAGTCAGTCAGCCCAGCGTTTCGTCCGCCGGCCGCCGACGGGTCGTAGCAATTCGTTCGCTCCGTTCATACGAAGCCAGGACACGCTTGTGAATGGAAGAATGTACCTTTCTTCACTTTCTTAGTTTGTAAACTGTATCTAGCTCCAAGTCAAGGTCGCTTCACACAAGCGCAGCACAAGCGCACATGCGACGCTTCGCTGACTGGTACGCAGTAGGAGGTCACTTAAAGGAGCCATGAAGAGAAAACAAAAGTTTATTTTATTCGAAAGATTAGGTGTTTCATAGTACCCCAAGCGCTTTCCCGGAAGCAAATGATGCTTTATTCACTGAGAAATAAGGCAATTTAAGCCAAAATTTTAAATCTCCCGCTAAAATTGCACATTCCGTGACGTGAACAATGGCGTCATACGAGCCGGTCCATGAAACAGATACTTAGTATTTCGACTCCATATAGCACCCACACGCGGGAGTCGACCGAGACGGCGGCCATTTTAAAAATACTAGTAAAACCTAGTGCACCCGCAGCCCTAGTCACTCTCGCTGAGGAGCTCGGGCTTGCATTTAACAACCTCACACCACTTGAACGCTCAATGCTTCTAAGTGCACGAGCGGCAAGAGTTGTGGCATACGCGGTGGACGGGAAAGCGACCATTCCGCGATAGCCACAACAGACGAACGCCCTGCCGTCGGCACCGCTGCCTCGTCAGCCCCGTCGCGACGGACGAATACAGACTGGTACGTATGTGCCGTATTTTTATTGCGGTTAATAATAGTTCAATTTCAGTAGCAGTATCACTTATGCCAGTTGGCCGGTGTCGTGTATGGAAAGCCGTTCGCGCGAGCTCTCTGCTTCGACCAGAAAGATACGAGCGTCAATGCGCGGTGTTTACGGCATTTTTTTCCCCCAAGGTCAGAGCGATTTGACGAAGTCGGCGACGAGCGCCAGCATGTCCCAGGAGTGAGCTAACGTAAGGGTCCCTGCCGTAATCACTTCCTCGGAAATGAAGCGAGCACACTCGTACTTCCTTTAGCTCTCTTTCTCCTCCCATTGCAAAGTTCACAAAACGTAGCCACTTGCTTCGCCGAGGTTCGTCGTTGGGCAGCACATGAAAGGAGATCTCCTCACCGGCGGGGATGTCACTCCTTCGACGATTTGCCCGTACTACATGGGCATTTCAAAACGCAGCAACGAAATTTCATTGTAAAGTACTCGAACAAACTGAAGTTTTCAGTGATTGTAAACTGGAAACGAGCTCGTAACGACAGCAGCAAGCCAACACCATTCGAAACTTCTGCGACGACTGGCACTATCTCGTCGCTTCTTGCTGTTCCTTACTCCCCTCGTTTCTATTTTTACCTTTGCTGGTTGGCGATATGACGGCCAACCTCCTGTCAAGGGATTAAGATACCAAGCAAGGTCGCGGCTGTACGTGCTGGAACGGTTCGTTGGACCCTAAGAGCCTCGAACCCGAAAATTCGTCTGCGCGACGGTGGCGACGGCGAGATGTCGAGTTCGGCGGGCGGTAGTTTCGTACGCATTGGCGCACACGCTTGCGTGTTCGTTCGGAACTTCAACCGGTTACTCCACCGTTCTTTGTCATAAAAAGAATGTGCAGTATGTTTCACGGGCATTTAGCTCGCTATGCAAACTGTAAGCCCTGCCTAACATGCGTTTGCTTTTGCCGGCCTCCGCCAATCGCAGAGCATTCTCGAGTGACATCATAGGTTCTGTTGCGGAAAATGAGCTGGTGGGTCGCATGGGCATTTCCTTTTTTCCTAATTATGTAGCTTATTTGAGCGAAGTTTGCGTTATAAGTGGTGTCGTTATGGTTCTAACGAGGCAATCTTTCGAATGAACCAAACTTGTGTTTTCTCTTCATGGCTCCTTTAAGGCCACTTGAAGGCGGGAGAAGAGTCAGCGAAGTCAATATAGGTACCAAGGAAATGAAATCAACTGAAACTTTTACTGTACAGCGCAAAACTAGAGAGCCGGAAGCACATTTTTGCGCTGGGTGGTCAGCAGCACGAACACACATCTGGGAACGCTTTTCTATCTAAGAAATGCAATTGCTAGACGTGAGGTATTTTGGAACTTTGGGGGACGTTTACTGCACGAGCGCTATACAACAAATAGTCGCCTAAAGTACACGAAATGCTAAAACTAAATAAAAGTGTACACTGGTTGTACATTATATACCTTATATATCTCATTTCGGCAGTGCTGGCTCGTGGCCGAGTTGTCTGAAGCACTACGATTTTTGTTTGGCAAGTCGCACTTTCGAATACCCGAGGGTACATGCTTTCTTTTTTGTAAGTTGATTTTTCCGTTGGCGGCTGATGTTATTTTACCTGAGTTCACCATTTTTGGGCCGTAACGTTCACTGCTCCACGAACGAGTTCGCAGAACGCGCGCAGACTTACACTCACGCGCTAGCCAGTTCTCGTTGGCGTGCTGTTGCCACAAGCACCGACTGCTTGCGGGCAGTGGGCACAGGCCAGAATCAGCACACCCTTGGCCTGGTGCGAACACGCTTTTTACGATACAGGCATGAGTGAGGCAAGCTCCGAATATGCGCGAAAAGCGCAAGGCATTTGAGCGTCTGCGGTGAAGCGGAGGGCGTTCATCCACTGCGTAGACCTCGGCTAGTGATTTCTTCGATGTCCTGACCTCCTGGGAGGCTTATCTTAGGCATATTATAGCCGACAACATGGCAGAAGCGCGGAACGACGATTACTGAGATATCTAGAATGCCCATCCAACGCTGCCGTCGGATGTCAAGCATGTTGTTTTACAGAACCGAAACCAAAACTTGTTTGAAGGCTAACCTTGGACATCGTCCAATCACGGTGCCACCTCCTCCTGACGTCACAGCCTTTAGTTGGTGCGGCCGTCACAGACCGCGCACGGTAGTTTTTCTTCTTTCCCACCTTATAAAATAATAACCGTCTTATCAACCGGATAAACGATCAAAAGTGTGGTAATTTGAGTCAGTCTACGCAGTGCAAGCAAAACCGGGAGCTTGACAAATTCACTTCACTGTCCTTTTGAAGGAGTAGTGACACGAAATTTCAAAGCTGAGATAACTATGTAACATGCTTTCTTTTTATCAGGAGACATCCCCCAGCAAGTTTCAACAGTAACCATCCGGTATAATATATTTTAAATCCCTTTAATCACTGCCCGCACGAGAAAGCCCAGAGCGGGCCAGCATTACATCATCTGATACTTGCCCCAAACTGCCGACGTCGGGGCTCCCGTGACGTACCCAGCGCGCTGCCTGCGGTTGGCCCGCGCTGCTACACCGTGTGTAGCGTGTAGCCGTCATGGTTTCGGACTGACGTCATCCTGCCCGGCCGCGCGCAGATGAAGACCTCGGCCGGTCTGAGCAAGCTCGTGCGCTCGCTCGCGCGCGCGTCCAGACCGGCCGAGATGCGACAAGAATGGTGACGTCAGGTGCTACCTCCTGTCATGGCGGCTTCTCTGCATTCGTTTTGTCGAAACCGAAACTTACTCGAATAAACTACGCCGTAAATGATTGTTTACGCGCCGATCGACCGTCTAATGTGCCATTCTGTGATTAGTTGGCTAACAGGCACCCATAGCAGAAAAAAAAACCTAACACGAAAATTTCATGACAGTATTCCTTTAAATAAACTCGTTCGTTCGTTTGTTCGTGCGTGTGTTCGTGTGTTCATTCATTCATTCATTCATTCATTCATTCATTCATTCATTCATTCATTCATTCATTAATACCTTTTTTTTATTTTAATGTATAACGTTGCGTGAAAATCTCTCTGCTATGTCGTTACCTCTTACTGACCTCGAATAATAGTTTTGTTTCTTGTACCTGGTCCCAGCAGAAGCCAGGCCCAGTTTCGCACATAATTATTTTGATATATACAGCAATCGTAGTTATTATAATCATAGCACGATTCTTAGTTCAGTGACGTTACCCCGTGGCTTTTCAAATTCTTTTAGCATCATGTAATAAAAATGCGCATGTAAGGACGGGACAAGCGAAACTAGCCCCAAAGATCGCTTTGATGAACCTTTTAGCATAGAATCGCTGTAGAAAACGAGTTATTTGCAAAGCGCGCACGTACAGCGAAAAATAAAGATACAATCCTATTCCCATTCGCATATATTCCCACATTGCCAAGGAGTCTTGCGAAGTTTCTGTGCGGAGCGAACAATGCCGCTCATTTACAACGAAGTGCGCTCAAGATACTGAAGTAGTTGTGTATATCAACAGATTTCGAGTTTTTGGACAGCTTTAAAAGGGAATTAACGGCGGAACGAGCGCACACCGCCAGTTCTCTTTGGAAATTAGGAATCTTTAATTTTCGGTGATTTGTAACTTGAAATGTCTGCGAATTTTTAAAATTTTGTTATATACTTTTGTGGCCATTAGAAAATAATAGCATTCGACGCAATAAATATGAGAAATACAAGAAAAGTGACCAAGAAAAATTTTACGGGCTCGTCTAGCTGGTGGAGATATATCCGTTTTGTAGTATCAGAACAGCACATCTTCGTTTAGTTTAGTTTAGTTTAGTTTAATTCGAAGAAAAGGCCCGACTTGTAGATTACTGCAGTATCAGCTTGGTTGTGTGTGTAGAAATGATTGTACAGAATTGTATTTTACAGAAATGAAAGGGGGCAAAGCACCTGGTGAGTATCAGATAACAGCAGACTTCATGAAGGATGGCGGAAAAATTGTACCTCAACAACTGGCAAACCCGTATACGCAATGCCTAATGACCGCAAGTGTACCGGAATCTTGGAAGAACGCGAACATCCTCCTAATCCATAAGAAAGGTGACATGAAATACTTGAAAAATTACAGGCCGATCAGCTTACTGTCAGTCGTCTACAAGGTACTTACCTTCTGCAACCTTAGATTTCAGTCAACCTAAAGAACAAGCAGGGTTCCGTAAAGGTTATTCAATAATGGACCATATTCACACGATCAATCAGGTGATAGAGAAGTGCGCTGAGTATACTGAAGCCCTATATATAGCCTTCATAGATTATGAGAAAGCACTTGACTCGGTCGAAACCCTAGGCATTACGGGCATTACGGAACCAGGGGGTAGCTGAGCATTATGTAAGAATACTAGAGGATATCTACAATGGGTCCACAGCTACTCTCATCCTCCATAAGAAGAGCAGTAAAATACCTATAAGGAAGGGCGTCAGACAAGGAGACAATCTCTCCAATGTTATTCACAGCATGTTTACAAGAAGTATTCAGAACGTTGGATTGGGAACAGGTGGGAGTAAGGGTTAATGGAGAATACCTCAGTAACCTCAGATTTGCTGATGACGTTGCCTTGCTAAGTAACTCGGTGCCCATCAGAAATGTAAACGATCATGCAAAAATATGCCCTCAGCGCACGGCCGACGTGGTGTCTTAAGTCTTTCTGAAGCACACAATGACAGATTATGAAGAACTAGCATCCCCGCGGTCTATCATAGAGGCAGGCGCAGCATCCAAATCTGTCTTACATTTAAATGCGCGCTCAGTAGGCAATAAGTAAGACGAAATTTCAATTTTTTGAGTGATTTCTCTTTTACATTGGATATAATAATGCTTTCAGAAACGTGGTATCACGACAGCTGCAACATGCTTACATTACCAGGTATGAGCTTTTTTTATATTAACCGTGTTAACGAACGAGGTGGTGGTGTGGCAGCTACGGTTGCATCTAGCACACATTGTAACCTAGTTACAGATTTTACTAAACATACGGAGGATTATGAAGTGCGGGTTCTACATAGCAAAAAACGAAATTATTTGTGTTGTGTATCGTCCGCCAAATGGAAATAGTGTTAGATTTTTAGATTTCTTTGAAGTTTTTCTAGGGTATGTTGTGAAAAACAATTTTCGACTCGTATGTGAGGGTGATTTCAATATCACTGTCTTAGAACAAAGTACTGTTCGCCGTGAACTTAACTTATAGTTACAGTCCTGCGGTTTCGTAAATCTAATCACGACAGCGAACAGAATAACGAGCACTACTTTATCTGCAGTTGACCTTTTCCCTACAAATGTTGAAAACAAGATTCTCAGAGTCGCAACCCTCTGTTGTGACATCAGTGATCGTTGTCCAATTTTTGTTATATATACAACACAGACATTAAAAGAAGAATGAGTTAGGCGATGACTTCACTTTTCAGCCAATGACAGAGCTAGGCTTGGCCCTATTCAAATGGAAGTTGACAGGCACGATTGGTCTTCGGTTTTCGATAAAACGACCGCGGATGATGCATACAATAGTTTTATGGAAATTTTCTTGCCTCTGTATGATACATGTTTCCCTCTTAAAACTGTAAGACGTTCAAAAAAAGTCATACAACCCTGGGTGTCATTAGAACACTTCGAGATGATCAAACATAAGAGCAGTCTATATCATTCGGGTCAACGTACACAATCAGAAGTAACCCTAAACGAATTCAAGAAATTGCGAAATAACATAAGTAAAAAGTGAGGCTGGCCAAAGCAACGTACTATCAAAACTTGTTTGCTGACGCCAGTCAAAAGCGTCCAGCTTCTGCTTGGAACGTTAACAATAAAATTTTAGGTTGAAATTGCACTTCCTCCTACCCCAGCCCAATAACTCACGACTCTGTCGAATTGACGGGCAAATCCCTGGCGGACCACTTTAATAATTATTTTGTAAATATTGTAAAGCCTAGTGCAAATATCTTGAATATTAGGAATAAACAATCTGGACCGGTTCAGAGTATTTTCTTGACTCGAACTGATGAAACTGAAATATATAGTACGTTTATGAACATCCGAAATAGTACAGCTGCTGATGTTGATCACCTGCAAATAAAGCCAAATAAATACGTGCTATCTTCGATTTCCCGGGTACTGGCTCACATCTTTAATATAGTTCTAGAAACAGAACTATTTCCAGTAATATGAAAAAAAGCCAAGGTTTCTGTAGTTTACAAATTGAGGATAAAAATGTTGCCTGCAACTACCGGCCAATATCGGTACTTCCTGTTTTTTCCAAAGGATTCGAAAAGACTATTTCCGCCTGCGTAACTACGTTTTTGGAGAAAAATAACACCTTGACAGATTTTTAATTTCGCTTTGGGAAAGGTAAAAGTACAGAAACGGCGTTATTTGCCATAAAGGAGAATGTTCTACAAAATATACAAAATAATCTTTATACTATAGCTGTGTTCCTTGATCCGAGGAAAGCTTTTGACTGCATCAATCACAATATCCTCATTAACCAGCTTTCAAATATAGGAATTCGTGGCTCAGCATTATCATTATTTGATAGAGACCTAAGAAACAGAAGCCAGTGCGTATGTATTCGCGGCCACAAATCCTTTTTTTTTTGTCCTTGAATTGTGGTGCACCTAACGGAAGTATTTTAGGCCCACTTTTATTTAGTGTTTTCATAAATGATTTAAGCTGAGATAGATCCCAAACATTGTTATGTATGCGGATATTACTCTGCTTCTGTCTGGCACCGAATTAGATCATATAATTACTACTTGCAACGAAGTTCTTTCCAAATTATCAAGATGGGCCCAGTCAAACGATATGAAAATAAACCCTAAGACTCAGGCTGTCATTTTTTGTTCACAAAATAAAAACGTTAGTCTACAAAATAGCATTTATCTTGATAATCAACTTGTTGAAATATTCCATGAACATAAAATACTAGGCGTTCACTTTTCAGCAAATTTAAGCTGGGACACCCATATGACTATACATGCAAGAAACTGGCTCAGGTAAATGGAGTTTTATTTTGTTGCCGTTCCCTAATCCCACTGCAGGCAAAACTACAGATATATTATGCCACATTTCATTCACGTTTAACGAACTGCAGCCTAGTATGGGGTACAAGAACCACATCCAACATAAATAGACTTACTATGCTTCAAAAGAAAATTATTTTTCTCATCGATAACATCGACCGAATGCAAACAACAAAAGAGGCCTTTGTAAAATACAATATTATTCGATTTGATAACATGTACAAATTCAGGATATTAGATATAATGTATTACGCTTCACCTGTTCTTGCAAACTTTATAAAACGATTAGCTGGATTGCAAAGTCACTACACGAAATCCAACTTTATGGGCTGTACCTTTATTTCGCACAAACTACAAACTACAGTCATTATCATGTAACATTCCAACATTGCTGAACCAGCGCAAAAACACAGGCGGAATGACTCGCAAGGAGCTGCGAAATCATTTAGTGCTGTACAGGAATGATTATTTGTTGCGATTAACGTCTTTCATTTTTTTTTCAAGAGCCTGAAGAAGAGGTGATTATAATGTGAATAATTACTATCCTTCTCTTACGCGTGCAAAGCGTATTCTTATCTTGTGCAGAATTCCGTTATGATAGAATTATTATTTAGGTTTTTATTTTTGTTTCATCTTGTACTCTCACATTATTTGCTGTTTGTATATTCCTTATTTTTCGCTCTTGCTTGTTTCCGTAAGTGCATGTATGATGTGTGTACATTTCACGGGATATGTATAGGTATATATGAATATATTATGTCTAGAAATAAGGGTTGGCAGTCGAGAAAACCTCGGAAAGCAAAGGGGAGGATGTGGTAGATCATTGAAACAGATTAAGAATTTGGAAAGAAAGAAAGAAAGTGAAGAAAAAATGCCCGCCAGGTGGGATCCGAACCCACGACCTCCAGAATACCGGTCTGGTGCGATCGCACCAGACCGGTATTCTGGAGGTCGTGGGTTCGGATCCCACCTGGCGGGCATTTTTTCTTCACTTTCTTTCTTTCTTTCCAAATTCTTAATCTGTTTCAATGATCTACCACATCCTCCCCTTTGCTTTCCGAGGTTTTCTCGACTGCCAACCCTTATTTCTGTGTTATTTTCAACGAGCCCCTCATTTCCTATTCTGATTCGCTACATGCATAGCGAGGGCCTCTGTTCTGGCAGTCTTGTTGCCAAAGGGAGCTTAAGAGGGTTCAAAGCTGGTCGACCACTCTGGACATGTCGTAGACACTCGAGTCACGACCCGGGGGTTAAAAAGAAGGTCCCCTTCACCCCGATTAGTCCGAATGGCGCTGGCTACCACCCCGAAGCACAGGAAACAAACATACCTAACATAAATACCCCAGAAAGTGAATGGGAAAATCGCCCCGCCGGTAGCGTAGTGGTTATCGCACCAGACCGGTATTCTGGAGGTCGTGGGTTCGGATCCCACCTGGCGGGCATTTTTTCTTCACTTTCTTTCTTTCCAAATTCTTAATCTGTTTCAATGATCTACCACATCCTCCCCTTTGCTTTCCGAGGTTTTCTCGACTGCCAACCCTTATTTCTGTGTTATTTTCAACGAGCCCCTCATTTCCTATTCTGATTCGCTACATATATTATGTCTATAAATATATGTATTTATGTGCGCAAATGTAATTTTATATGCAATACCCAATAAAAGACAAACGGATTCCACTATTTGATGTTTTTATTTTCGCAAACATTGAACACGTGGCGATTTTTTTTATCATGGAATGTATTTTGTCTTGTTTCCGTGTAACATACAAATCGATTGCATACCATTGTCTGGTGTACCGGTTCCTCGGGCTCTGTCAAGCTGCAAAAGTGGCTTTTACACGAGGAACCATTCACTTGTGGAAAATACTGATTTATTTTGAAAGTATGCTTTCCGCACTGGACAAACAGAGTAAAACCGTGGGCCTGAAAATTATTATGCATAAAACCAAAGTAATGATCAATAACCTCGGGAGAGCACAGCGGTTTGAGACAGGTGGCGAGGCAGTGGAAGTTGTAAGCGAATATATCTACTTAGGCCAAGTTGTGACCCCGGATCCCAACCATGAGGCAGAGATAGAAGGATAAGAATGGGCTGGAGTGCTTACGGCAGACATTCTCAGATAATGAATGGCAGCGTACCATTGTCCCTGAAGAACAAAGTGTATGACAGCTGCATCGTACCGGTACTCACCTACGGGGCAGAAACTTGGAGGCTCACTAAGAGGGTTCAACTTAAATTGAGAACGACTCAGCGGTCAGTATAGCGGGAGATGATAGGTGTAACATTAACGGACAAGAAGAGAGCAAAGTGGGTCAGGGAACAAACGCTTGTTAAGGAGATATTAGTAGAAATTAAGAATAGGAAATGGCCGTGGGCGGGGCATGTAATGCGAAGGCAAGATAAACCGTTGGTCATTAAGGGTAACAGAGTGGATCCCTAGATAAGGCAAGCGTTGCAGGGGGCGGCAGACAGTTAGATGGGCCGATGAGATCAAGAAGTTTGCGGGGGTAAATTGGTCGCAGGTAGCACAGGACCGGGGTAATTGGAGAATAATGGGAGAGGCCTTTGCCCTGCAGTGGGCGTAGATAGGCTGGTGGTGATGATGATGATGTATATATAGTTTTTCTTATGTCCCGCTGCTTAAAGCGAGTCTTCGCGGAAGACGGGGGCAGGAACTGCGCAATCACGCTGTCGTAAAGCTCGACAGTATTGTGGTACCTCAACTAACCGCGCTACGTCATTGGAGGCGAAACGTAGAAAACAACACGAAGTCTGCGTGCAGAGGCATCACCCAGTGGGAAAAACAATGGCCGCGTATTCATCCCGTATTCATCGCATTCATCGCACACGTCGTCAAAAGACGACATTCATCTGCCGCCACTGACGCGTAAATGCCTATTGTGACGCTCCCCGGAGGGGAGATGGCGTCACTCTACCAACTAGGTGGGTCCACGCAGAGTTGAGGGGAAAAGAGACAACGCAGGCTCAAAGGTACAATTTAATTAACAATAGTTAGCGCTGGTGCCGGTGCGCTCACCCGTTGAGAGGCTGGGACCCTGTAGGGCGGCTGGCGCTGGGTCGTGGAGCCGAGAAGTCGTTCGGGTGCGGCGCTGCAGTGTGCACGTGCTCGAGCAGGGCCGTTCGGGGGGGTGCCGGAATTCTCGTGCCGGTCGGCGTAGGCGGTCCGTGCTCCTGGCAGATCGTGGACGCGGACCCGAGATGTGACCGCTGGCTGGCTGGTCCCGGGTTGAAAGGGGGGGGGGGGGGGGGAGCACGCGATCGGATTACTCCTACGGGCGGCTTCCTTGTTCGGCCCGGCCAGATGATGTCCAGTCGGGAAAAGAGCCCTCGGGCCTCGTTCGCTCCCTTCTTATACCCTCCTTGGGTTATACACAAGGGGGGTAAGGACGAGCTCGTTGGAGAACCGGCCGGTCATCGCTCTGCGCGTGGGCGCGTCACCCCGCAAGCCCTCGGGGATTAACATTCTTCTGCAGATTAACATTCTTCCGCGCGTGCTTCCGCACATTCCGCGCGTGCTTGGCCTTTCTTCGTGCCACGCGAAGTATCTGCCGCCCGCTTCTACATGGGAACACGTTTCTGCGTGCGCATGGGTTGTACGCGGCAGTCAGTGGCGATGTCCGACCGTCACAGCCGCCCATCCACAGAGGAGACTTTTGTCACTGCAAAAGTCTTGTTCACAAAAGCACAAAAGGTTTATGGTGGGGCCACAAGGCTCGATGCAAAACACACCGCACCGTCTTATCACGACACCACACTGAATGCAGCCAGCAAGGTCACACGGCGAGACGCGTCGGCACCAGTAAACATTAGTCATAAACATCCTATCAATTTCTATATACATGAGCCAAGCGAATGTCAACATACAGGTTTACGGGTGCAAAACATGAACACTGAAATTGGGAATTTTGCCCCTCAGATACACAGGACGAACGCCCGTCAAATATGATACGGTGCTGCCCCACGACTTCGCAGTGCATAGCTGTGTGTCGGCTGAGGGAGGCTGTTCACCGCGGGGGGTTGGGAATTCTGAATGATTTCATTGAGCATGGCTCCATGTAAAGCGTCCGTGAATGGGCTCGTAGCTGGGCTACTACGTTCCGGGGACGAAGGACGGGGCCTGCCTGTACCAACACTCACCCTGGGGGGTCTCAGCTCGTCCTCTACCTCACCCAAAGCAATTTTCAGCTTGTTGACGTTTACAATTTTCTCGTCTTTCATTCGAATCCCTCTGATTCGGCACGTGACGTCGGACAGTTTTTCGACAACTCGGAAAGGACCTTTCCACTTCGGCGCCAGCTTTTTAGCCAGGCCGCGGGCCTGGCTTTCGACTTTGACGTAGACCCTGTCGCCTATCTGAAAGCCGGCGTCCTGGCTCCTTTTATCAAGACGCGACTTTCTCTTCTCCGCCGCTTTGTTCAGTGCTTCATACGCTAGCTTGTGCGAGACTGAAAGGCGTTGAGCCAGCTCCGCGCGGTAGTCCTCCATGGTGTTATAGTGCATTCTGGGGGTCTCACCGACAATGCTTGGGATTGCCGCATCGCGTCCGTGAAGGAGGAAGAAAGGGGTTTCATTTGTGCCCTCGTGGACTGCGGTGTTGTAGGCATGCACAGCGAAAGGTAGCCACCTATCCCAATCTCGTTGGCCGTGTGCTACGTAATGGGATAACATGGTCACCAGGGTTTGATTCAGCCTTTCTACTGCACCGTTACACTCCGGGTGATACGCGGTCGTTTGTAATTTCTTTATCCCCAAGAGGTCGTACACCTCTTTCATCACCCGAGAGACGAAGTTGGTGCCCTGATCGGTTAGAAGTTGCTCGGGTACGCCGTGTCTCAGTACCACCCCTTCGACGAAAACGCGTGCTACGGTTTCCGCCTTCTGGTCAGCCAGCGGGAAGGCTTCGGCGTAACGGCTCAGATGGTCTACAAAAACAAGTATGTACTTGTTTCCGGCAGTCGTAGTTGGTAGGGGCCCTACTATATCCATCGCGGTGCGCTGGAAAGGCGCGCTAAGTTCCTCGAACACCTGCAAAGGAGCACGCTTTCGGTTCTTAGGCGTTTTATGGAGAGCGCAAGAGGGGCACTTCCGACAGTAATCCAGCACGTCCCTCCGCATCCCCAGCCAGAAGTACGTCATGCCTATCCTCTGGCGGGTTTTACGTGCCCCTGAGTGGCCAGCGTACGGAGCATCGTGATGTGCACGTAGGAGCTCGCCTTTCATTGAGGCAGGCACTACTAAACGCCCCGTACCTCCCCCCGCCTTTTCCCTGAACCTCAGCAGACCCCCGTCGTCCACATAATATTGTCCCTCACCGTCGCCTGCTTTAAGTGATTTGACAATTTTCTGAACGCCGGGGTCGTCGAACTGCTCCCGTTTCATGCGGGCCTCCTCCACCGATGGCACGAAAATGTCGAGTGCTGGACTGGCATCCTGCTCAGAGTGTCAGCGTTCTGATTCGTTTTCCCCGCCCTGTGGATGACTTCATAGTCGTACTCCTGTAGAAGGAGGTTCCACCTTGCCAGCCTCGAGCTGGGGTCACGAGCGTTCATGAGCCACTTGAGCGGCTGGCAGTCGGTGAACGCCGTGACAATCTTAAAGTGCCGTCCGTATAGGAAACACCGGAAGTGGCGCACAGACCAAACTACGGCAAGGCACTCCTGCTCGGTAGCACCATATTTCTGCTCCGCGGGGTTCAGCTGCCGACTCGCGTACGCCACGCGGTGTTCCTTCCCATCGAACTCCTGTGATAACACCGCCCCTACCGCCACCTTGGAGGCATCTGTCGCAAGTGTGAACGGCCTGCTGAAATCCGGAAACTTCAGCAAGGGAGCCTCGGTCAGCTTGCGCTTCATGGCCGAGAAAGCTGCTTGCTCCTCCTCACCCCAGCTGAATGGTTTCTTGGTTGTGAGCTGAGTTAAAGGGCGCGCCTGTTCAGCAAACTGGGGAATGTGTCGTCGGTAATAGGACAGAAGGCCCAGAAATTGCCTGACTTGTGTCTTTGTTCTGGGCTCTGGAAACTCCTGAACGCATTGTATTTTGGACGGGTCAGGTCGTACTCCCTCCGCTGATACGATGTGTCCTAGGTACCTAACTTCGGGGCGCAGGAATTGACATTTGGATGGTTTCAGTTTGAGACCGGCTGCACGCACTCTCTGGAAAACGTTACGCAGGTCGTTTAGATGGTCCTCGAATGAGCTGCTGTACACGATTATGTCGTCCAGATATACATGACACACTTTCCCCAAAAGACCGGCGAGGATTACGTCTGCCGTACGCTGCCATACCGCCGCGCTGTTTACGAGGCCCATAGGCATGCGTCGCCACTGGTAATGCCCTGAAGGCGTGTTGAACGCCGTCTTTTCTTTGTCGTGCTCATGCATCTCAATCTGCCAATACCCGGAGGCCATGTCCACTACCGTGAAAAATCTCGCAGAACCGAGCTCTGACAATGTCTCCAAAATGTTCGGGAGTGGGTAAGGGTCGATGCGAGTCACACGGTTCAAGTCGCGGTAATCAACGACGAAGCGGTACGATCCATCTGGCTTTTCGACCAATAGCGCCGGGGCACCCCATGGAGAAGTAGAGTGTTCGATTATCTCTGCGTCGAGCAGCTCGTTAACCTGCCGTTCCATCTCGTCTCTTTTGGAGTAGGGGATCCGATACGCACGGCGGTAGACCGGAGCCGCATCGCCAGTCGAAACTCTGTGTTTGATCACCTCACAGTGGCCGATATCTGTGCCGCTGGTAGAAAAAGCGGGACCGAACTCGGAGATTAATTCCCGAAGTCTAGATTTATCTGGTTCGGCCACGTGTGAGAGATCAAAACGGCTAAAGAGGTCGACCTCGTCTACATGCCGGCAAACAGTCTCTTCTGCTGGCCTCTCGGCTACCACCGCTGGCCTGAGGACACCGATGAGTTTGTTGCGAGGCAACTTAATCTCCTGAAGGGTGGTGTTCACGACGCGCACTGGGACCTTGCCAGTCTCGGTAGCTCTAACTAAACCGTAAGCGCCGGCAACTCCAGACACCTCAAGGGGGCTGCTCTCCGCTATACCCAACTGTCCCCTAGCCAGCTCGCAAGTTACCTCCCCCACCAGCACGCACTCGCTCAATGGGGGCAGTAAGCTTTCCTTGGTGAGGCGGATAGGTGCGCCGTCGCAAGAATGCCAGTCGTCGCGTCCGCCTGCCTTCTTGTTTCCCCCCGCCCAGTTTAGAATGGGAATGTCGATGCCTCCTAGGTTGATGGCGCCTCTGCTTAGGAGCAAGTCTACCTTTTCTTCCGAAAGGATGTTCTGTCCGATTAGACCAGCCACCGGCAGCCTGGCTCTCTCTGTGCAGACGAAGAACGTCGCCGTAACAATGCGTTCCCCTAATTTCAAGGGCACTTCACAGCATGTTACGATTTCCAAACGGTCGCCCGTGATGCCCACTAGGCTTGTTCTCTGCTCTACCGACCGGAATCTCGTTCGCCAGTCGGGCAAAACGTCGTTTAGAGCGCTCTCTTTGAGGAGGCTTACTTTTGATCCCGTGTCAATCAGGCATTTCATAGCTGCTCCCCCTATTTCACACTCTATTATCGGGCTAGCCTCTCCGCAAATGTTCACTGTGAACTCTTGAATGCCCCCTTTGCTTCCCTCCAGCGCGCGTGCGCCCAAAGGGGGCTCGACTAGTTTCCCTGGTTCGACCGAGAAGCGGAATTTCCCGTGGGATTATCCACGCTTACCTGGTTGTCCCCTCGCGGTTGGCCCTGGGGGGGCGCGCGCTGCCTACAGTTCCTAGCAAAGTGTCCACGATCGCCGCACAAATAGCAAGTCGGCCGTCCCGTCTTGTTGCCGCGACGCCTGTCTTTTTGCTGCATTTGTTCATTTTGTAGCGCGATGCTAGATTCCAACAAGCGTTCGACCCTTTCGAGCCGTGCGTGGAGCTCTTCAGCTTCCCTCTCGCCTTCCTGCACGCTTCTGACCGGCGTGCGACCGCCATTTACTGTTCGCTCATTTCTCTCCTCCCTCACAGCCGCGTCGATGGCCTCTTGGAAATTCTTGGGGTCACGAGAAAGTGTGAACCTGCGGACCGGGTCTCGCAGCCCATTCAAGAACTGAGTGCGAAGCTGCTCTTTGCGGAGCTCGCGCTTTACTTCAGTCTCGGTGCCGTCCTGCGTCCCAACGGCCGCGTTGCCCAACGCGCGGAGCCTAGTCGCGAACGACTGGACGTCTTCCCCGTCCTTTTGTCCGGCGGACAAAAACCTTTGGAGCTTCACGTACTCTGGCTCTGTATCGAACCTTTTCGTGGCTAGAGCTTTAAACTCGGCGAAAGTCGCCGCTGCAGCAACAGCCTCCTCGTGCCACGCAAAGTCATAGGCCGCACCGACCATTTTGCAGCGTGCAATACCTGTCATCTGCGCCTCTGTCCAGCCACCAAGACCCCCCACCTGTTCGAGAACACGGAGGAAGTCCTGGATGGTTATCCCGTTACCATCCCCTGTAAATGATGGAACCATCCCCCCTAACGCCATGACACTCGCGCCTAACACATTCGCTTGGGTCATAGTGGCCTCGTTCATGGTGCCTCGTTTCCCCTCAGGCGTGGGGGTGGAGTCCCACGCCTATACTCTGCGATTTAAGTTAAGTGAATCCCACCGCTGCCACCACTTGTGACGCTCCCCGGAGGGGAGATGGCGTCACTCTACCAACTAGGTGGGTCCACGCAGAGTTGAGGGGAAAAGAGACAACGCAGGCTCAAAGGTACAATTTAATTAACAATAGTTAGCGCTGGTGCCGGTGCGCTCACCCGTTGAGAGGCTGGGACCCTGTAGGGCGGCTGGCGCTGGGTCGTGGAGCCGAGAAGTCGTTCGGGTGCGGCGCTGCAGTGTGCACGTGCTCGAGCAGGGCCGTTCGGGGGGGTGCCGGAATTCTCGTGCCGGTCGGGGTAGGCGGTCCGTGCTCCTGGCAGATCGTGGACGCGGACCCGAGATGTGACCGCTGGCTGGCTGGTCCCGGGTTGAAAGGGGGGGGGGAGCGCGCGATCGGATTACTCCTACGGGCGGCTTCCTCGTTCGGCCCGGCCAGATGATGTCCAGTCGGGAAAAGAGCCCTCGGGCCTCGTTCGCTCCCTTCTTATACCCTCCTTGGGTTATACACAAGGGGGGGTAAGGACGAGCTCGTTGGAGAACCGGCCGGTCATCGCTCTGCGCGTGGGCGCGTCACCCCGCAAGCCCTCGGGGATTAACATTCTTCTGCAGATTAACATTCTTCCGCGCGTGCTTCCGCACATTCCGCGCGTGCTTGGCCTTTCTTCGTGCCACGCGAAGTATCTGCCGCCCGCTTCTACATGGGAACACGTTTCTGCGTGCGCATGGGTTGTACGCGGCAGTCAGTGGCGATGTCCGACCGTCACACTATAATCTCTGTCCCGCCCACTTTTCAGGCTTTTCCCGTCACGTATCGCTCCTCGCGCGGTAAACTGGCTGGAGTGTTGCTGAAGCCAATCCATCTTACAGCTTTGAGCCACAGGCTGCATGAGTTAACATTTGCCCTATTGTTTTGTGTAATAACCGTATTTTACGCGTTTCTGTGCTTGATATCGCGGTAATTACACCCCCGTATATTTAGTTAGAAAAAGATTGTGGTTGATTCCTCTGTCATAGGAATCAGTAAAACACGAAAGCAAAATGTGCCGCGAAATCTGCAGCTGAGCATGATTTGCGGGTCCACGGCTGTCTTCGGCGGCTGTCTCGTGGGTATGCTTGGCGATCGACGTCCTGCTAGCGGGTCGCTTCGGCAAAGGTGTACTAGCGTTTTCCGTGACCGGTATGACGTCAGTGAACTAATTAGTGTACCCCGGTATAAAGCACTTTCGTGTTAAAATATAAAACCAGAAAACGAACGTAGTCTTTAGTACTAAAGATTGCTTCCTCGCAAGAAGACTGTGTGAAGGGTTGCACCCATTACAGGCAGCTTGCTTCGTTGTACTGGGCTTGCTTCGTCGTCATTGAAATTTTTGTGTATCCCGGAATAAAACACTGTCGTGTTAGAACACTGTGTCTGGTTGTGTATTAATGTTGTGCTCAGGTATGCCTTGTATTTTATTTTTGCTTAACAATGTTGACACGTATGAAGTGTGCTAACACATTTATTAGATTGCAACTGTTTTGCCTATATAAATCACTGGTTTAAATATTCTTTTTACTTTAGTCCGGGTGACTGAATCGGGGAATATACATACAAGCAGACCAAATTTTCGCGTTTAAGTAGCCCAAGAAAGCCTATCGTCTTTAAAAAGGCCGCCATAACCTGTGCGCAGCAACTGAACGGTTACTGAGCCCACGCTACGGCGAAACATTCCATACCACCCGCTGCTCATTAAGAGAAAAAAACGAGCACGTGCTGTTGGCCAACCCATGGGCATGCGCATTGGTGACGAGGCGTTGCATAGCGCAATAACTTTGACAATTTAATTCATAAACTCGAAACTGTACCCCTCGGACAACTCAAAATGAGCACAAAGTTGCGTTGAAGTTTACTGAAACATACTCTCGCATTCACTGCTCTCAAGGAGTTCTTAGCTGTACCCGCAGTTTTGTGAACTCCGAGTTCGGTGTAACCAGAGGGTAATGCTGGGCTCGCAGAAAAAGAAAAACCCGTTCTACCCAGTGGGAAATGTGCTGAAACCGCGTAGTGGTGCTTCTCTTGTCTCGGCTAGAATTTTAACAGGTGTTCACCGGAGAAAGGCAGTGCCGTCGCCGCCCACATTTTAGAAGGTTGATAGAAACGGTCGATTGTAACAGAAACCTTAGAATCACAACCCCAGCTTTGTTTTTCGATATTCTGAGCACTTAGGAATCTAAAAAAGATGTTTGGCATAGAGCAGGGCGTCGACATGACTGTGAACACTAAAAATGCTATGCAGAGCTGTTAGTTTTTGTGCAATTAGTGGTTAAAGGCTGATGCCCACCCATTTTAATGCGATAATTTCCATGACTCCGGAATCTTGTACAGCAACGTGCTAACCTTGGTCCTGTGAACAAAGCCAGCTCTGCTCTGAATATTAACTGTGGGAAAATTCTTTAAATTACAATGAGGAACTTCGGAGTAATCACTTCTGAAAGAACTACGATGAGCCGACAAGCGGAACCTGAGGGCAAACATTTTATCGTGCAAGTTTAGTCATGAGGAGAAAACATAGCAACATTCCAGGCATCTTTCTCACTATATGAACACCTTGCGCTTTAAAGGAGCCATGAAGACAAAACACAAGTTTGTGTTATTCGAAAGATTTCGTGTTTTATAGTGTCCCCAGCGCTAGTCCGAATGCAAACGATGCTTTATTCGCTGAGAAATTGTTTCATTTAAGTTAAAATTTTGATTTTCGCGCTAAATCGTGCGTTTTCGTTGTCTGGAATGGCATCACAGGGCCTTGTTTAGTGTTAGTGAACCTAGATGGCGCCAGCATGCCGCGACAAGCCATTCTCTGCATTTGGTTGGTCTGTGAACGTATTTTTACCTGGCTTCTTTTGTTCATGGAGACAATCGTTTCGTGAAAAATGGTGCTCGCTCGACAAATACGGTCACGTAAGGCATCGTCGCTTGCGTCAATCGCCCAGTGTCGTCTGAAACAACCACAAAGCCCCGTAGTCCTGTGCAGCTAAACCAAGCATAGTGCGCGCAGTACCAACAGCAGTATACGCATCGGTACTTCCATGTTTAGGCGTGTTTTCGTGAATTCCACTGTTTGTCCCACCGTTCTTAGAGCTTTAAAAATAATGTGCTCTAAATTTAAGCGCCAATAGCTCGTTGGGCAAGCTGATAAGCTCTGCCTCATTTGTGTTTGCTTTTGCTGCCCTCCGCCAATCGCAGAGCTGTCTGGTATGACATCATGGGCTCTGTTGCGGGAAATGAGCTAGTGGGTCGCATTGCCATTCCGTGTTTTTCCTAATTATGTAGCTTATTTAGTGAAGTTAACGTTAAAAATGGTGTCAGTATGATTTTAGCGAGGCAATCTTTTGAATGAACCGAACTTGTGTTTTCTCTTCATGGCTCCTTTAAGAGGGTGGGTGAGACCAACTCAGTCGAACCGATAGAGGGGTGTTCAGCTGGCTAAACTCTGGAGGCTAATTTAAACCATCAGCTGTAGAAACATGTGGGAAAAACAGCACAGGGAAAGCGTTGCTCTATTTGAAGATAAGGGATCTTAGGGTGACGAATAATTTACGGATAAAACATGCCGACAGGAAGGTTGATATTTCGGATTGAAGTAAGTTACTTCACATTCAATTTAGGAAACCATGTGGTAAACTTGGTAAACTGTGGTAAACGGCGTTCTTTTTCAGCACGTGGTCAATGCGCCTGATTGGTGGACCACACAAATTACAAACAGGAACCAGTTTTTTTTATTCATTAAGCCCGTTCTACATGGTGCGATTTTCCCTGCGAATTCGCAGACGCAGCGCCGCTCGCGCGGCAAAACTACCTTTTTTCGTTGCTGCGGCAAAGTGCCACATGTTTGGAACGGTCGAGCAGTCCTCGCGAACGCCGCTCGTGCGGCGTAGAGAGGCCTAACACAGCTAGGTGAACGTCACGGCATCAGCATCTGCACGCTTAGCAACCAGATGGAGTTGCTTGTATAAGCGCCGCATGAGCGCGGGCGCACCAAAACAAACGCTCGCGCGTTCACAGCACTCTCGTTTCCTTCCAAACCTTCGTGCGCTGGGCACCATGTAATGTTGTGTACACGGTTCAGCTCCCTTGAGATGATATGTTTACAGCCAATGGGTATTACTCCGGCAGTGAGGTTTTAAGTGCGAATGCACTTTATAAGCGACCCCGAACCTTCCGCCGTCCGCATAGCAACAGCCGCGGGTGCGCGCGCTTTTCGTCTTCCTTAGCAACGGGGGGAGATGGGCGCGCGCTGCCTGGCCGCTGACATGGCACATACCCACGTGGGAGATTGGCCAGGAATAAGTGCGAATGCACTTCTTAAGCGAGCCTGAATCGTCGCGCTCGCATAGCGCCTCCTCTCCCCCCTCGCCTACTCTCCTAAAGCCCCTTTACTACTCTCCAGCTCGCAACACCCTCTCTCGGCGCGCCAGCCAGGCCACTACACTATATAAAAAAAAAACAGCATCCGGCGCCAGGTTTCGATCTGCGGACTTTGCGGCCGCAGCGCGACGCTCTACCGACTAAGCCACGGACGCGATTTTTTTTTTCTGAAACAATAACTTTATTTACACATAAATATACACGTCATGCCGAGTGTTACACATGGTTCAGGAGCAGCTCTGACAGTGGATGTGTCGGTTACATGTTTGGCGGGTAAGATGACAACGAACGTGAAACCAGGAGAAGCAAAAAAAAAGGGGCAAAGAGACACGAAACAAAAATAGGAGGGCAATGAGAAACAGCAGCACAGGCTCTACGAAAACAAAGGCTAAAGGAATTGTGTGTGTCCTATGGCTGGCGCTATCTCTCCTGTTTCTCAAAGGAGGACTTGGTCAACGTAGATACGCTGGCTATATTGATAAACAATTGGCGATTGTTGTATGAAACGGCAAAATAAACCCATACTGCAAAAGCCTGAAACATCTTGTCCAGAAAGTAAAATAAAACCTTTTTTAATTACAACAAGCTCTCCTCGCGTCAGACCTAATTCAGTCTGCAAACAATGTGCTTGTGAAATACGAAAATCGCGACGTTCGCAGCCATGTAGACGAAATTTTCCGGCATTGCGAAGTTCGCAAGTGTGAATGTTCGTTCCACCGAATTCGCAGACTACAAATAATTGAAGCCCTTCCACTCAATGTGAAAGCTGTCGGAAGTGTAGAGCATTCATTCGCCATAATGGGTTGTAGTGCCATTGTCTGCTCACTGCTACCGCCCAATGCAATTCAAATTCCCCACCTTTGCACTGCTGGCGCGCCCCCTGCCTAAAACTGCGCCAGCAGGAATTCTGTTCTCTTTGCGCTTTTCTCCCCGCACGTGCCCACGTTGCATTGCCACATTGTGCGTTTAAAAAACCAACCCAACGGGCGTCCTTAACTGAAGGAACGCGGGCGCTGCCGCTTAATTACGTATATTTTTCCTCCAATGTACCTATAGTTTTCTTTGCGCTGAACACCGGGAAGATGTATGACAAGCGCCAGCGTTTCAGGAGTTTGGAACGCTTATGACAATATAACCGCTTGGCTTTCGGAGCCTCTGCGGTAGTCGCGAACAACCGCGTTACCCCGGGAGCCGCCTTGGTGCTCTATATACTTGGGTCGAGCGAGTGAGCTAGGACGACAAGGCGAGCGCCTAAAGTGCTCTGCACTTAAAACGCACCATGTAGAAGAGCCTTACATCCTTCTAAGCGCATTGTGTAGTGCGTTAGTCGCGGTTCGCCACTCGGCGGTCAGTGCCCGCTTTGACGAATCATGGTTGCCTCTGCACAGATGCATTTGCGTAATCATTTTGTTCTCCTCCCATTTCGCAGAGTTGTTCGATTTCCTCCGAGTCCACAGCCCCGTGCGGGCAGTGAGGGGCGAGCAGGAGCTGCGCGAGGCATGCAGGGAAGCGGTGCGCGAAGCCTACGAGCGCGACTACGTGCTCTGCATCAGCATCCACCCTCCACGGGAACACGACTTTGAAAGCGATGGCAATGGAAGCAGCGCATTTCCGTCGTTCAACTACACTCTCCACTTGTTCGCTGGTGGCCTACCACACGTCGGCTTCCGTGATCCCATCGAGTTTGGCGACCAGGAGCCCACGGCTTTAGAGAGTGAGTACTAATATGACGGCCATTGAGTAGGTTGCAGTTTAAAACGCCCAATTTCAATCAGAGATTAAAAACAATCGGTAGGTCCGCCGCATATCTGGGAATAGATGTTAAGCGAAGGATCGGATGGTGTTTACGACGTCGTTAATGTCAGCGTTCTCAACTGCACGATGGAGCTCAAGTAGCACCGTTTGGAGTGATAGCACGGGCTTCATGGCGAAACAGAGTTAAAAGAAATCTGCCTGTGCCGCTTCTATTTCGCTTGACGCTTCTCGGCATAGTTCTCATGATGTTAGTCATCTAAGTTCATTGCAACCCTGCGCTGTTGCCTTGACTCACGTCTTTGAGCCGGCATGCCAAGCATACATTCGCTTTCTGCACCACGTTTTGCTGTAGAGCGAAGACATTACACTCCGCCCCCGGTCACCTTCCAAAAACTACCGCGCCCTTAGACAAACACTCCAGACTCGTCACACCAAACTAGTCCCACAGGAAGAAGCAACGTTCCGTAGTGTCCAGGCAAAACCCGCCGCAGTGGCTCAGTGGCTAAGGCGTTGTGCTACTGAGCACGAGGTCGCGGGTTCGATTCCCGGCCGCGGCGGCCGCTTTTCTGATGGAGGCGAAAAGCAAAAACGCCCATGTGTACGAGATTTCGGCGCACGTTAAACATCCCCAGGTGGTCAAAATTAACCCGGAGCCCTCCACTACGACGCGCCTCATCGCCTGCGTTGCGTCGGCGCGTTAAACCTCCACAATCCATCAATCAGCGTCCAGGCAAACACTTTCCTGTATCCCTATATCCAACCATGTCCGCAGAATGGAAATTTTGCTCGCCACGAGATATCTTTGCCCACATCATCATGGTTCGTGTTCGCAACTCCAACTACCCTCCTCTTCTTTTTCCCTAGCTGTTTGGGATCCCGATGACTAGCGCTTGCTGGGACGCCCTGAAGCTACTGGTCCCCAGAAAAGAGACCATGAAGTTGTCACTTGAGGTCCTGGACGAGAAATCCACGTCTAATTTGTTACTCATAAATTTGGTTACTACTATCACTGCAAATCCGAAAAACTACTGCGCTACGCTTGAGATCGTGAAACAGCGTTCTAAGCCCTGAAACAAGCTCTAACTTCTCTACGCGCGCTTTGGTAGTTTCATTACTAGGCATTTCAGATCTTACAATGAAGCAAATTTATCATCAACATCATCATAATCATCGTCGTCGTCATCATCATCATCAGTCAACTCAGGGCTACTGCAGGAAGAAGGACCCTCCCATTGACCTCCAACCGCTCCGGACCTGCGCCGCTCCAGTCCACAGTTTTTTTTAAAATGCACTTTATAAGCGACCCCAAACCATCCACCGCCGGCGTCGGCGGCGGCGGCGGCGTCGGCGGCGTCCGCAGTGCTCTTTAAAGAAGAAACAGCATCCGGCGCCAGGTTTCGATCCGAGGACTTTGCGGGCCGCAGCCCGACGCTCTACCGAATAAGCCACAGACGCGACGCTGATATCAGTGTTAGTGACGCGCCTTATATCTTTAACGCATTCTAACTACGACGTCAGCGCCCTGCGTTGGCGACTCAGCGGCGTTATAGCGGCTTGATAACTGCGTGGTGTACACGTGATACTACAAACCCGATGGAAGAGATGGAAGAGAAGGCGGCGAGGCGGTGGGCTGCGGGGGCCGAGCGCAAGCGCCGCAAGCGGGCCGACAACCGTGCATTCGCACTTTCACATTCTCCCCCTCGGGGAAATGCGGGGGAATTTTCATCCCTCATTCGCCTCCCCCTTCTTCTAGACCCATCTCTTGGTATCCACTCTGTTACCCTAAATGTCCACCGTTTGTCGGTTTGTCTCACTACTTGGTCAGCCCTAGTCCATTTCTTTTAAATACAGAGCATTTGTTATACCCTAGTTACACGGGCACGCCTAACCATGGTTACGCCTAACTATAGTTAGCCGGCTTAACTGCAGTTAGCGCTAACCATGGTCAGCCGCTGTTACACGCAATCCGAGCGTGTGGGTCAAGCGGTCACGTGGCCTATGCAATCGCGGAATGAAAAATTACGTTGAAGCTACTGTAATAAGAAAAAAAGAGATGTTGCAAGTTTATAACAAACTATTCAAAACAATAGTTGCAAAACTATCTATTTGAGCGTACACGTTTACGTCTTTTTTTATTTAGATAGCGCGAATGTAAAAACAACCCGTCAACACTGTCTACGAAGCCACTCAACAAGCCGAGGTCAGCCAGAGCCAGCGCCAGCGCTGTAAAAACGTTGTCGTCGCTCATGGTCGTCGCTCTTCGTGGTCGTCGTCGTGTTGTTGGAGTGTGTTTTTGCCATGCCGGATCGCTTCGGCTACCTTTTACCGCTTGCACTGCTTCGCGTTGCGTCAAGTATTTAGTGTGACTCGTTTGCCGTGTGTAGTGTGTGTGTTTTAAGTGACGCCCGCACGACCATGAGCGAACAATGCCTCCAAGCGTCGGAACGCTTCTACGAGCAGTTGTTTCACCTGTCGTAAAGTGTTCGGTGTACTTTGTTTGCTGTGCGTAGTGTGTTTGTGTGTGTTTCAAGTAACGCCCGCCTGACTGCGTCACATTGAGGGCGGTGGCTTTAAGCGTCGGAACGCTTCTGCTACGTGGTGCTGTTTTACCTATCGTGATGTGTTCAGTGTGCTTCGTTTGCTGCGCGTAGTGTGTGTGGTGTGGAAGGGGGTTTAAGTGACGTCCACAGACTTGAGTCGCATAAGCGAACGATGGCTATCTTTCGGAACGCTCATGCGGCGTGGTACTGTTTCGCCTCTCTTTAAGTGTCCAGTGCGTCTTGTTTGCTGTGGGTTGTGTGTGTTGTTTCGGGTGACGTCCGCGCGACTTCGTCCCGTGTGAACGATGGCTCTTAGCCGACCGGTATTCAACGATACGTCCGACGACGGCGAACTTCAATTTCTGACTGCCCTTGCCGTTGAGCAGGCAGCTATATACCAGCTGCAGATGCAACAGCAACATCTGCAGGCCGAAATTGAAGAAATAGATGAAGAGCTGCGGCAGACGGCCAAGAGGCGTAAACTGCGCATGGCGGCAATCATGAGACTTTGCTCCCGTGAGCGGCATGTGTGGTCGTACCACCGAAGCAGTTCGTGGTACGATACCACACTTCCAAATCTCCCCGACTCTGCCTTCAGAGAAAACTTTCGTGTGAGCCGCACGACGTTCACATACATTGTAAACGCTTGCGAGTGCATGAGGCGACAAGACACCAACATGCGTCAAGCCATCCCCTTGGACAAGCGTGTGGCCATTGGATTGTACCGTCTCGCCAGCTCAGCAGAGGAGAGAACTGTGGCCCATCTGTTTGGGGTTAGCCGGCCATCGGTAAACATTATATTTAGGGAGTTCTGTCGGGTGGTAGTGCAGCGCCTCGAGCACCTGTACATCAGGTTCCCTCGACCATGCGAAATGGCCGAGCATCTGCGCCAGTTTGAGGCAGTGCTAGGTTTTCCCCAGGGAGTTGGTGCCCTTGACGGTTGCCACTTGGAAGTGTGCCCCCCCACAGTGAATGCTTCCGACTACTACAACTACAAGGGCTGGTACAGCATCATTCTGTTGGCGGTTGCTGACCACAACTACAAGTTCTTGTCGACAAATGTTGGGTCACCCGGGAAGAACCATGACTCCAACGTCTTCCGCAGGTCGAAGCTGCCAGGTGTCCTGGCTAGTCAATTATTCTCAATGGAGGCAAAGGTTGTGGAAGGTGTGAATGTTTGTCCGCTTCTCCTCGGAGATCAAGCATTCCCCTTGCAGGCACACCTCATGAAACCGTTTCCGCGCCCTGGTCCTCATGGATCTCCCTCACAGACATTCAATTATAGACTGTCAAGCGCTAGGCGCGTTGTCGAGAATGCCTTTGGACGGCTCAAGGCGCGCTTCCGAATGGCGCACAAGGGCCTTGAATGTGACATAGATAATGTCAATAGTGTTGTTCGGGCCGCCTGTGTCCTTCACAACATTTGTGAGCAGCTCAGGGACCACTGCGACACAAGCTGGGTCGATGCAGTCCGCTGTGACGATGAAAGACGCCCTCAGCCAGTCCGCACAAGTAACCGGAGAGAGCCGTTAGGGGTGGCAGTCAGGGAGGCCCTTGCTCAGCATCTAGCCAAAAGTCAGTAGGGCACGGCAAACGTATGTTCGTGTTTTTTCCGTTTTCTCTGTGGCAGTGCCATCGCTGTGTTTGCTGCTCTAGTTTCATTTACAGCATTCGTGTTTTGTACAGAGTTGTTGGTTCACCCTTTTTTTTGTCACCAGAATGTTGGTTCTTGGTCTAGAAGAATGGCTAGTCTGTCTAGTTTTGTTTCAAGCATTCGTGTTGTCTTGCGCAGAGTTGTCTGTTCCTTGTTTTTTTTCTAACTTACCACCAAGGTATCACGTCTTGTTGGAGAATTGCTGGTCGGTCTTGGTTTGCTTAGAGCATTCGTATTATGGCAATGCCATCGTTATGTTTGCTGCTCTAATTTCATTTAGGGCATTCATGTTTTGTGCAGAGTTGTTTGTTCACCATGTTTTTTTGCTCTAGAAGAATTGCTGGTCTGTCTAGTTTTGTTTCAAGCATTCGTATTGTCTTGCGCAGAGTTGTCTGTTCTCCCCCCCCCCCCCCACCCCCCCCCCCCTCTTTTTTTAAAATTACCACCAGGACATTGCGTCTTGTTGGAGAATTGCTGCTCGGTCTGGATTTGCTTAGAGCATTTGTGTTGTCTTGTGTAAAGTCTTGTTTCCCCTGTTTTTGAAGGGCACGGCACTTTAGGAGCCCAGCCTGTCGTCTTGGCTTGTGTGCGGTTAGGCTATCTAGACAGAGACAGGCTACAAGAACAGAGTTCCCGCTCGTGCTGTTTCAGACAACAAGAAAAGAAATAAAAAAAGCACGTGACCTGTCTCAGGGGAAGGGGTGCAAGCACTGCGACAGGTGGAAAATTGAATTGCATTGAACAAGCTTCTGTTGAATTCATCAAGAGGGAGAAAGACAATGAAATTGTGGAAAATGGCAGCAGAGCCCCTCTGGTGAATCGCAGCTTTGCACTTCTGACAGCTTTGACGTTGAGTACGTAAACTGCTATAATTTTTTAACTTGCCACCTGAACGTACCATTTTTTTGGAGAATGGCTGCTCTGTCTCTTTTCCCTTGAAGCATTCGTTTTGTCTTGAAGGTAGTTTGTAGCGATTTTTTCAGTTGACCAAAATGTGGCGTCTTGGGAAGGAATTGCTGCTTTGTCAGGTTTCTTTTCAAGCAATCATGTTGTCTTCCACAGGGTTATTTGTTCTTGCTGCTTTTTTAATAACTATAGTCTTTCTCAGGTAAATAAAGGTGAAAAGTTTAGAGTCTTTCTGTTTGTCACTTGGTTCAGCCACTCGGCTAAAAATAAAAGTATGCGTTGATAAAAATACTACGTGGGGTTGGCCAGCAAATAAAAATATGCAGTTAAAAGTGATTTAATAAAAAGAGCAGTGATGGATGGGGCATGGGCATTGCAGAGGACTTCTTTCGTCCCTACAAGTTTTTGTTTGGCCTTGATGCGAAGAACTCCTTCATCATCTCCATCATGCCTATTTGTGCTGTAGTGGCTTGCCTCTGCAGCCTCAGCATTTGCACCTGCAGCCGGTGGCGCCTCTTTTCCGCTTTGGCGGCCCGCAATGAGTCCTCCTTGTGAAGGGCAAGCAGCTGGTGTAATACCGAGGCGTTCGGCCGCATCCTAGCCCTTCCGTTAGTGCTGGTGCCACGGGCTGGGCTGGCTTGCGGTTGGCTTGGCCCAGCAGTGCTTGCTGCAGGTTCGCTGGCACTTGGGCGGCTTGGCCCGGCAGTTGGCCCGACGAGCCCGACGAGCCCATTGCTGTTGTCGCCGTTACTGGGGCCGGCTTGCACAGGCTCAGTTGGCCAAGGCCCCCCCGCATTTTCAGCGTATGCGTCGTCCCACGACGCGACTACTTCGGCTTCTTCCGGAGCTTCGTCCACGACTGGCACCTGTGAACAAAAACATGGCTCCATTAACTCGCACTTGCCATTCCACTACAGGACATCATCATTCCCTCATGTCAAACTCGTTGCACCACACAGTGCAGCCAGAGAGAGAACTTTATTTTTTGCCCACCTATTTGTAAGGAGGACTCATCCTCTCTCTACGGCAGCCAAAAGTCACCTGAGAAGTTGCTCATATCTCTTTTCGATGTGTTCGATTTGAGTATTTTTAGTGACTTGTAAGTTGACGTACGGAGTGGATGACGAAAGCTTGCACTACTATTATGAGGTTTGCCTCTCTCAATCCTTAATGCCTGTTGGCACCCCTTGAGATCAGCCACATCTTTTGATTGGTGCTCAGCTTTAGTGACCCAATGGCTTACCCAGTGTGTTCGTTCACATGCAGCGAACGCTTAGGACTGACTTTTAGCGATGGGAGTTGAATTTCCGTCACAACTACTGCAATGGTTCCTGTTTATTTTTTTTTGTGCGTGTCAGGCCTGCATTCAGTGCATATACATTGTAAAATGTATGAAAGCTGCTCTGCAGCACAAATCGTCAAATTTTGCATCCATCAAATAAAAATGAACAAAGTCCAAGACCGGTGTTTTCAAGAAAATGTGTATCCACATGCAATACATTTAATTAAGGTGTACACTAAGATTTTGCAGACAGAAATCAACATGCTCAGCTACTTTCAACTCATGTACATGCACAAATAATTTCTAGTACGAATGGCGTGCTACAATAATGTAAGAAAATGAAAAGTACCTCCACGTTCTCCTCCACCAGGTCGTCATCATTCATAGGTAAGCTAGCAAGGAATTTGCGGAGGAGCTCGTAGAAGGGCCAGTCTGTTGGCTCCCCGCCAGTCCTCTTCCCGTCTCGGTGCTCCTTCCTTTAAAATATGTAATTATAGAAATCATGGCATACACTGTTTCAAAAAGAGATACAAGCTGCGGTTAGCCTGCATGCAATACAGAGATGACCTCATTGGACTCATGCTAGCAGATGTCATGCCGCTTATGAAGTGTGGCTCGTTGTTTGGATCGTAAGGCGCGCGCGCGGCAGTGCCACCCCGCACGCGCGCGCGCGTACTATTTGCAGTTCGCGAAGCTTCCAAGTAAAGCATGCATCGCTAAAAAATAAATTCAGAGCTCAATCAAGGGGTACTTACTTAAAACGCTTCGAGAGGTTGTTCAATTTTTGCCGCAGTTGTTTTACTGTATATGGCCCCTCATTCGCCGGTAGCCCGTTGTTCAGTTCTTCAAGCATCTTCACGTAGATTTTTGCGTTGCGGGATGTGGAGCGGAGAGATTCAAGATTGTTCTGCCAGATGTTGATCAGCGCCTTCGTTGTCTCAGTCGTCCACAACACGCGCTTCGCATCGGTCGCCGCGCTGCACTCGCTCATCTCCATGCTCATCTCCGTAACCGTGTACGACGCCATGTTTGCAGTTTGGAAGCCCAAACTTAGGTTGCCGACCGAAGTTAGCGCGGACCATGGTTAGCGGGCTAACTGCAGTTAGCTCTGCCGTGTAACTCCGGCCTTAGTCGCACTATGTCCGGCGTCGGCGTCGGCGCCGTCCACACGCTCACTGCGCATGCGCATCGCGTCGAGGCGATAGCGAACTCTCTCTCGCGGGGGCATTGGATTGGATTCGATTGGATTGGATTGGATTTGGATTGGATTGGATTAAAGTGGATTGTGTTGGATTGTGTTGCGTCATAGCCGCGGCACATTGCGTCATAGCCGCGGCAGACGCGCTGGGGCCGGCGCATGTGCAGTACTCTCTCTTCCGCGCTTTCCTCTCCTTCGGGCGCGCTGCGCATATAACCGGTGTGCCGTTCTCCGGCGAAGCAACATCCGCGCTTGGCTCGAACACCTAGAGTCCACGCCGCTTTTCAAGTACGCCAACGTCGTCATCGACTGGGACCGGCTTACGCAGTCCCCTCAACGTATATAAGCGGCGGAGCGCGCGTTCGGAATTCAGTCAAGGGCGTCTTTCTTGGCTTTCGCTTGACGTGACGCTTTGCTTGACTCGAGTAGATGCGACGCATTTACTCGAGTTCCCCCCGTGGGAAGATGCGGGCGGGTTTTTTTTTTATTGGCACTGTGATACCGTCAACTCTAGTTTGTTCTCTCATCCATGTAGCTCGTTTCCTGTCCCTGAGTATTACTGCTAACATTATTCGTTCCATGGCCCGTTGAGCCGACTAAGTTTGCTTTCTAGTTGTTCAGTAAGCGCCAAGTTTCAGCTCCGTATGTCATAACCGACATATGGACTGATTGTAGATTTTTAGTTTGAGTGGCAGAAGTAGCTTACTTTTCATTACTTGGGAGTGCTCGCCGAGTGCTCCGCAACCCATGCTTTTTCTGCGCCTGATTTCTATCTCTTGGTTGGGGTGAGCACTAACCTTCTGCCCAAGGTTTTTATATTCTTCTACTTCTGGCGTTTCGTTTCCTAAGCTGAAGAGGACCTGGGTGGATATTATGGTCCCATGACTAACAAACTCAACTCTCGCATATTCATTGAGCATATTTTTAAGGGCTAAATGTTTTCTTTTTTTTTTGACATGAGAGTGATTTACTCGTCTGGCTCGGGGCATTTATTTGACCCTGTCCACGCCTGTACCAAGTGTGCCCGAGAATTATTAAAATGCGATGCTCACTATTTCAACGCACTCATCGTACTGGGGAGTTAGACATGTTTCATGGACTTATTTAATTACAGAGTAAGTTTTGCAAGCATTGAACAACTTAACTGTAACGTGAAGTTGTCGATGAAAAAGCGTCAGTTGAAGGCTCCAGCATGGGTGTTGCGTGGGATCCTGCATGTAACAGAAGAGATCGTTATTTGTTGCTATACTGGAGAACAATAGATCTTGTACGCTATCGCTCCGCTATGCGACGGACCCAGATATCAACGGGCGCGCGCTTTTGGAAGGAGGTTGCTATTAATGCGTGATATGGTCTGCCTTTTCTTACATAGTTTGTTTGTCATCGCTGAACTGGTTTATAAGAATATGAAGTCCAAAAAATCACGGAAACGGCTCCGGCCATGTTCAAAATATTCCCAGTAACGCCCTACTTGCTCCACGCGGAGTAACATCCGGCTGCGGGGATGAAGCACAGAGGCAACTCCCGTTGCCGTTCTCATGTTGTCCCCGAGCATAGAAATGCCCTTCAGCGAGATGTAATGGGGGCACGCATTCCACCGTTTAAATGAAGGAAATAACACTGATATATATATGACCAACTTTCATATACTCTGCGTTAAGGCGTCGTGGAGATTCAAAGCGCTTGGTGATCTGCTTTATGCAGAACTGATTCAGAAGACACAGGTGTGGATTGACACGATGCACCTGGCTCTCGTTGACCGAAACGCGCGCAGAAAGGAACTGTGGCACACGGTAAGTGAGCAGGCTTAATCAGAAATATTCCAGACATACCAGAGATGAACTTGTACACCCACCAAATTTTTTACCAATATCACGGGAGCGTCGACCGCTCCGTCGATCAGTGCCGTATGACGGGGTGATACGACAAACTCGGCGAGAGTAACCGCATGCGCACTAAGCGAAGGCCGTTGCTTCTGTCGTCTGCTAGGCTGTTCGAAGAGCACACAGCCACCCCGTACTGCTGTTTCCACTCGCTTTCACTTGCCCTCTTCGCCCGTTACCGGCGGTTTGGAGGGTAGTGTGATAAGCGAATAAAAAAATAGGGGGTGGTTGTCTGCTCTTGGAGCAGCCTAGCAGAAGACGACAACAGCGGCCTTTGCTTAATGCGCATGCGGTTACACTCTCCGAGTTTGTCGTATCAACCCATCATACGGCGCTGATCGACGGAACGGTCGACGCTCCCGTGATATTGGTAAAAAATTGGGCGGGTGTACACTTACGAAGTTGTAGAGACGAAAGGAGGATGTTTTGGGCATGCCAGCAGTTTTGCGTGAAATTTCAGGGTCGCGCGTTGCCGTGCACGCCGAGGTTGCTACGGCGCTCTGTGCGCCAAGGCAAATGAGCGTCTTTTAAAATAACTCCGCGTGAGTGGTTGTTTCGGTGCTGTAGACGCCGTCATTGTTAGCTGATGTCTGAACGTTGCCCGTTGCAGTAGAAGCCAGGGTTGCTAGACGCACTGCAGTTGGGGGATGAGGACGCAGTTTCGTTGGCTCGAACTGGATTACAATGAAGTATCCGCGTGCATGATACGACCTACGGAAGCTACGAATAACTTACGTTATTTTACTAACTCTCATAAAAACAAAACCTATTTTTTTATATATGCTCACAGTTTGCTTACTGAAAAATGGTCAAAACTATGATTCTTGCGCCAAACCTTCTTAAACGGCTTCAAAAGTTACTGCGCTTAAGCCTCGCGATGAGTGTTCATTTCTGGCGATGGAGAGCAAAAAAAAAAAAAAAAAAGCCCTGTCTACGAAATATTCCCACATGAACTTTTCGCGAACAAAAACTAATATTGAGTGCCGTAACATCTCCTGCGCGAGGGATAAATGCGTCATGGTATTCCAGCCAATTGCAAACAGGGAGCACGCAGCCTTTGGTCCAGACGCAGGCAGTAATTTTGGAGGAACAATTGAAGGCACATCAACAGTGTCTGTACCTTTTGCCTTGTTTTCCGCCGGCTGTGGGGATGCTTTACAGTATAGCAAACGAGAAAACAGGTGTACCGTAGAGCTGGTCCAGTTAAACTTCATTTGAACTTGAAAACTGCGAACGGGCACACAGTCATTTTTTTCCTGAAGCTCGTAACACAAGACAGAGCCTATGAGAAAACGCCTTCGCTCAAGATCGCTAACGCAGTAACAATTGTTTACGCTGAAAATAGCATCCGCCCATTCCACGCCATCGAAGCCAGGCACGTTAACCAGACAGCATCAAGTCCGTGCAAGCAGCGACACCGTGCTAAGGGGTTGCCTGGCAGAGCTCTCCAGGCATCCTGCAGCTAGCAGCTAGCTCGCTGTTTTGTCACTGTTTTTTAATCCTCGCAAAGTAGTGGGTGAACACGTGACGTGCAGCGTCGAACGCTTTGGTGCATAACTATCACGGTTTTCGTACCCGCGCGACATGATGAACCTTGACGACGCCATCTTTGAACACGGCTGCCTGGAACGCGCTCGGCTCCGGACTGTATACGGCTACTACATTACGTAGCTTTAACGCTATATTAACAGCCGCCGGGAACGAAAATATCCCAGGTGACCAACACGGCAGTGATAACCCAAGCTCTCTAGTTCTGTGCGAAAAAAGTTCTCCCTCCCTCTCTCTCTCAGTTCCACTCTTTCTCCGCCTTCCTCCCGCCCTCTCTCACTTTACAACAAAAGATTTCCTCCTTTCTCGCCGTGTATTCGCTTCGTTTGAGACCTCGTTCCACTAGCGCTGCGTGCGCCTAGTAAAGGTCCCTTGATAGTGCGTGGTCAGAATTAGTAAACTTTATAGTCTACTTGTCCGACAATTGGCGTCTCTTGCGTTACTCCTCAGCTGCAATATTGCGATAAAGAAGAGCCGGGTTACTTTTGCGCTAAGCGCGTCACTCCGTTCGCGGCAGGTGTACACCCGGCAGTTCCCGCAGCCCGCGCTGCCGCTGGACATCCGTGGCTACAGAGAGAAAGTGCTGCTCTTCCTGGCCCTCTCGTACAGCGTGCCCTTCTGTCTTCGAGTCAGCGCCGCCGTTTCAGAAGAGGCTGCTGGACTAAGGGTGGGTGCCCCGGGGAGTGCACCTGTCGTAATTTGAATAGCAGCACGCTGGTCACAGCGCTTCATTCCGAATGCCCCGTAAGCAAAAGCAGAGTCCTTCAATGCCTTTCTGGTCATGAAACTTCGCCATCACGCCATGGGAGAGCTTCGTACGCTGCCGCGCCGCGGCGCTGGTGTTGATCGGAAGGCAGCCGGGGGTGTGGTCAGAGCGCGTTTGGCAGAGAACGCATCACGGAGTAAGATAAAACAGACGCTCGCCGCCTCATCAGCAGTGCGCTTTGGCTTAACGTGTCATGGGCCGCTCAAATGGACTTATCATTTTGTGAGTGGTGAAACAATTTGGTGCGAACGGGCATGCTGCTACTGCGTTCCTGACTGCCGGTCTGGCTACAGAGCAGCGGCGGCCGCCCGATGCCCTCCGATCTGCGGTGGCGCCACTCGCGGTAGCCTTTGTCCCCGTACGAAACTTTGCCGGGAGTTTCATGACCAGAGAAGCATTGAAATCTGGCAAAAGCTTCGATCTGCAGTCGTGTGTTTTTATATCTGCATTGTACATATACCATCGTACCCAAACCTGATATAGCCGTAACCGGGCTGCAGTATAAATAAATAAATAAATAAATAAATAAATAAATAAATAAATAAATAAATAGAAAACAATCGCTTTGTCGCTAGGAGCGAGAACAGCGCCGTAAAACATAACGTTAGTCAACACGTTGGTCCCAGCTTAAAGGAGCCATGAAGAGAAAACACAAGTTTGGTTCATTCGAAAGATTGCCTCGTTAGAACCATAACGACACCGCTTATAACGCAAACTTCGCTCAAATAAGCTACATAATTAGGAAAAAAGGAAATGACCATGCGACCAACCAGCTCATTTTCCGCAACAGAACCTATGATGTCACTCGAGAATGCTCTGCGATTGGCGGAGGCCGGCAAAAGCAAACGCATGTTAGGCAGGGCTTACAGTTTGCATAGCGAGCTAAATGCCCGTGAAACATACTGCACATTCTTTTTATGACAAAAAACGGTGGAGAAAACGGTTGAAGTTCCGAACGAACACGCAAGCGTGTATGCCAATGCGTACGAAACTACCGCCAGCCGAACTCGACATCTCGCCGTCGCCACCGTCGCGCAGACGAATTTTCGGGTTCAAGGCTCTTCGGGGGCAACGAACCGTCCCAGCACGCACAGCCGCGACCTTGCTTGGTATCGTAATCCCTTCACAGGAGGTTGGCCGTCAAGTCGCCAACCAGCAAAGGTAAAAATAGAAACAAGGGGAGTAAGGAACACAGAGCAGCAACGAGATAGTGCCACTCGTCGCACAGGTTTCGGTATGGAGGTCGTGTTGGCTTGCTGCTGTCGTTACGAGCTCGTTTACAGTTTACAACCACTGAAAACTTCAGTTTGTTCGAGTACTTTACAATGAAATTTCGTTGCTGTGTTTTGAAATGCCCATGTAGTACGGGCAAATCGTCGAGGGAGTGCGACAGTTTAACCGGGAGACAGTTTAGAAAAGTTTATCATGTCGTGACATTAGATAATATGTTCGGCTTTAATGAGAGCTTACTCTGGTGCTTTGAACAACGAAGCTGCTCTCACAAAATCGGGACCCTGTAGCACTTCTATTCGATGTTTCTCATAATTGAAGATTCCTTCAGAACGTTGTCAACAAGCGCATTAAGTACATTAGAAAGCTATCACAAAGAACCTCAGACAAAGATTGCTGCACTCGCCCATCAGCTAACGTATACACTTGCCCAAAGATTTTGGTGTATTTTTTAAGTCTGAACATTGCCCGCTTGAGCGACGTCATTCGAGCTCTATCGGGCTGTGGGGTGGCTTGTTTTCAACTGCACGAATAAACTCACAATACAGCGACTTTGAAGAAAATCGCTGCAAAAGCAAAAGCAGGAACTGGAAGGCGTATCTATCTCACGACCAAATCATGCGGTGTCACTCTGTGCTGGCGATAACGGAATCTGTCGCAGAGCTGCCAAGCTTGCATTGCTTCAAACTTATCACGCATTCCTTTGAATTATGGTTCAAGTGTAGTCTTTCAGCATAGTTACAAACAAAAGCCGGAGTTGTATTACCGTGTCGAAACAACCTATTTAATTCGCTTGACGCAGCGAATTTTTTCAACATGCCCATTGCGTTTCTTAATATGGAGCGCGTTCTTTTCTCCGGACTCCAGAAAGTCATGCAGATTTCAGGGCTGTTGGAATCCGCCTACTGGTTCGGTCACCTGGCTGTGGGCGTCATGACGGGTGCCCTAAGTGGCGCCATTATCCTCGTGCTTATGACGTTCTCTGGCCACAAGGGCGTCGCCTACTTCCCGCTAGAGGTGCTTGACGCTGGACCCCTCGCATTCACTTTCCTTCTCTTCTCCTGTCTGTGTACCATGCACGCCCTGCTCGTGGCTAGCTTCTTTAGGACAGGTAAGAAAACCTTATTTATCGACTGTTTTCTACATAGTCTCTTCATGTTTCTTGTGCCCTGTGGCAGATAAGGGGCAATAAAAACACCTTCTTGCCAGTAAATATCTGTGAGCTTGTGCTTTGCTAGGTTAAAAAGAACATTTAAAGGACACGCGTCTTCTCTGATAGACTCACAACACGAACTTTGTTATTGTCATAATCATCACCATCATCAGCCTGGTTGTGTCCACTGCAGAAAAAAGGCCTTTCCCAAAGACCTCGAGTCTCGTCTATCGAGTGCTACCTGAGTCCACCCTTTGCCCCATCCAAATTTTTGTAGATCTCCTGGGTAGCTCTTGCTTGAGTTGGATCACTTGCTTTTACATACGATATAGAAGCGTGGTCTCGTAATTTTTTCTGCCTTTGATGGTCTGTTTTCTCCGCCTCAGCGAGCCTGGCCACAACGTTTGCGATCGTCTACTGGTTCCCTGTCAGCCTGTTCGTGCCGTGGCAGATGGTTGAAGGGTTTGAGTCTCCGCTCGGAAACTACCTCTACGCGCCGAGAAATCTCAAGCTCATTTCGTCTATTACGCCTTGCCTAGGAACTTACTGGGTGCTGAAGATCTTCGGACTCGCCGTTGATTACGAAGGTGACAAATTCTCTTTAAATATCTTGCGTGATTGTGTGCTTTTTTCACTGTGAATTTTCCAAATTTGATTACCGATCTTCCATCCTCGCCAAAGCATGTAAATTTCGAGGAAGTTGGATGCACGCGTTGCCAGTTACATCATGAGATAATGCCCGTTTCCTTTTGGTATGTGGTATCCAAATGGCTAAAATCAATGCAGGTCGGCCAAAGTGACAGTTGAGGCGGAACAAACTGCCGCCGTAGAAGATAGCCACACATTGGAATGAGATGTGAATGTATGCCGGTCAGTTACTATAGGTAGCTAAGCGTTGCGGCGCTTTTAACGATAGTGTTTTTTTTGGCTTGCTAAAGGTGAAAATATTCGTCGGTGTCTCTGTGTAACCCAATCAACTACCCTCAACCCGGCCGCCATCCCGCCAGGACCGCTTAGTAGGATTCTGAAATCTGCCATTCCTGTTTTCGGCTACATTTAGCAACGCCATAATTTCGGCCGATTTTATCGCATTTCGGCGAACCTAACAAGCATCTCTTCGTTTCAACAACGCGAAATATCGCTCGTTTCATTTACACCTGACTTTCCCGTTCTAACCTAGCTTACAACGTACCAAACCCACCTTTGAAATTCCCAAATACATTTTCGCAAATACTTCCAGTGTATTCCTCGTAGGAGGAAAGAGCAGATGCAGGTACCTGGCAGGGGCTGCCGAAATTGATTGTCTTTCGGCAGCAGTTCATACTGTCTGTTTATTCGACGAAGCTCTGCCGGAGCGAGTGGACGACGTCAGCTGTAAGCACAAAACTAAACTGCTGAATTATTGAACACTGTAGAAATAAACGGCGAGTCAGTGGAGGTAGTGATAAAAAATATTGCGGGAAGAAGAATAAAGTTCTCTTATAATGGCTGGCTTTCTATTGAAGCCCCTGGGCCGAAGGTCCAAGTAGCCACCAGAAACTCTGAGCAGACCCATAAGGTAGCGCCAGCCGTGCAGGCAATTAACAAGCATAGATTTTGGCGAATGAATGTATCATAAGTTTGATAGAACAGGAAAATTTATATTCATGATAGGAATGTGTAGCTGACTTAATTTAGCGATGAAGATGAACAGACGAAAAAAAATTATTTGTAGGGTATGTAGGAATGCGCGAGCATCCCGTCGTTTTCCCTCACGAACGTAAGGCTTAACCAGAGCGCAAGCCCTGCTACGGCCTCGAAAGCAAGCAACGGGGCGTTTGTCCCCCGCTTCTCGTTCACAGTTGCAGCCGAGCTTAGCCATCTAACCGTGTCAGTAATCACGTGCGCTCAATTTTGCAGTGGCGGCGGCTGCCTGCCGCTCCTTTTGTTCCCCGCCAGTATCGGCATTTAGTCGCAGCCATTTCCGTTTCTTCGGATTTGGAACGCGAACGGGTGGTGGCGGCGGGCGCAAGTCCTGTCGAGGCAGCGGCAGCTAGCCTCTTTAGCTTCTACTCTCCCTTCGCAGTATCCCTTCTGCGTCGTTATCCGCACCTCGGCCGCTCCCTCTGGCCACAGAGCCGTGCATACTTTGCCGAGATCCTCCATTCGATGGCTCACGCAAGAATGTCATTGCCTAATCATTTTCACCGCGTTCAAGCTTGCGTGCCAATGTATTTCATCTGTTTTTTTTTCGACAGCCTTACCAGGTAACCAAATTTCAAAATCTTCACTTTGTGTTAAAATCAAAGCTATGGGGCTCATGTATGCCTAACGATAAAGCTTGGCAAGACAAAGAGTGCCGTTTACGTTCATAAAATTCGCTAAAATTTACTTTATCCTAGTAATGCGTTGCTGCCTTCTGGGGAAACTTAAAAGTTGATGGACCGCCTTGCTACCCCTTGACTACCTGAAAAGTAAAATCCTTGTCGAGCTCACATCGCTGAAAACAAAAAAAGGTGAGCTGCTGATCCCCCATTCCATGTTAAGAACGATTGTGCACGTTCTAGTAAACCACAAACGTCCTAAAGGAAGTTTCGCCAGAAAACTGCCAGGACCTAAAGAGTTTAAAATCTTAGGAACTGTGACTATGGAAACAACATCTTGGAATATAGCGCGCTCACCCGCCGCGGTGGCTCAGTGGCTAAGGCGTTGCGCTGCTGAGCACGAGGTCGCGGGTTCGATTCCCGGCCGCGGCGGCCGCTTTTCTGATGGAGGCGAAAAGCAAAAACGCCCGTGTGTGCGAGATTTCGGCGCACGTTAAAGATCCCCAGGTGGTCAAAATTAATCCGGAGCCCTCCACTACGGCGCGCCTCATCGCCTGCGTTGCGTCGGCGCGTTAAACCCCAAAATCAATCAATCAATCAATATAGCGCGCTCAACTTTATTCGACGACCACAGAATAAAAGGAAAAAAACGACCACACGAAACGGAAGATGCGCTAGTAGCAACTGTGAAACGTTTAATCAACAAGACAACGTATAAATACCCCTGCCACCTCGTATCGCATCCCAGTGCGCGTGCGTGTCTCATCAATTCATGCAACTGTTTTTTTCGACACTCTAACTTTCCAGCAGCGAGACTGACGGAGTACTGACGCACTCACCCTCGAGGCCCGAAACCATACAAAATACTTCGCAGATTTTCCTTGTAACTCTGTCCCGTGATTTAAAGAGCACCTTCGTGTTTGGGAAATCTGTAGTGCGTTTGCACTTGGCGCAGTGGTATGCAAGGTTGCCCGAACAGCTGTCTGCTGCACAGCGCACGGTGCTTCGTCAGCCTCTCATTGAGACATCGTCCTGATTGCCCTATGCATGCCGTTTTGCAAGTAAGCGGGACATTGTGTACAATTCCAACAGAGCACTTCCCAAACGTGCATGTGTCCGCCACACCACAACCAATATCTTTGGTAGTCCCCTTTTTTTTGGTCTCCAGCGCTTTATCTGCCAGATTGCACATGTTTCCAACCTTATCCGGCGCAGTACAAACTACCTGTACATCATGTCTGCCCCCTATTTTTTTCAAACGATATGACAAACCATGAATATACGGTATCACCACCACACGTATATCCCGCCTTTCACACGTCGACTGTTTTCTATACACAACACGGGCATAACCGTTCTTCTAACAGAACCGATCACTCTTGCCGAATAGCCGCCTTTTCTGAGCTTGGCTCTTTGCATATCAAGGCTTTGGCCCATGGCATGAAAACACGATTTTTTTCTCGCCTGCGTTAGGCATGCTCTGGCTATGCTTCGCTTTACTAATTTACTATGCGCAGAATCAGAAGGAAGAAGCAGTTTTTCTCTCCTGGTATGGTAACCCCAGCAAGTGTGCCCCTTTTTGAAGTCGAAGTATTGAAGACAGTGGGCAATTGAAAGTGAAATCAAACCCTTCATGCACTTCATTAAACACATCCAACACAGTCTGCACAATGCCTTCAGTGTCACCTCCAGAAGCCACGCACACCAGGAAATCATTCACGTACCTGAAGCATACAACCTTCTGAAGGCTCCCCTCCAACACACGGGCTCCCTTTGCCAAATAGATGTCGCAAAAACAGGTGCAATGCAGGAGCCAATGCTAATGCCATCTTTTTCTACAAACAAGGCACCATATAACTCGATGTACAAGGAGCTTAGGTACAAGCCTAACAGGTCGAGAAAATGTCTGGTGCTCATAGCGCATTCATTTTGAAAGAGAGACGGGGTATCTAAAAAACAGTTGCATGAATTGACTAGCGGTAATACCCGGAGGTGCCCGGGTGGACCATTATATTAATGACACTAATGGGTATAACACGTGTTCATTTATTTGTTAGTTGTCATATTTCAATAGTTCATCGCGGAGTTGTACACGCTCGGGAGCTCCTGCCTGCTGTCAATACATTGGCTCCAACCACAGGCGCGTCGTGGTAATGTGAGACGACTGGCACTCATTGTTTTCTGCAACTCTCGCCAAACAAACTGCACCAAGATGGTGCGCTCGAGCGAGTGAGTCAGTGAGTGAAAAACATTTTATTGAGCCGGTGAAGTGGGAATGGTTCCCAATTTGAGAAAGCCATGTGATGCGCGGGCAGCCTCCGCTATGGAGGAAGAATTGTCTGGACATCCAGATGGCTCTTAGTCTCCCACAGCTCGAGGGGGGGGGGGGGGGATTACGGATGGAAGAAGGGGGAGGTTGTTCTGCTTGCACTCTTAATATGATATGAGGGAGAGTGCCAGGTTGTAGACACAACATGAATTCGCAGATTGCGTTGGGAACAAACGATGGAGGCCGACTGCGTGAAGGGGTGTTGTTCTTCATGGGAAGTGCTATCTCAGTAGATTTGAACGATGCTCATCGGTAGCTATCTCAGCAGATATGAACGATGCTTATCGTACAGTTTTATGATAAGTAACATAGGCTGCCTACGGGAGGCGTGTGGTTGCAGGAAGTGCCAACAGATGGCGAGCGCTATGCAAACGCGAGAAAAGTCAGCTGAATTTTCTGTGCAGAGGGGTGTAAATTAGAAAACCTCGCTTGCCTTTTTATCCGCATGTTAAGACAAAATCCTGAAATTGATTTTTGGGCAATTGGATGGGCAGCATTTGCAAGCAAAAACGAATGGGATATATCAACTCGCTGTGTGTTTATTGACGAATGTGTAAAAATACAATGTTTTCCCGAAATCCTGCGTGTCTCTATTGGGGGGGTGTCATTGAAAACTGTTGTAGAACGGGGTTTAGATACCTCAGTAAGTTACCTATCCCAACAAAAACCAGTTCAATACCTCAAATGGCGTGCGATAAAAAAATTATCTGAGAAACTATTTTACCGCTTTTCACTCTCCCAAAAAGGGAATTTTGTATATTCTCAGCAATATTGACCTCCAACACCGTAATCGCAATGTGCTAACGAAATCTGAAACCGTTTGAAAGAGCAGTTTAGCGAGGCGTGGACATCACCTGTCGGGCCTTTTTGGCTCGTCAGCCATGTCATTTCTTAAAAACAATTTGGCCCCTTTAGCGGCGTTGTAGGGTGAAATCCGTAAAAATGGTTCTCTGCATTTGTATGAGAATATATCCTAGCTAAAATCAGTTGGATAAATGAATCGGTGAAAGATTTATTTGAGAATCTTTAGAAACATCAATTTTTTTCCTGAATGCGGAATCACCTCGATACTGTTGGTTGCGGCGAAATAAAAAAAAACTACTTTTTAGATATTTCAAGGGCTACATATATCAACAAAAATCACTTGAAAATATGAACGGGTGAAGGAGGTAATCACGAATTTAAGAAAACACAATTTCCCCCTTTCCCTCATTTGGGAGTGCAATTTCTAAAAGTCCCCCCTTAGTGAGCCTCTACGCCAAGTCGCAAATGTACTCCCGAAATTTCGGGGTGCCGTCAAAACAGCACGCGACGAAAGGGCACGCGACAGAAGAGCACCGACATAACAGCACGGCGTCAAAAGGGCACGCGACAAAACAGCACGCGACAGAACAGCACGCCGTCAAAAGCGCACGCGACGGAAGAGCACATTGACAAAACAGCACAGCGTCAAAACAGCACAGCGACAGAAAGGCACAATTTTACGGAATGCCCAACTGGGCAATTCAGATTTTAAAACGTATGCAAACATTATCGAGGGCGCAGGATGCTCTGTAGGAGTTTCGCTTCACGTTCCGCCACTCTTTCTCGAAAAACATAGGGCCGTCATTTGGTAAAACTATTCAGACACCGAGAGAAAAAGAACATGTATAGAACCCAAAAATTCAAAACGAAAAGGCGAAAGGTTGGGGTATAATAAACTCAAAGTGGCTTTTGTTTCCTTTTCAACATCAAGGTTTATAGAAACGATCCCTTGCACTAATCGTTTTTGAAGTAACCCTTCAATTTTTGGGGGTAATACCAGAGTATAATAATAATAATAATCAATCAATCAATCAATCAATCAATCAATCAATCATTTATTTGCGTGCCCAGGAACAGCCGGGGGGGCCTTTGTGCTGGCGCACGGAAACAGAAACACACGAAACATAAAGTACACATCTCTCAAATACAAAATAAAATACAAAATACAAAAAAAACGAAAGGATAGCTTATGTTGAAGTTACGGAATGAAAGTCATTTAAGTGCATGAACTCAAGGATAAAAGACAAATGCCGAATAAGAAAAGTTGGCAGTTACGCCAATACAAACTCACAGACATGTTTGCGAAACAGAGTAGGGCAATCATTAAATATATCAAGGTAATCCGAGTACCGATTGTACGTGCATTGTAGTCGGAACACAGGGCACAAGACACGCAGACAATTGGGGTTGCAAAAGGTATCATGTTTCCTGGTCCACTTTTGCGGCACATAAAGACGAACATGTTGTAGCAGCTCACCACAAGACACTATGCCGTGCATAATTTTAAAGAGGAAGAGAATATCAGCCTTGTTCCGCCTGGAAGTTAAGCATGATAGCGTCAATGAAGAGGGCGATCCAGGGTTATAATTACTACTATCGCCAAAGCGATGGTTGAAGATAGATATGAACTTATTTTGGACCCTTTCTACAAGCTTACGGTTTGTTTTGCTCGTGCTGTTCCAGACAACAGATGCATATTCAAGCTGAGGACGACATATAGTTGTGTAGAGCTTAATCAATCAATCGATCAATCAATCAATCAATCAATCAATCAATCAATCAATCAATCAATCAATCAATCAATCAATCAATCAATCAATCAATCAATCAATCAATCAATCAATCAATCAATCAATCAATCAATCAATCAATCAATCAGTCAATCAATCAATCAATCATTTATTTAACGTGCCCAGGAACAACCGAGAGGTCTTGATGCTGGCGCACAAAAAAAAGAAACCAAAAAACTAAGAATAATACAATAGAACAAGATGACTGTTCAGAAGAAAATTATCAGAGACGCAATGCGCACAGAAATATTAGGACGACAGGACAAAAGTAGATTAACACAGTGTGAGAAATAGCTAATGATAATGACGAAAAGTCAGATAATATACATACATACATACATACATACATACATACATACATACATACATACATACATACATACATACATACATACATACATACATACATACATGCATACATACATACAACAATGCGCCAGATAAACTAAAAGAGAAGGATAGAACAAATTGCACATGTGATGTTATAACGGTAGAAACCTTGGTATAGCGGTAGAACGGTAGAAATAACGGTAGAAATAATAATAATAATAACAAGCTATTGCTTTGAGACCCCCTTACAAAACTTTTTGGAAGTCTCTGCGTATCACAGTTCTTTCGATTGTATTCAAATGTTTTCCAGCCTTGCCGTTCCGATTGAATATAGAGGTGCCACAATATGTGGAAGCTCTCTTCCGCCTTATGCGACTCAGCGTTGCCTACACATTTTTTCTTGTTTAAAAAATGGTGCAGCTTGCACTGCAAGAGAAAAAATTGGCCGCGTATCTTCTCCTTTCGTTGCAAATGTCGTCAAAAGACGATAGTCTTTATGAAATTTTGCCAAGAAAATGCTTCCCTTCGCTTTCCCACTCCCCTCTCATGTTGTTCCTCTTGCGTCGCGCTCCTCCCAAGGTAAAGACGCCAAAGGTTCGCTTAAATCATTTTAAATTTCCCGCATTCCACTGCTCTAAACCGGGTGTCTCGATGGCAACGCTGCCGTACGGCGAAGACGCGCGTGAATCGAGGCGCCCTACTTCAACGTTTATAGAACCGCGTTTCCCTACTCCACGTGCGTTGCAAGCAGAACGTGGAACCTATCTAGTGGAGCCTTTCGTAACTGTTGCCAGTTGATTTCTTAACATAGCACGAGGAGCTATAGTTGCGCGGGCGACAGCAGGCGACGGAGGATTGAATTTTGTTTCTGCAGTTGATGAATTATTTAATTTCGTAAAATTCAAGCATGTATAATTTTTTTTAAAAAGGAACACTGCAAATATCACTTCTGTATTAATTTGTTGTCTTATGTTCGCGTAATGTCTTGTTCTTCTTCAACAATGTTGACAAGTATGAACATTACACCGGACTTAGACGGGTATATTTAGCTGTGACTATATAAGGCTATTGCGCAGACATTGTTTTACTTTGGCCGGGTGGCTGAATTGAGTCACAGACAGACAGACGGACAGACAGACATACAGACAGACAGACCAAAATTTCTGGGTTTAAGTAGCCCAAGAAAAACTATCGTCTTTAAAAAGCAGAGCTGGCGGCCCCCTCCCTTCATCGGAGACCAGGCTGTTGCATGTCGCTTTATTTCCGAACTTGCCGCTGAAAGGTCTCCAAGACTGGCAGGCCCGGTTCGTTTTGTCCGCAGGCTTCCACATCTTTCCCAAAGTGGGCCGCCCGCGCTAGAACTGGCGCCCGTGTCTAAAGTCAACGCCCGCGCTACGAACCCAAAGGAAATGCGGTGGGCCCAGAATGCGATGCTCAATCAGTATCTATAACGCGAGGATCCCAGGTTTGATACCGACCATGGGCCGGGGCCCCTTAGGCGCTGGGGATGTTGGCGTCGCCTGTCAATCTTCGTCGTCGTAATCGTTGTCGTATTCGTTGTCTCACGTAGTCATGGTGCTAAAACACAGAAAAAGTCGTTTACGCCTCGCTCTAGAACATAAAGCGTAATAAAAAACCTGCGCACTTGTTTACCCCTCGCGCTGGAGCGCTTCGTAACGATTACTAAAAAAACACCGGGACACTCGTTTATGCCTCACGCAAGAGAGCTTCGTGCTTCAAAGACAAGAGACTTTTACAGCAAAGCTCTATATCTCTACCCCCAGTGGTTTCATCTCCGTTGGCAAAAACGCCAAGGCGCCAAGAATACGATTAAACACTGCAAGCATCGCCCCACCTCAGGTTTCACGTTAGTGGAGATGACCCAGGATTTTTTTCTTTCCAATTATGGTTATTGTGTTGTTCACTGCCGCCGCTACAACCGTGCCACCCTCGGGCCTTTGGGGTGGCACAGTGTTAGGTTTCCGGTTTCATGGCGTTTCTGGTTTCTGGTATCATGCCCTCCCGAACCACAGTTATTTCACAGTCTTCGAGGCTTTTTGGTGAGACTTACGGACAAAGCTCGGCCTCACCATATCTACTGTTAAAATGACTGAAAATTCACCATCCCGCGCATGTAGAGAGCACAAGGAAGATGTTTCCAGCGTGTTATTTTAGACTGTCCAATATACTTCCGGCTAAAACGTGAACTGTACTACGAAAGCTAGCAGTAGCTAACCATATTATGGTGGGTCCAGAAACTATTAGGTATATGGCCTGACGCTGGACGTCAAAATAGGGTTGTCCGTGCCTTCAATGCATTATTTAACTCAGCAGGTATCCCTTCAAACTAATAACGGATAGTTTAAGCCTTTCACCGCGAATTCCTGTATACGAACACAGAAGGACCAACTAAACCTCGGGAACCTTGTGGACGTTGTCGTGTACTTGTGTTTTCTTTAATTGGCATGGCCCTTCGTTCAGCGAAATGAAGTAGCCGGGGTTTACTGGCATCCAACCCTTCCTCTGAATAAACCAGTTAACCCAGCTACCTACCCATTTTCTAAAAGACCTAGAGGGGTTCCTAGGCAAAAAAACTTTAAACAGCTTGACTGGGACCAAGGATTCAATACATGGCATGGCTTTCACTGCATAAACCTACAGTGAGGAAATATTTACAATATAAACAATACGATGTTCCCTCGAATGTGTACCTTGTGAAAAATTGGAAAATTCAAATTCGCTAGATACGAGGATAAGAAGTTATAGCTACCAACACACAAAGTTTGAACATAATAGCGAACAGTGTTCGCGAAAGAAGAAAAATCACGTACCATCTCCACTCACGTGAAACCTGGGGAGTGGCAAAGCATGCAGTGTATAACAGTATTCTTGGCGCCTTGGCGTTTTTGCCCACAGAGATGAATCCTTTGGGGGGCAGAGCCTTGAGGTATACAGCTTTGCTGAAAAAGTCTCGTTTCTTTGAAGCAGGAATCGTTCTAGAGCGAGGCGTTGGAAAACGAGTGTCCCGGTGGGTTCTTTTAGTACGCGTTTTTTCCCGTGGTGATGTCACTTTCTAGCGCGAGTCGTTGGAAAACGAGTGTTCCGGTGTTTTAGCACCGTGACTACAATGACGACAATGACAGGAGACGCAGAAAGCCCGAGCCTCTAAGAGGCTTCGCCCCTAAAAAAAACATCGAGCAAATACACATAACCTAGTACGATGAAGTAGTGACCGATGATTGGCTTAACTTACAGGACAGCGATTGCGAATAAAACAGAATCAGATAATTAGCTCCAAGCTACCATTAATGACATTCGGTGTAGCAGGTTGCAAACTAAACAGTATATACGCAAACATTGCGGGAAGCAATGTAGTTATTTAATTCAACGCAAATTATTCTTGCACAGCTGATATTCAAAGCGAAACCCTTCCACCATGTGCATAAAACCATAGCGGTGGCTTTAAACAAGTAAGCCTACAATCAGTTAACGCGCTGAAATAAACCGTCACCAAATAATGCATTTCTTAGCGAACGGCGTTTCGTAGAAGGAGGATTCTGTCAAGACGTTTCGTTGAATTAAATCGTACACATCTAGAGAAGCGTCTTTTGCGCGGATGGACAAACGATAAACGAGGTTGTTGTATTATATTCACGCTTACTGCATTTATAGTTGGTATTTTGACAGCAATCTTGTGTTCTTATTTCGTTGTACACTGTAGGTGTCCATGCCGCTCATTTATTTCTTTCAAAACAAATTTATAACTATGAAGGGCTTAGCTCTTTGGGCTTCTGCGGGATAGTTGCATGCATTTTTCTTAACATGGCAAAAATTTATGCCTTGTTTCAATTGCTGCCTTTCAAATGCTATATGCAAACACGGCTCCAGGAAACAAAAAAATAATCAGTCATTTAATAAGAAAGACGACTGAAATACCAAGCTTTCCGTGGATTAAATGAAGTGGGCGCTGATGATTCGTTTCTTTGAATTCGATTTATTCATATGTTGGAGTGGCTTGGAACATGATTCGATGGAGAAAGCACGCCATTCTGAACTATTTATTAGAGATGTTCTTGCTCGCAATTCTGCGTTATTCTAGGCCAGCGGAGGGTTATGCGGCCTTTCCAAAACGGTACGTTAATTTGTGGGATATGAGCCGACATATTTGAAGCTTTCAGTCAATTTTGTTCTTTATTTCTTTTGTTCTAGGGACTTAATTTATAGAACAAATCAGTGACAGTATCATAGTGTATGTTTTTTCCCACTGGCTTCTTGTAACGACTTATTGCCGTATTTTTAGAGCAAAGCTTTGAGCAACCTGCGACAACACCTGAGTAATATAGCGCCACGGCCTCCGTAATTGAAGTGAGTGCGTGTTGAAAAATCGTAAAAGAAAGTTCAACCAATGAAAAAACGTCGACGAGCGATCCTCATTAAATAATCGCAAAAGACATTGTTTCAAAAAACACGCACAATTATAATTTCGCTATTTCAATCATGTTTCCAATGTTATTTTGCGGGATTTTCTATTTCAGTCTTTGTTAATTTTAGAATATCTTTAAGATGCACACTTTTTATTTGGTTAAGTAGTTTTTGTAAGTTTGTTCTTTCTATTCTTGGGCGTTCAAAACTTCATTGGACCAACTGCCTCCAGTAACGCTGTTATAAAGATGAAATGGGTCAGCCTGTTGTGCCTTAGTCTGCGCGTATGCTTTCGTAGCACCTGCGAAAGTCTCTGTGGGGTTTTTCTGCCGGGAATGCCGCAGATGACAGGGGGGGGGGGGGGGGGGGGGGGAGGAGTTTAGGTGGCGGCCGAAGAGCCCGAGGGAAATAATTGAGACGGTATTGTACAGGACACTTCAGACTCGCCAGCTTTACGTGCGTGCCTCGGCTCGCGGGGCGGAGGTCGACGAACCCAAATTCCAAGGAAGGAGTTCTGGGTGCCCCGCGGGCCAGTGACGGTCGTCAATGCATTGGCGTGGGTCGTCATCTTTTGGAGGGGAAAAACCTGATGAGGTGGGAAAATGGGAGTGTAGACGAAGACGTTGAACAGAGAGGCCAGCCGACTTGAGCCGATGGCTGGCGGGTTGCCAGAGAGTAGTCATCGCATTGAAATATACGCAAAGTTGGAATAAACGTGTGATGACACCAGTAATCATGATATAATGAGCCGGAGAGTTCAATCTCGTCTACATCGTCGGTGCAGCCGCAACGAGTCCCAGTGTCCCCACGCAAACAAAGTTGTAATAAACTAGTGATGGCACAAGCAATCATGATATAATGATCCGGAGAGTTCAATATCGCCTGCATCGTCGGTGCAGCCGCCACGTGTCCCGGTGTCCCCCTCGGGGGTCACGGAATCCGCAGAAAAAAAAACGTCAATGATATGACGCGAGTAAATCAACACAGCGGCTGCTTGAGCTGGCGAACATGGGTATTTCATGCCCGCTAATTAAAGTGATGAAAATACTCGAAAAACAAGCAGCCGGTATCCGGACATATTGGTGTAGGTGCAGGACGTTTCGGTGCGGACATTTCGGTGCACGCACATTGCGGTGGGTGGACCATGAAACCACCCGAACGCCCTTTTCCAGTCTAAGAATCCCCCTCTCAAAAAAACCGCGCTATTTGCTCTCGTGTTGACAATCTCTCCTCTCAAATACACACGTCAACATTTGCCGCCGTCCGTGTAACCTCGACTGCGCCCTCTCCTCAGTGAAAACGAGTGGGGGGTCGGCTTTTGTTGCGCCCAGGGGGAACAAAGGGGCAGTACCATCCCTGCGCGGGACTATACAATGCCCCCCCCCCCTCCCGAAACAACAGCAACAAACGGGTATTACAGGGCGTGCGCGGGGATGTACAATGCGTGCACGTGCTTTCAAAAAGGTCGGTTCTTCCTCCCCGACAATATCGCAGGCTTGTCTGGAGAAAACACCAGTGACAACGGTGTTTGAAAATTCAGTTTATCCGGACAACGCAGTTTACTTAAAACCTTTCATCAGATTTTCTGCATTTCCGGGGCAAGTGAATGTTTGTAAAGCTGCTTTCTTTTAAAGGGAGAGTGCCTTTTATTTTCAGCAAATATTATTAAGAATGCATTATTCCGTAGTGAACACCGCCCAAATGCCGTATCTGATTTGCTTGCCGTAAAAAAAGAGCGAATATAAATTAACGACTTCTTTTAAATAAAAAAAAAATGTACAAAAGAATTCGATCAGTTGGCTGCATGACAGGTAATCCTTGAACGAATTATAAAACAAAAATTTACAAATGCTCGATTTGTGAAAATAACTGGCAAAAATCAAACACAGCATCAACATAAAACTGCAATCACTTCACTAGATTGCTGTTCATAACTCCCGTTATGTGTAAATAATAAAAAAAGGCTTTTTCAAACGAACAAGCACCAGATAATTCGGTCGCCGAAAACTTTGCACACCGAAATGTCCGTGCATTGAAATGTCCGTGGACCGATATGTCCGTGCACCGAGATGTCCGTACACCGATATGTCTGTGCACCGAGATGTCTTGCACCGAAATGTCCTACACAGGGATCCGAACATTTCGGCGTAGGACATTTCGGTGCAGCACGTTTCGGTGCGGACATTTCGATGCACAGACATTCCTGTGCACGGACACTTCCCAGCCCCGTCTGGCCATGGTGGGGTGCAGGCACCAATGGTCCCGGACAAATGGTCCCGGGCACCTCTTCGGGCAAAATGATTCCACAAAACCTTACGTTGGCTCTTTGTTTAAATTTGTTGCATCTTGCTGAAGTGTTGTATCGTCTTCTGTAACAAAAACTGTAAGTAAACCATCGCAAGTTCCGAGACATGGGCACGCCTCATTACGACTAGCTCGCGCACCATCGGCTGGACCGCTGGTTCAATGTGGCTATCACGACATTCAGCACCATGACAAATTCCTTCTAAAGAGGGCAATGAGGGCCAGCCCAAGCAAAAGAAATATTCTACAGAAGCGAACCACCTACACTCCACCCCGCCCGCTCCTTCCTGTTTGATCTCGCTTTTGAAGGGGCGCCCCAAAAAGGCAAGCCTGGCGGCGTGGTGTATCAACTTGCATCAATCGTTTGCTTTTCATTGAACCATGACAAGTGACTGTCTGGTTCTCGCAAGTTCTGGGAAAGTAAAGCCATCAGAAAGACGAGCGAAAACATGTTTTCGTATTTGCGCGAATAAACTGCATATATTTGTGCTCAAATGCAATTCCGAACAATAAAGTTTGTTGTTGATGGTGGGTGACCAGTTTCGATGAGCTCACCTGCTGCCATTAGCAATTGTTACGCTCCCGTAACACGCCGGCAAAATTAACAAATCATGTTAGCAGCAGTCTTCTAAACCTTGCAGCAAGATACGAGGTGTATTAATAGCTACATTGCATATTTTTAGCGAAAAACAAAAGTATCTAAGCTGCAAGCTGCCAAATTTTCAAGGTCCAAAATCTTTATCAGCGCCGCTTCGCTTTATCCGAGCTGCAGATATCCAAGCCTTTCAGATGGAGAGCGCCGTAACGCAGCTTAGCTAATAAAACAGACCATTCATCGTGTAAAATTCTTTCTTGAAATAGCGATAAATCGGCGAGCATGATGCACTAGTACAGCTCTATGTTGTCTGATATTCAGCAGTACCGGCCCACTCACATTTTCGATACTTCACATAACCTGAACAATACTGCTACTGTAAATAGGCTCCCCGCACAGGCTCAAGTGGGACTCGCTTCACAAGCTTTAATAAACAGAAGACAAAGCAAAGGAAGCACGGGAGAACATACAACGTACGTGCTCTTCTGTCGCGTGCCCTTTCGTCGCGTGCTGTTTTGACGGCGCCCCATTATACAGGGTGACATCAAAGTTAAGTCTACAGGTTTTTTTTAATTAGGCGTTTGTTTTACGTTAACACCACCCCTACAGTGAGGTTATGCATCCAGGAGGACACAGAATGAGGTGCTAAAGATTGATGTCGGTAGCTTAATTAAGTAAAATTGAATATTTCACTTTTTTGTGGCTGCAGTAAGCAGGCAGGTTTGTATTGAGAAGCTCCATGTAGTTTCAATTGGCATAATTCTTCTAGCGCATCCGTACTTCGAGATATCGAACTTCATAGTTTAATTACCGTTCGCATGATTACGCATGCCAGACAGTGACGACCGGCGAAAAGCTCCTCCCCTTTGTTCTGTTTCGATTGCGGGTCTGAGTACTGCAGATTGCGATAACGCCAGCCAACACTCAAAGGGTGCCAGTCATCACTTTTTCTTATGCCTTTTCCTCGTTGTCGAACTAAACACCGTACACAGCAGGCGCGTCACAAAAGGGAGGAGCTTTGCGCTGGTCTTCACTGTCATGCATGCGTAATCATGCGAACGGCGATTAAACTTCACGGTCCGACATCTCAGAGTACGAATGCGCTAAAAGAATTCTGCCAAATGAAACGGCTTGGAAACACGATTGCCTCTAAATTCTCAATAAAAACATGCCTGCTTACTGCAGCCGCTAAAAAGTAATTAATCAATTTAAGGTAATTAAGCCACGGACATCTAAAGGGTGTTTCAGCGAACACTACCAAAAATTCTTAAAAATAGGCTCTTCGAGAAAAAAAGAAACCCTCTTCAGAAGGAGATTGCTAGCTGCGGCGGACGCCAGATAGTATCAAGGGTGTGCACATTAGTTAGGTGGGTAATTAAACTCTACTAATTAACTTCTTAATTAGCAGAGTTTGGTGGTTATTGTCAATGGTGATTTTGTAGCCCCGGGGAAGACGATTTCATATCAGGTTTTAAAACAACGAAAAAGTCGGTGTTTAAAGCCCTGTAGCGCGAGGAAACCTGCGTTTGTTTTGCGCTCAAAAACGAAACTCGCCGCTCGATGAGCGCTGGAAGTGCTGAGCGAACGCAACGTCCGCTGGTGACGTGTTTCAATAGATTTGGCGGCCAATTCGAAATGTAAGTGCAATTTTCCCTAGCTAGGGAGCCTCGATGCGAGGCATAGGCAGCAGTGCATCATGCGCAACTTTTGCTTACTCACTGGGCGGAAGCCAAAGTCTAGTAATCGCCAACTACGTAGCTGCGGATTTTGAAATGCTGTTAGGAGCCAACCTGGGGCTCCGCCAGTGCACTTACCTCCGGAAGCAGCCTTTAATTACCATTTACAATGCACTAGCTTTGTTCAAAGAATAAAGGCACACTTTTGTGCCAGTGCAGAGCTTGTTTTGCGGCGCCGGTATTGCGGAATGCAACACTCGAGTTATTTTTACGTGGTATCGGCTTGACGGCTAAAATCGTAGCTGACAACTTTTTGGAATTGCAGCGCGACATTGTTTTGTACCAGCTTCCGTTCCATTTGTTGTAAGAAGTGCTGACATAGGATTAGTAAATCCTGACCTCATACTTTTTTTAGCTGTTTTGAGTCATGTAACAAATATCAATGAACAAAAATGGTTTATTTCAATGTTTCATTTGGTTGTAGGCCTATTTGGGCGCTCCACAACAGTAATATTTTGGACGACTGCACAGAATATTTTACATGATGTGCTCAAATTGTTTTCCGTCCATTGCAATGCACAGACGAAGGCGCTCTTTCATGGAGTTCATAGTGGATAAAATCATCTGTCTGGGAATGTTGTCGATGGAGCTCCTCACACGTTGCTTCATATCCTCGAGGTTGGCCGGCTCAGTCTTGAAAACCTCATTTTTAACATATCCCCAGAGGAAGAAGTCCAAAGGTGACAAATCGGGTGACCTAGGCGGCCATGGTGTGGTTCCACCACGCCCAATCCACTGGTTGGGAAAGGACTCATCGACGAATTTACGAGCCAGTGAGGAAAAATGCGGCGGGGCTCCGTCGTGCTGGAACCACATTTTTTTCAGCGCAGCCAGTGGCAACTCTGAGGCAAACTCGGAGACGACGCCCTTTAAGACGCACTCTGTGTACTTCTTTCCGGTAAGGTTTCCGTCAATGAAGTAAGGACCAACAATACAGCCGTTATAAATACCACACCATACGTTTACTGACCACCTTACCTGGTGCTTATGCTCACGGAGCCAGTGGGGGTTCTAATCAGACCAATAATGTGCGTTGTGCAAATTGACATTCGAATTCCTACAAAATTGGGCCTCGTCAGTCCAAAGCACTCTGTTGAGGAATTCCCGATCTTCGTCGCATTGAATAAGGCACCAGTTGCAAAAATCAAGCCGTTTTTGAAAGTCGCTTGGTCTGAGCTCTTGGTGAAGACACACATGATATGGGTGGTAGGCTGGTAGCTGTGTCTTGAAAGTGACCTCTGTTGCGACCGGGCGGGGGCACCCGATCCGAGCTCCGTGGCCTCCGACATACGAGTGGTAGCGTGTATGATGCGAGCGGCCAGCCGCTGTTGCAGCCGTGAAGAAGTCCAGAAGCCGTAGGCTAACGTAACTGTTTACTTCATAGCGAGAGTTGAGCCGAAGCCAAAGAACAATGCCCCGACGGGCGAGGTTACAATACAGGACTCGAGCAGAGCGACAACATCGATTCGCTGCTCTAACAGGAATGGTTTACAACGCTTGGGAGCTCTATTTATACCCGAAAGCGGTAACGGTCAAACGCAACACGTGGGAACACGCACAACACTCTTTCCAGAGTTCGTAAGCCGTTCATAGCTTCGGGCACGTTGAGTCAGAGAGAGGGGAGAGAGGAGGACTCCGTTGCGATCACCGGGGCCTGCCTCTGTGTCCTTGAAGAGCGTGGAGACGAGCCGTGCAGGCAGCCGCCGAAGTTCAGCCGCCGCAGGCAGCCGCCGAATGCGCAGAGAGCGAAGCGTCTGACGAGGCTTTGTCGCAACTTGTTGCCGACATGATTGCGCCTGTTTTCGAAGGCGCACGAGTGGCTTCGCCGCACAGCCGAGGAGTGATGCGGGGAAGTACTGCGGCGCTGGCCCATTCGTAACAGCTTCTCCGCCGGGGGTCCGAGATCCCGATGGATAAGGGTCTGCAACCGTTGTCCGGAGGGATGCTGTCGAAGTGAAGTGTTCGGCAGACGCTCGACTCCAGGCCTTGGCTGTACGACACCGTGCTGGAGCTTCACCGGGCGGGTCACTGGACGAGTAGTGGCTCCCCAAGAACGTCTCTGGCTTGGTCAGGCAAGCAACAGAACAACACAGGAAGACACAACCGCATCGTCGGCAAGTGCGAAGACAAATCAACACTGAAGATCTACCAGGCTTTTAGTTGCGATAAAATACGCTAATAACTAACTACTCTAGTTATATTTTTGCCCAGCAGTACTTTAGACAAGTGACAAACCTGAAAGGGGAGATTTCGCTTGATTTGAAATGTCCCCCACACACACAAAAAATGTAATCGGAACGGGCGAAACCTGCGTCAGGAAAAACAATGAACTTGAGAAAGTCAGGCGTCTACAGGCCACTTCTCGCGCTGAGAGCGTGATTCGAGCTCTCATCATTGCTCCGAGTTTTCCCCTTCTTGTATCGCACTTTAGGTGCACCCGTTCTCTGAACGCTGCTGCGACCGCGTGAGAGGACACCGGCCGTTCGCTTCGACAACAGTCGAGAGCGCGGAGGAGCGAACGAGATTTTCCAACGTTCAAACGAGAGGCGCGCACTCCTTTTTGGAGGCGGCGTCCCCCTGGCGTGATGCGAACTCACGGCTTTGCCCCTTCGCGTGCCTGCACTGAAACACGCGCCGCAAGTACCCGCGGAAGTTTTCGCTATCTCCTCGTTGCTCGCCTTCTTACGAACGCGTTCGGCAAGCAAACGCCGGTACGCGTTTGCGTTCTCTCCTCTATGCTGGTCGGTTCCAGACTTCGGCTCAGCCGCAGTCGACACCGCAACCTCAACTAGCTCAGCCGATGTTGGCCTATCATCGGGAGCATCAGCTGGGAGTGACACGGGCACGACGAGCTCTTTAGACACCGGGTAGCTTCGTACAGTCACTACCTCGTCGTCCCTCGCGCTTACGGCGGCAGCCTCAGCAAGCGAAGCCCGAAGCGTGTTCCCGTTCTGCTTCCTCACTGCCAGATCTACACTACAACCAGGCTGCTCTGTCTCAAAAGACGGCTCGGCCGCCCCAGACACCTGAATCTCTACGAGCTCGGCTGGCCGTGGCTCGAGGTCAGCTACCTGAGCTGGTGGCAGGACGGAATCGGCTTGCTCAGTGGCGAGATCGTCCTGATTGCCGACTGAACTGTGCAAACCGCTCGCTGCTTCGAATGCAGGCTTTGCCACCACATCGCTCGTTTCCGCACTACCGTCCGAAGGAACAACCTCCGTTTCAGCGGACTCGTGCGGCGTCTCGGAAAGCTCATCGTTTACGCATTCCTGCGAAACGTCGCTATCTCGCGAAGTGCTCACGTTCACGTCAGCAGCAGTTCCCTCGACGTTGCTGGGACCGCGTGAAATGACACCGGCCGTTGTTTTCGACGAAGACCGAGCGCGCGGAGAAGCGAGCGAGATTTTCCAGCGTTGGAACGTAAGGCGTGCACTCCTTTTTGGAGGCGGCGTCCCCCTGGCGCGATGCGAGCTCACGGCTTCGTCCCTTCGCGTGCCTGCACTGAAACACGCGCCGCAAGTGCGCGCAGAGGTTTTCCCTCTATCCTTCTTGCTCGCCTTTTTACGAACGCGTTCGGCAAGCGAACATCGGAACGTGTTTACGTTCTCTCCTCTAGGCTGATCGGTTCCCGACTTCGGCTCAGCCACAGGCGCCACCGAAATCTCAACTAGCTTAGCCCATATTGGCCTAGCGTCGGGAGAGTCAGCTGGGAGTGACAAGGGCGCGATGTGCTCATTAGACGCCTCGTAGCATCCATCAGTCACTACCTCGTCGTGCCTCGCTGTTTCGGCGACAGCCTCAGCAAGCGAACACCGAAGGGTGTTTTCGTTCTGTTTTGCGGCTGTCAAGGCTACACTAGATCCATGCTGCCCTGTCTCAGACGGCTCAGCCGCCCGCGACACCTGAATCTCTACGAGCTCGGCTGGCTGTTGCTCGAGGTCAGCTACCTGAGCTGTTGGCAGGACGGAATCGGCTTGCTCAGTGGCGAGATCGTCATGACTCCCAGCTGAGCTGTGCAAACCGCTCGCTGCTTCGACTGCAGGCTTTGCCACCACATCGCTCGTTTCTGTGCTACCGTCCGAAGGAACAACCTCCGTTTCAGCGGACTCGTGTTGTCTTTCGGTAGCCCCATGGTTTACGCACTCCAGCGAAACCTCGCTATCTCGCGAAATGTTCATGTTCAAGTCGGTAGCCATTCCTAAGGCCTCCCGCGTATTTGAACCCTCCGAACACTCCGCCGAGATCTCCGAAACAAACGCCGACACATTATCGCACTTAGTGGACACGCACTGCCCTGTGCCGACAGTCTGAGCTAATGCGCCGTCGTTATCTCTCTCAGCAACCTTGACGCGCTGCGGGGCAGCAACCGTCGCCTCCGACTCGCGCTCCCGAGCGTCTGCTACTGGCAGCGCTGGCACGGTGCTTTCCTCGACAACGAGGTCTTTTTCGAGCAACAATTCCAACTCGGGCTTCACTTCTTCCTGCTCGAGTTGAATTTCATGCTCTAGGTGCTTGTTCTCCCGTTGGAGTCCCTCTCTTTCGAGCTTCTTTCTTTCCCTTCGGATTCGCTCGATATCGAGGGCGTACCATCGCATCTTTTCCTCGTGTTTGAGTTCCAGATCGCGTATTCTTTCCTTGCGTTCCTGTTCTTGTTTCTGCCACTCGAGCTCCTGTACTCGCTTTCTTTCCTCGCGTTCCTGCCTTTCGAGCTCCTCACGCTGACGCTCAGCCTCAGCCTCTGCCTCGGCGGCCTGACGTTTCGCGGTCTCCCTGCCATTGATCAGCTCAATGCATTCCGACAGCTCCTCATCGTCAGCCCCGACAGCGAGTATAGCCTGTATCAGCTCTGGCTTTCTCAGCGCGTCCGCAACATCCAAGCGCAACTCTTTTGCAAGCTCCAACAACTGCGGTTTTTTCAACGCTTTCAAATTCATGGCCGGTCTAGAGTACTGCTTTCCCACTGCTCCAAAAATGTTTTGCGCGATTAACCCACGCGACAAAAACACACGCCCTACCAGCTATCCTCAGAAGCCTGGTAAAACTCAGTGAAGAAAAGTCCCGCACTCACCCTTGACCGCCGTGAATTCTGCGAAGTCCGAAGCCGCCTTGACGTCCGTGGTGTTGGGTCTCGCACCGCTGGCTTCAGGTGTTACGAAGTTGCCATCCCACCGCTGCCAACCAGTTGTTGCGACCGGGCGGGGGCACCCGATCCGAGCTCCGTGGCCTCCGACATACGAGTGGTAGCGTGTATGATGCGAGCGGCCAGCCGCTGTTGCAGCCGTGAAGAAGTCCAGAAGCCGTAGGCTAACGTAACTGTTTACTTCATAGCGAGAGTTGAGCCGAAGCCAAAGAACAATGCCCCGACGGGCGAGGTTACAATACAGGACTCGAGCAGAGCGACAACATCGATTCGCTGCTCTAACAGGAATGGTTTACAACGCTTGGGAGCTCTATTTATACCCGAAAGCGGTAACGGTCAAACGCAACACGTGGGAACACGCACAACACTCTTTCCAGAGTTCGTAAGCCGTTCATAGCTTCGGGCACGTTGAGTCAGAGAGAGGGGAGAGAGGAGGACTCCGTTGCGATCACCGGGGCCTGCCTCTGTGTCCTTGAAGAGCGTGGAGACGAGCCGTGCAGGCAGCCGCCGAAGTTCAGCCGCCGCAGGCAGCCGCCGAATGCGCAGAGAGCGAAGCGTCTGACGAGGCTTTGTCGCAACTTGTTGCCGACATGATTGCGCCTGTTTTCGAAGGCGCACGAGTGGCTTCGCCGCACAGCCGAGGAGTGATGCGGGGAAGTACTGCGGCGCTGGCCCATTCGTAACACCTCCAAACTGAAGCTGGGCTCGCTCCATATGCGCTGGCAATTTCCCTGACGCTTGCTTCCGGCCTGACAGCGACGTATGCCAGCACATCGATGTCAAAATCTTCGGTTGCACTGGCTGGCCGCTTCCTTCTCTGAGCATGGACTGATCCAGTGGTTCTAAACCGATTAAATATCGATACAAATGTGGCGCGAGCTGGCACACGACGGCCAGGATGTTGGGCAGCATACAGCATCGATGCCAGTTGCGCGTCCTTTTGCGCGCTCACATAAGCCAGTAAAATGTCCACTTTCTCGGTAACGGAGTACTGGAGTTGAGCTGGCGCAGCCATTTTCACAATAATAACGCGGTGGCTTTGAAACCTTGATCCTCAAATGGAAGAGGTGACACCAGTGGTACGGTCTTGGCTATGTCGCACGCACACTGCGTAAAGAAGCATTTTAAAGCGAAAAGCCGCAAGCACTACGCAAGGCCGCAAGCTATAGCCGCGAAATCCCTCCTGGCTCAGCAAACAAGCCTTTCCTTTATCTGAGGCGCTTTCTAACACGCAGCGATTATAAACGAGCAGCAGATAAAGCTAACGAAAAAATGAACGGATGGTGACGTTTCGCACTTTGCACGTCTGGTAGCCACTTAAGATGTGGTCAAGACAATAAAAAAAGATAAAAGCAAAACTGTCGGCAACGTCCACTAGGGCTGCCGAAACGGGCGACCGTGTAGTGGGCGATGGCCTTTGTTTCTTGCGCCTACCAACGAAAGAAAAGATAACGCTGAAAAAATACAGGAAGCGATGGCGTTGATATCAGCTGGTTCCCTAGCGTGGGGAATCACCAGCCCCTTCTTGAATTGGGCGACACAGTCACAGCAACACGTCATCAGCGGATGTTGCGTTTGCACTACACTTCCGGCGCACCATGTGCGCTGAGTTTCGGTTTCATGGGGGAAAAATGCTCGATTTTTTTCGGGCTGCAGGGCTTTACAGAGTGCCTTTTTCTTTGCTTTGAAAACTGATCGGTTATCGTCGTTTCCGTGGCTACAAACTCGCCATTGGCAATAACGGCCAAACTTCACTAATGAAAAAGTTAATTAGACAATTTTAGTTAATTAACTATGTAATTCGCATGTTTCTTATAACTGCTGACGTCCGCTGAACCCGATAGCTTGTTCCTTAAGAGAATTCCTATTTTTCTTGAAAAGCCTACCTTCAGGAATTTTTGAAAGTGTTCACTGAAACACCCTGTATAGTTACCACTTCACTGTGTGTCCCCCTTGGCGCAGAACGTCACTGTAGCGGTGCTCTTCACGTTCATCTAAGCGCTTAACTTTAAAAATAAATGTGGGCTTAACTTTGATCACCCGGTATATAGACAGATGCAAAATACATTGTGCACAAATTCAGACATATAGATATAAATACACTGACCCCCTCCCTCCTTCCCTCATATAAGCGCTCATTCATAGGTGCAGTAGTGGTGGGACCATTTTTTCCTGCTTTCAAGTTGGGACCATTTGTTCCTGAACTATTTGTTCCGGGACCATTAGTTCCGGGGCCATTTGTTCGGGGACCATTTTTTCCGCGACCGGGCGTGGTGTAGTACCGGTGAACGTATGGTGCGAGAAAATCAACACCGCCGCTGTTTGAGCCGGCGCGCGTGCCCCTGTCATACCCGTGAATTCAAGTGTTGAAAAAAAAATCAAATTGAGTGAACGCGTGCCTCAAACGACCGCGTAATTCGCGGGTCGAGTGGGAGAGAGCAGCAATCGTTGGATGATAGAGACTAGAGCAGTGTGGGGGCCGGAATTTCTAGGCCCGGCCCGACACCGCCTGGTAGAGACACGGTTAGGGCCAGGCCCGAGTCCGACAAAACATTCAGATAAAAGCTCGAGCCCGGCCCGAGCCCGGCCCGAGCCCGACAGCAATAGTAAAATAAACCCGAGCCCGCGCACTGTTTTCTAAGCTCAGTCCGAGTCCGCCAGACTCCCAACATGAGCCCTCAAAGCTTGGTCTTCTTAGCCTAAAATAAGCATAGAGGGAGTATATTGAATTTACACTTGTTCAATACTTAGACCTTTATCTGTACAACATAGATATCCTGACCTAAAAAATGTATCTTTACGGAAAATTTTGGTAAAACAGGCGCTGCATTTGCGACAGTCTTCGAACTTAAAGCACAATGAGGATCGCTTTAATGATGCTGAGAAAAGTGGATATTTTTATTTATGGATTTCATGGACAGATATTGCACGTTTCGTCATTTCATTCAATTCGTTTCCCAAAGAACTCTCTTTCCTACTTGTTTTTGACGTTAGCACACTCTGCCGAGAGCTAGTTTAACTTGTACTTCTCTCAATTTAATTTGCCAAGGTTCGTTGTCGGTTTGCACCAGGTGTCTATCCAAGTAGACCTAAGTTCCTCCCTTGCTCACAAAGTTTTCTACTGAAGAAGTCGCTTTATGGGCAAAAAGGTATGTTTATAAAAAGCTTTAAGAAAGACTCAAGGTTGCGTTAGCTTATCTTTGGTGGTATGATCTGCACAAAGTGCATTGTTCAGGTCACATTCGTCCTTTTTTTAGTTTGAAAAACAGAGGAAAGAGACAATCATGTAATCTACAACAAGAGTGCTTTCGTTTTCTGACCCGTTCTCTCCCACTATGCTGATGAAGTCCATACGTTTTCCTTTGTTGGCTTGAAGGCTTTCTAAGTGCAATACGTCATTTTGTTATTTTTTAGCATCGCCATGGTGACAGACTGACAGCACTTTGCTTTTTTGTTTTAATTTCACCGAAACGATCAATCAGCCGAATTTTCGTTGTCAACATTCTAAATTGGCGGCACACGACTGCCAGGATTCAGGGTCCGCCCGGGCCGGCTCGGCCCAAAAAGTGTTTTCGTTCAAGCCCAAGCCCGGCCTGGGCCCGGGAAAATGCGTGCTTCCCGGCCCGAGCACGGCCCGCGGGCCGGGCCGGGCTCGTCCTTTCGGACCGTTCAGGGCCCGAGCTGTGCCCTAACTAGAGCACTACCCGGACCGCAATTTCTCGGCCCGGCCCGAACCTGCCCGATAGAGACACGGCCCGTGCCTGGGCCCGGTCCGGGCCCGGAAAGCGTCTAAAATGTGGGCCCGAGCTAGACCCGAGCCCGGCAGAATTTCATAAAACAAGCCCTAGCCCGCCAGGCTGTTTTTAAATGCCCTCCCTACTCCGACGGGCTATAAACATGAACTCGAAGAAGTTTGCTATTAGCTTAAAAAGCGTAAGCACAAAGCGAATGCGACTAATTTGGATTTACATTTCTATTAAACTTCGACCGAACTTTGCACAACTTCAATATCCTCACTTAGAAACTGTCCTTCAGTAGTCGTGAACTCCATTTGCCACTTCACTTGCCAGTCTTCGAAATCAAGACACACCGAGGATACTTTAAATGATTCGGAGCAAGTGGATAATTTTGAGTAATATTGCAATTCTTCAGCAGATACTGCAGCTTTCGCTGTTCCATTACTTGCTGTAATTTGAGCAGACGATGCGCCCGGTTTCAGCACTTCATTTTAATATTTTCCTCTCGTTACGTTGGCAGCAATATTTTATCGGCGCTTCTGTTCTTTTTTGCCTCTTTTCATGGTTTTAGAAAATTCTTCCCGGAAGAAATCATGGGCTCTGCTTCAAAAATTGGTCCTTCAAACTCTGCACATAGTGCAAAGTCTAGGTCACGCTTGTTCTATTTGTGTTTGAAAAGAAAAGGGAAATAGAATCATGTACTGCGTGGCTAGAGTGCCGTCGTTTTCTGGCCCACTCTCTCCTACAATGCTGATGGGACGCAGATATATTTTATTGATGTAATCGCTTTCTAAGCGGAATCGTCTGTCGTTTTCTGGCCCACTCTCTCCTACAATGCTGATGGGACGCAGATATATTTTATTGATGTAATCGCTTTCTAAGCGCAATCGTCTTTTATCCCATCTTTTAACAGCACCGTAATGAATTTACACTTCGCTTCTTTTTGTTCTCACTTATAACCTGAAAGATCAACAAAATCTTTTTGTTCTCAACAATTTATAATTTGCGGCCCAGGATTGCCGGGCCTCACGGCTCGGGCTGGCCCAGCCCGAAAAAAAGTTTGGTTCAAGCCCGAGCCCGACCCGGGCCCGAGAAAATGCGTGCTACCCGGCCCGAGCCTGCCCCGCCAGTGCACTACGTCAGACTACCTAGCTACGCCACCGCACCCAACTATTTTAGGACTGTGCGCTTGCGGTGTGCTGTTTCGTCGTGTGCTGTTTTGTCGCCGTGCTATTTTGTCGCGCGCGCTTTTGTCGCTGTGCTGTTTTGTCGCTGTGCTATTCTGTCGTGTGCGCTTTTGACGCTGTGCCCTTCTGACGCTGTGCTGTTTTGTCGCGTGCTGTTTTGTCGCGTGCCCTTTTGACGCCCTGCTGTTATGTCGGTGCTCTTTTGTCGCGTGCCCTTTCGTCGCGTGCTGTTCTGTCGGTATACCGAAATTTCAAGTCTCTAGATGTAGCAGTTTTCGCTTGGCGTTGATGGGTCAGTCAGTCAGCCGGGAACTTCATTTTATAGGTATAGATAAGACACGCACGCGCACTGGGATGTGATATGAGGTGGCAGGGGTACATATACGTTGCCTTGTTCATTACACTTTTCACAGTTGCTAGTAGCGCATCTTCCGTTTCGTGTGTCCTGTTTTCCATTTATGCTGGGGTGTCGTGTGAAGTTCAGTGCTCTATGTTCCAAGCTGTATATATACCAACTAGCCCAACACCAAACTTTTACGGAAACAAGCAATCGGGTAACGAGGCTTTTCTAGTGTACAAAATACTAATACCAAACGAAATTTTTTTCTTTAGAACGATGCTTGAAATGGTGAAGTTCTGCAATCCAGACGCTCGAAACATTCAACTGCGACAAAAATTAACAAAGCTAAAAACCGGCCGTACGAAGCCCGCGTTAACAGCAGCGGGTGAAATAAGATTTAGGAAGGTCAGTTGCTGGTACACCCTCAACAAATCAGTCTTCGTCGAATTTTTGTGTGTTGCCATAGACCCGCACTGTGCGGATGTAACAAAAGCCTGGCTAAAAATGTTTTGCATAAACAAATGGCACCACCAAGTAAGAAGACATGTGGAAAAAAGAATTGCACCAGGGGCAGGCGTAGGACCAAAAATTATACCTGCGAGAGTGTTTACTGTATTTCCTCCAGTCGACAACGTGGGATTCTGTCTTCGACATATTGGAACTTGGTTCACGCGATCACCTTTTTGTGGTTGTGCTCGCAGCCCGTGGGCTAGATGTAAGTCCAGGCAGTCAATTTATCAGCATAGAAAGCATTGCATGCCGGCTGTGGCACGATTGTTGCTGGGAGATTCTATTTGCCACAATATGAGCTTTCTGTCGATCGGTTTTATATTGAAAGCTCTGAACCACTGAGCGACGCTATGTGACTGTTTAACCCTTCACATTGATATATGAGCGCAGTAGTGCACAGAGGTCTGGTTGGAGGGTACTTGAACTATTATTTGACGGGCCCCTTTTAATTCACAAAACGCTGATTTCGGCCACCGGATAGAATTTTTTATAACCACCTCATGATGTGCAAAGCTCCGAACCGCGAAGCACTAACCATTTCGAAAACCCAAAGTGAAAACCCCGATTTCCGTACGGCAGATAATGATAGTGAGCTTACTCATCGAATAAGTCACTCAATTTCTCAAATGTTTATGAGCTTCAACTTTAACCTGACTTTATGCAAGGTGTCTGAAGATTGAGGGTAGTTTTTTGGGTTTACAATGGTCTCTACTAAGACAAATTTAAATATTGTTACCCAAGGCTGTCACATAAAATATCCACACCAATTCAAAGTAAATTAGTAGCGGCAGATCGCATACTCTGAAAAATGACATGTCGCAGTCTTACCAACCAAAAATAAAAATGACCCAACATTTTCGAAAATTTCCAAAGAAGGCATGCAGTGAAGGCATAGAACTGCTAAAGATGTTTGGAAACGTCCTAATTGCCTCTGTCGGGTCAGTTAGAATCAATATTGCCTGATAAACTGCCGTAAACACACAAAATTTAAAAACAGTACGTCCACTGTTACCTTTTTTACATTAGGAGGGTTATAAGGTTATGTGGCAGCTCCTGTTTTATTCCGGATATTTATTCACATCTTGATATAAAAGCGACTGTTAACACAGTGTTGGCCTATATGACTAATTTATAGCAAGATGAAAGTCTACAGGCACTCACTAGGTTTACAAAAGGGATTGGTAAACAGTCCTAGAAGATTGTGATGTTCCCTAACTTAAGTTTTCCGTCAAGACAGAGTGAAAAAAAAGCAATTCATACTTTTTGCATTATCTTTGCACATAAGAACATGACTATCTGATGGTCTCTTAACAAGCAACTAATAAATGTTTTCAGTGGTATTCGCACAAAATATTCAAATGTGTACGACTGCTACACAATAACCAACTTGTCTACTGAGCTACTACAATCTGGCCCCTTTAATTTCGAGAACCTGGGCCAGGTAGCACGTTAAAATTTGCGTGCAAACTCATGCACCGCATGTTTAACCTAAACGTATAGCTTCGGAACCGTTGATCAGACAACGCTACCGATACTAAATCATGTAAGCGTGGTTGTTTATTCTTTAACACTGACTGTATCAAGTAGGGGTTGCTTTTTTTGAAATTATGAAAATGGCACAGCCATGGTAATAGTAGAAACAGGGCCCCAAATGTGGTGGATTTTTTTAAAGGGAAGCTGTTTACATGGAAGCTGGGGGTACCGCAGCCGGGAACTCTCCTTGAACAGAACGCATACGCGTGAAGAAATAGGGTTGGGGAAATGAGTTTAGGAGACAGGGCGAAGTGTATCACAGGATAGGAAAGGGTACTGCCGGTGGTAGGCACCCATTACAGTGGCGGTGTTAGCGAGAGGGGATGCGATCCCCCCACAAGTTCCGTCAGCTCCTCCGGCGCGCAAGACAGAGCTGGTGAAGCACGAACACACAGGCAGCGAAATTCCCAATCGTCGTGAACTCTGCCATTAGAGGTCGGCAGGAGCGATCGGTATCACAACCAGTAGGAGGCAGATGGAAGCCATTCTAAAACGTTGAGGATGGTTAAGAAGCGGACTTGTTTCGTAAATGCGTACTCCCTAGTGAAACCAACAACGCTATACTGGGTAATTCACCACCACGAATGGTTCCGGTCCTTATTTCTAACCTTGAACTTCAGCACAGTGCGTACGGTGTGGAAATGAATTATTGTGTTCGTCTATTGAAAAAGACTTTACAATCAATACGTATTTTATTTGCGACGTTAGTGAATGACTAAGAACGACCGTCCCATCCAATTTATTGGCAGTAACTTCATAGTCTTTGAATATCATTGCATGCCAACATTCCAACCTGAACCAAAGACGGTGTATGCTGTAGATTATAGCATTGCCTTTCTCAATTTTCGAAGTCGTGCCTGTTATATGTAATATTCGTTTACTCGTGTGCTCATTTGTTTACACAAAGGCTGTTCACCTCTAGCCACAGCGTGCACCGCCCGCATTCCCTTCGAAAAGGGTGTACTCCCTCCGGTGAATGTTCGCGAACAGAACGCGCAAGGTGTACAGAAAATCGGGTACGGAGAGAGCGCACTGAGGACAGCGGACAAAACGTGTGTGGGGGAGGGTCGAGACAATGCGGCGTCAGTGCTGGAGGCTGCATCAGGGGCGCGAAAAGAGGAAGAGGGCCCAGACGCTGCCGATATCCGGGAGAGAGTGGAGGGAATGTGGCGTCGAACTGGCCACAGCCGCTTCCTCCCGCATTCACGTTCACACCGCCGGTCGGCAAGATGCAGCTGTTTCGTGCACTCCTTTGGACTCCACCCCACTCAATCCTATTTTGTTTAGTGAATGCGTGCAACCCAATGAAACCAAAACAGCTTCGCCGTGCAATCCGCCACCATATGAATAGTGGGGTTCACTATTTCTTTCCATGGTTTCTTAAACGTGTCGATTTGTTTGTCCTTCACTAAAACTGCGATTTGTTCTTCGTGTACACCCTCCCTGCGAAAATAGCACGAATGATTGGCAATATGTTAAGGCAATTAAAAACTAAGAGAAATATAGGATCTTCTACCACCACCACAGATGGTGGTGGTAAGATGAGCAAAGCGCTGTTTATAAGTTTACAATAGTTGTAGTTTTCCTTCATTTATCAGACCGAACATAAACTTTTCGAAAACAACTTACGTACTTTCCACAGGACTGGTACGCTTAACTCATTTATAGCAGCGGTCCGTAAAGGTGATAAGGAAATTGTAAAGAAGCCGAGCCAGAAGATTTATTATTATACCTCTGGAAGTCGGGCTGCACTTGGAGTCTCACAAACGTTGCCCCATTTTTTCTTCACTGCACAAATGACTATCTTTTTTTAGTCATGGATGCACTGCAACAACATAGAAATACCAGAGGGTCTGAAAAAATCGTCGGGCGCATCTTTATTGCACGCTCATGACGATAATCACTTGCAGGTTTGGGGAATATTGTTCAACGTAAGGTGGTGAGGCTGTGTCTCTAAGTTACTCATAATGTAGGCGGTTACAGTATCAGGTAACTAGAAGAGTACAAGTACTTGGCTGCAGCGATCACATCAAAGATTAGGTGCACAGCACATATTGACGGCATATGCTTTGCTGCCTGGAGAAAATTAAGCTTTCTAGAACACAAACTGGGTCGTTATTCTAGTTCAGTAAAACTTAGAGCCTAGAAAGCCAAAGTTCGCCCCTCTCTTGAATATACCAGCATTGTGTGACAGCTGCATACAGCTTATAATATACACAAAAATAAAAAGAAGCACTCAACTGTTAATAGACGCCGCAATTCACCGTGAGCCATGTTACGAGAAGCGATTCTCCAACTTGTGCCTGCTCGAAGGAAAACTGCGGGGCCTAACTTTTGTGTCCTTTGTTCTGCGCCAGATTACAGAACAAAGGATACAACCGTGGCTTTACGTCATAAACATAGTCTCAGCGTTACACCTAAATTAGCACGTGCTTATGTTTACAAGTATTCGTTTTTCCCGAAAGCAGTCCCTGATTGGAATATTCTCCCCCATGATTCCCCTATGCTTGTAATTTCGAGGTGAAACTGTATACATAACTTGTTCTTGTCGCTTAGTCTGCTCCTTTTTTTGCATATTTGCTGATCTTTCACGAGTTTCTCGTGAAATATGAATTTTGTACCAGAGTACATCTAAACGGGATTTCTGAACTGTATCGCCCTCTCCTGCATGGACCATACTTGGTCTGCAGTATGTGATAAATAAAAAAAAATAAATAAACCGCGTTTGGAAGTATTGGGGCCTAACAGTGACGAGATTGTACGCTTTAACATGGGGCCCTGTGTTTGGGAGAAGTACTTTTCATTGCCGATCCTTGATATCTGAGGTCCAACGCAGAGTGTGAGTGTTCGCACCTCGTAAAAAAACTGCTCTGGTCAGAGACTTTCGCGCATTCCCTACAATGTATATTTTAAGTACCGCCCCCCCCCCCCCCAAAAAATAGCTTCACTCGTGGAAGAGCTTGGGAGAATGGGAGAAGTACAGAATAAAATTTCCGAATCCAGTTGAAATGGAGCCCCACAGCTACAAAACTAATCAGTTCGGATTTTTGAAAAATTCCCACTTGACAGAGAATTCATTTCTTTTCTTTTTCGTTTCCGCCTCCCAAAAAAGAATGAACTGGCGAACAACACCCGCTACAAGGAAGCTATTGCAGGCTTCAAGCTAATAAAAAATATATAAGTAATTACCAAAGTATAGTTTTTAGATGAAAGATAATTCGGAGATGAGTTAGAAAAATCAAAATTTTTATCCTGCCAATATCCGCCCATTAGGCAGATATTCAATCTGAATCTGCAGGTAGCGCATTCTAATGAGATAAGAAAATTCGGTTTTTATTTGGACGGCTTGACCACGAGCAGGACAAATTGGCGTCGCAATGTTTTGAAACTGCTCTTGTTTTTGTCCATTCTGGTCAGGGTTAGAGCGGGGAACGCCCGCTTACCTAAGGCAGTCGCGCTATCAAGTGAGATAACGCTTGCCATGCAAAGAGCCGGTGTGAACTTATCCACTACTCGAAGTGACAGACAAGAAACACACGTTTGGCGCCAAGTCGACGACAAGTGTGTCTACAAGTCTTGCGGAAGCATCCAAGGTAGTTGCGGCGGACGAAAATGACATCCCGTGAAAATGCAGCAACGCGGCTACACCGATATGGCCTTCCCGTTTGACGGAGTAGCCTTGTTTACCTTGCAGCCGTGTTATTGTAAAGAAGCAGAAATATATAGCCGACACGTACAATATCGTGTCGTAAAAAGAAAAACAAATTTGGAACATCACACAAAACCCGTATAACGGCATGTGGACCGCTCACCTTGCTAGGTGGAATTCAAAAGGCCCTTGTCTCCTTGCACAGCGTCAGAGGAGGCTAGTTTACAAATTTGCCCATATTCTTGTTAATCTGATGAGCTTCAACTTCTCGTGTCAGCTGGACCTTATGGGTTAACAAAATGCCACATTCGTCAAAACACGGTATTATTGCGTTTTAAGTGGCTATCAATTTTTTATCCGCAATACGGGCGTGAGCTACCCTAAGCATGCCATAAATGATTGCGTAGTGAGCCTTTCCGCGGTGAACTTTGTTAAACTTCATATACAGTAAAAGCTCGTTAATTAGAACCGCAAGGACACGTCAAATCGGTTCGAACGAATGAAAGTGAAGAATAACAGCACAACGAAATTAAGATGCACTAGTGCATGTCAACAACTTGGGGCTTGAAAACTTTCCTGCTAACAGTCGGCGTTTGTTGTTAAAGGCATAATCCTTTTTCCAGAACGAGAGTATGTAGCGGAAGGCTTCTCTTTCGCCGTTCGTGGTTTTAAAGAAAAGGTTCGCCAATATCATCGAGTGGCTTCACCGTCGCGGAGGATTTGATTTTTATTTGGTAGCAGCTGCGCCATAACGTTGGCAACGCATGACGTGGCTCGCCGGGCCGACCTCCGCAGACAGCCGCAGACGGCCTGGCCATGTGACTCGCCCGTGCATGCAACCTTGATCCTGGATGAGAGTGGTGCCGGGCTGTCTTCTCTGAGCGTTGCGCGTGTGCTGGAGGCTTTGAGCCATCGTCGGCAAGCGGCGTGTGACCACCCTTTGGATATCACCTGGCGATATGCTTCCTTGAAGGAATGCCAAGCGCGTGAAGCTAGCGTCGGAGAATGAGGAAGAGCGAGCCCTTGGGTTCGGGACCATAACCGTAGACAAAGGCAGGCGTTGGACAAACAGTAAATGATAACAGCTGAATGATAGGTTCAGTTCAGTTTTGCCCTAATGTACCTTTTCTCTCGGTTGTCTTAGTTTCGGAGGCTACTCAGCCTTGTGTACAGCAGCGGGTGCGTTTGTATGGACGTGTGCCACGCTCAAAGCACCAGCGCGGCGGGTCGCAGTTCGAATTGTCCGTGGCGGAACCCATTTGAGTTCGAATTAACGGAATTCTTTGTACATCGGCTTCTAAGGAGCTCGGGCGGACCAAATCGTAGAGTTGGAATTGTTCATAAATCCGAAATATTGAAGTTTGAATTACCGATATTTTGCTGTATATAAAATTGACATCTTTCACTCCTACCTCATATTTCAAATGTTTGAGCGTTTACCGGAATTAAACCTCGGGATATTCTCTTGAAAAGAGGCGCATAGCTTTTCTTTCTTCTCCGTGCCCAGGTGCGGCAGGCTGGCCGCTTGTGTTCCGGAGGGTACTCGGCACGGACAACGTCACGGTGGCCGAGGTCTGGGCTGTGATGTCCGCGACCTGCTTGGCTCTCGTGGCTGCTCTGCTCTACGTGGCGGAGATCAGACGGCGGCTGAGCGTTCTCCCACAGCGCCTCCCATTTTCATCCAAGGTAATAAACATGGAGCATGGTAGCTTAGGAGCTCACCAGAACTTAATTGTCATGCCTGTAATCTAGTGTTAGCAATTATACTCTATAAAATAAAAATATAAATGTGCTTCTGTGCATAGGCTTCCAACCCGAAGTGTTTGAAGTTTTTCTTGCTAAGAATAGTTCACTCGAGCAAACACCGAAGACTGCACTGTGAAGACACAAGAGTGGGTCTTTATAACAAAAACTGTAGGAGCCACACGAAGTTGAGAAGCGGAAAAACGGCGGCACTGATGGACGGCTGCCGGCTTCCAAAGGCGTGCCAAGCGAGGGTGGTGCGCATGGATGAGCGGTACTTTTTTTTGCATGGCGGCGAGTTAAAAAAAGTGTGCGGAGAAATCAGGCAGGAAGAAGTGCGAAATCGAGAAGCAACTTCTCACCATGGACGATGCTGCAGGTGTCGGCAGATGATCGGTTCAAGTGAGCGATGCTACTGCCTCGAAGATATGCGCTGTTGAACTTCGCAGACCTGCGTCGGACGAGGCACCAGATTGCAGTGAAAAGGGTGTTCTTGTGGTTTCCTGACTCCACTAGATCTTAAGAAGCCCAAGTGAAATAATGCATGGATGCGATAAGGCAGGAGGATGGCGATCAGGAGGTAAATGATTGACTAGCCGCTGCGCAGGATGTAGTTCATATTAGGCTCAATAAATGCCGTAATATTTTCGCTTGCGAACACAAAACGATGGCAGTGATAAGCTTCTACTAGTACTTCAATTTTTTTGGGTAACAGCTCGGAAGGCAGAAATGCAGTTTTTTGGCATATTCAGAAATTTTACATTTTGCATAAATGTGTACAGTGGGTAGTGTTAATGGTTAATGTGTAAATGGTAGTGGTTAATGTTAATGGTTAATGTGAGTGCGTTAAGAAATCAATGCTTACTGACTAAATTTTAAAAATAATAATTCCCGGCCATGTCCTCCTCTTCACGCTGTCAACTAACCCACAAATTTATGTATCCAAAGTCGGAGAGGTTAAAAGGGTAGGGGGGGGGGGTCAGGTGTCAATGCACGTAATTTTGTACCTAGGTATTTGTCCTCATTTTACATTCTCAATACTTCCAGTCATCGCACGTCATTCCTGGAGGCACAAGCTCGGATCCAAATACCCAGCACGAACAAAACTCACAGCCACATCACTTCGAAGCCGAGCCTCTGAACCTTCGAAGAATAGTGTCCGTACAACACGTCAGCAAGGTCAGTCCGGCTAAGCCATGCTAATGTTTTATTTCATGCCTTAGACCCATATCTTATGATAAATTCATAAATTTGATGTGGAAAACTTTTAAAACCGGCGCAAGTATAACTGCTCGTGAAAGAAACCAACCACTTTTTATGAACGGCATGTGTACCGTATACAGAAAAACCACCTGCGCAATATCCAAAATACAAAAAATTATTTGCTTTGGCCACAGAGCCATAGGCGGCTCTGAAGCGCACAGGTCACCTGACTCAGCAATATATTTTTATTTATTTATTTATTTATTTATTTATTTATTTATTTATTTATTTATTTATTTACACAATACTGCAGACCAAGTAAATGGTCCAAGCAGTTTCTTCCACAATTTGTTTTGGAGGGGGAGGTGTATGTGTGTTGCGAAAGCGTCTGAGGCTCCGAAAAGAGATATTTTCTTATTTGAAGCCGGTAAATTCCTTTTCCTTTTCGACCCGAGGTGTATTTACTCCACCCATGCGCGCCTGCTTTTCGCCGTCAGACTTTGGCAAACGTCACCTCCAGAGGTTTTAAAATGTGTACTTTACTCACTGATACTTTTACCAAATCTTGACTGTGCTCTTACACTTTTATGTGGATTTTTATGCCGGTTTCGCTGTGTTGTTTACGATAAGCTAACGACTTCGTGCTCGGTTCAAATTATGCGTGATGCATTTCAAGTGTTGTTATAAATGTTATGTGTCGTGGTTGTGTCTTCGTCTTGTTGGTGTCGTATTCTGTGATAATAAAGTTGAAAGTTAGTACAGTATGAGCATTCATTATGATTCAGTCGTTCGTCTTAGTGCAATGCTTTTGAATCTTTTTAATCACGTACCGGCTCGCCGAAATCACTCTCCTGCTGGAAATTTTAAGAAAACGAAAGACGTAGGAGCGGGTGCACAAATCCCTTTGCGACAGTGAGATGGAATCATAGAAGTGGTGTTTCTTGAAGGAACTGGGCAATGAAAAGCTTAGTGAGAATTGAGCAAAGCAAAGGAAAGCAAAGCCAAGCGTATGGATGATTGTGAGGACGTTGTGGTTAAGCAGACGGGGTGTGTGACTCGCGGAGGAAGATCACAAGAAAGTTGACGCCATGGTCTTGAACAGGTAACTCAACACTGAATATATTGGAAACGGAACGCGCACACAAGCGAAATAAAAAAATACAAACAGGTCCGACCCACTAGAGTTCGGGAAAGAAGCGGGAAAAAAAAAGTCAATGCCACGCTCACGCTCGGTCCCACAGTGATGGCGCTCAGTCGCCACGGCGTTGACGCCCTCGATGCAGGGTTTCGGAAGACGGCGGACCAGTCGCAGTTCCGCTGAGTCACGCGCCGCTGGCTCCGCTCGCTAGGCCTTGCCTCGGAACTGCGACTCCCAGGGACGTCGCGGCGATCTGACAGCTCCGCGAACGGCGACGTCGGTCTTCCGCGTCACAGGCCCGTCGACATCACCCCGCTGGAGCGACCACGAGCCTCGAACCTTGAAAGCCACGAAAGCCTCGACCCGCCTGCCGGTCGTTTTGGTCCAGCTGCCCTCCGGAACCTCCGCCGCTCGCTCCGCTACCTAGGCCAGCCCTCCATGATGATGCTACTCCCCTCCTGGCACACACCCTCTAATGGAAAATGGCCCGGTCACCATCTTCTTCTTCTTCTCGTGGAACCTGCTCTGCGCCGTCGTCCGGGTTTTTCCCCACTCGTGGGACGCCAGTCATCACATTCACCCCCCTTCTCGAGAGGTTTGTTTGGGGAAACAAAACTCGGCACACAAAAATGTTCACTCATGGCGACACAAGGCACCGAAGGAACGTGCCGGAGTGAAGGTCCTTCGCAGTCAGTCCCCCCCCCCCCCCCCAAAAAAAAAAATGAAGTGTTCCAAAAGGCATTCATGGGGAAGAAAAAAAAACTATCTACTCTGCGGAGATACGACTAAGGTAATCCGCTCCGGCGTTTTCGCTACCCTTCACGTACTGAACTGTGAAATCATACTCCATCATTGTGAGGCTCCAGCGAAGGACGCGACTGTTAATGTGCCTCGCGGAGTGTATGTACGCCAAGGGCTGGTGGTCACTCTGTAAGATGAACTGCTTTCCATGTTGGTAGATGTGAAATTTCTTGATCGCCCAGACCAATGCTAATGCCTCTCTCTCAACAGTGGAGTAGGAAGTTTCCCGTGGCAAGAGTCGACGACTCGCGTAGGCGACTGGGTGAAGAATCTCCACATGCTGTTGCATGAGGACTGCGCCAATGCTTGTGGACGACGCATCCGTGCGGAGTACGAAAAGCTTGGAGAAGTCCGGCGCTTTCAGTATAGGTTCGGTTGACAACAGTTCCTTAAGAGTGTCAAACGCTGTTTGTTCCTTGACGCCCCAAATGAGCCTGTTGGGTGCCCGCTTGCGAGTCAGCTCCGTCAAGGGTTGACATACTTGAGCGTAGTTTGGCACGAACTGCCGGTAATAGCCCGTGAGGCCGAGGAAAGACCGCACCTGTCGCTTTGTCGTCGGTCGTGTGGCGTCGTGAACCTTTTTGAGCGTTTCTGCTTGCGGGCGTAGGAGACCGTGGCCAACGATGTGTCCCAGGAATTTTACTGAGGAGAAGCCTACTTCGCTTTTTCTAAGTCGAATCGTAAGTCCCGCCTTCTGCACCCTCCTGAGGAATGTCTCGAGCGCTTCCAGGTGTTCCTCCCAAGTCTCGGTAGCGATGAGAACGTCATCGAAGTAATGGTAGATATGTGGAAGCCCACCAACCACCTTACGCATAAGGCGTGTAAACACCGCTGGGGCGGTCTTGATGCCGAACGGCATAAACCGAAACTGGTATAGTCCCGAGGCAGAAGCGAAGGCAGTGAATGGCTTCGATTCCTCATCCATAGGCACTTGCCAATAGCCCTTAGTGAAGTCGAATTTCGAAAAGAACCGACTCTTTCCCAACTTTGCAAACATCATATCAACTCTAGGTATGGGCTCGTTGTCGGCGACAAGGACAAGGTTGAGTTGTCTGTAGTCAATGCAGAGTCTTGTCGTTCCATCTTTTTTGTCTACTGGCAAGATGGGAAACTGGTACGGCGACTCTGAGGGCTCGATAATACCCATTCGCAGCATTTCCTGCACCTCGTTTTCCACGGGTTCTTGCATGGCAAATGGGATCGGGTACTGCCGCACTTGAATAGGTTGGTCTGTTGTAAGGCGCAGCTTGCAGTGGACCAGGTCTGTCTTCCCAGGGAGGTCTGAGAAGATTTTCTGGTAAGATGACAGAAGCGTACATGCCTGCGCGTGTTGTTCAGGAGTCATAGCCGCCGAAACGTCCACATCTCTGTAGGTCTCTTTTTGTCTTAGAGGGACACACGGTACGTCGCCTCCTTCAGTTTCGTCGGATCTAAGGGCGACGGAAACATGTTGTGGATCTGGCTTAGACGGTTTTCGCTCTTCATATTTCTTCAACATGTTGATGTGGAAAAGGCTCGTCCGGGTTCCAAGATCAATCACATAATCGACTTCGTTGCGCCTTTCCAAAACATCGAATGGACCTTTCCATGTGAGGATTAACTTATTATTGTCCGATGGGAGCAGAAGCAAAACTTTGTCACCAACGGCGAGGTGACGTGTCTTCGCCCTTCGGTTGTAATACTTTTTCTGCGCCAACTTTGCCTTCTGGAGCTCGTCGTGTGTCAGTCGGCAAGTATCTTCCAGGCGCTGACGAAGCTCGACGACGTATGCATACGACGTTTTGACCTCAGGATTTACGTTCTCTCCTGTCCAAAGCTCCTTCAGTATAGCCATCGGTCCTCGGACATGTCTGCCGTACAGGAGATCGAACGGTGCAAAACCCAAGCTAGATTGGGGCACCTCGCGGTATGCAAACAGCAGTGGTGCCAAGTAGCGGTCCCAGTGTTTAGGAGTTTCTTGGCACATGCGCCTTATCATTTGCTTTAGCGTGCCGTTAAATCGTTCAACCAGCCCGTTAGCCATGGGGTGGTACGGTGTAGTGGGCAGCTGTGCAAATGAAAGAAGACGGCTGAGCTCCTTCATAAGTCCAGATGTGAAGGACTTGCCCCGATCGCTGACGATTTCGCGAGGAAATCCCACTCGAGCAAACATCTCTAGAAGAGCTTCAGCGATCCTCTCTGTATCAATGCTTGGTAACGCCACGGCATCGGGGTAGCGGGTCGCGAAGTCCACCATCGTTAGCACATACCGGTTGCCGTTCTCTGTGGTGGGGGAGAGCGGCCCCACTATGTCGATGGCAACCCGCTGGAACGGTGTCTCGATCACGGGCACGTTCCCTAGTGGCACGCGGCCTACTAGATGTTTAGGTACAGTCCGCTGACAAATGTCGCAGGATTTTACAAATCGTGTTATGTCACCCTGCATGCCAGGCCAGTAGAATTCCTCACGCACGCGGTCCAGAGTTCGTTTAACTCCCTGGTGTCCAGCCAAGATTCCTTCGTGAGCCATTGTCAAAACAATGTCTCGAAGCTCGATTGGGACAACGAGCTGCTCTATTTCCTGTCTCGAGGGTAAACGGTACCGCCGGTATAGAACGCCATTTACCATTTCAAACTGGATAGCAGCCGAGTTCACCATCATCTTTTTCCCGACCTCACCGAAGAACTTTTGAAGCGTACGATCATGTTGTTGCATTTGTCTTAACTCAGCAACGCTGATCGTAGAAGGGCTAACAGTAACTGCCGGTAGCCGTGGCGTTTTTCTCGACTCCTCGCGTCTGGCTGCTCCCACGCGTGTGTCGGGCTTTGACTCCGCGTTCGTTGGGGGGCACGGCGGTTCGCTCCAGCTACACTGGACTTCTGGAACGACTGTTAAAACGCTTCCTGTTCCGTTCGCTGGGCCGATACCCGTCGTAGGAGATTCCGGCTCCTGGGACTGCTCCCATGTGTTTTCCGAGTCGCGGGTCGGCATGGAGGCATCGCGGGCGCCCTCGATGTTCCCTATGATAACGTCATAGAGAGGGTCCTCCATACAGGTGGCTAGTACTCGGCCAGAGAAAAATGGAGACACGATCTCCACTTCCGCTTCCGGTAAAACGAGGCGGGTTTGGTCCAACAGATAAACAGTGCTGGTATTCCCCGTGAGCTTGGTATCGCAAACCAAGGACCGCTTCACGATTACGGAATTACAGCCTGTGTCGCGTAAGAGTGTCACCGGTTGTCCTTCAAGTAGTCCTTCGGCTGTCGGCATTTGCTCCCGGTTAGCTCTCGGTTTTTTGTGTTTTGGATTCCGTATCCCCTTCTTTGACAGTTCCGTCCAAGATGCGTGTCCCGTCAAGGAACAAGAAGCTTGGCCCGTGTTTCCTGGTTGGTTGGGGCAAACGTCAGATCGGTGTCCGTGTTTTCGGCACCGTCCGCAAAAGAGCATCTTCTGGCTGGGCTGACTGGAACCCCGCGATTTAGCCCAGCAGTCTGACGGCCGGTGCCCTAGCTTATTGCATAAAAAGCAATGCGGCTTGGTCGTCTTGCGATCATGATAATCAGGAGCGCGAGGGAGTCCAGGGGGCTTGCCACTGTCTTTCTTTTCTTCCCTTCCTCTGCCCAGGTTGACTAAGCCTTGAGCTTCGAGGTATTGATCAGCCGTCTCAGCAAGCTGGTCCAGGTTCTTGCAGCCCCTTTCTTTGAGGAAAATGGCGAGCTTCTCGTCGCACTGGCTCAAGAATTGCTCGGACACCATTTTGTCCCGGAGCGCGGAGTACGACTGCTCCGTTTTCGCCATTTCCTGCCAGCTGTCGAAGTAACCGAGAAGACGACCAACAAACTGACGACCTGTTTCTGAGTTCAGCGGCCTTGATTCCCTAAACTTGGACCGGTACCCTTCTTCGGTGTACCTGAACCTCTGTAAAAGGGTCTTTTTCAGTTTCGTGTAGTCCATTGCATCGTCGGACGACATGCGGCCAACGGCACTGAGCGCCTCACCTGTAAGGCACAAGGGTAATGAGAGCGCCCACTTGTCCGAAGGCCAACCTTGGCTTGCTGCCACTCTCTCGAACCGCTGTATATAAGCGTCGAGCTCGTCTCGTTCCTCATTAAAAGCAGGAATCAAATTGTGAGGGCTGTGGAAGCTTTGTGCCGCATTAGTCGCGGTGTCACTTCCCATGGCGTCCGAACTCGCGTTGGAACCCTGCGACCGTTCCTGAAGTTGTAGCCTCAGTTCAAGCATGGCGCGTTCAGCCTCAATTCGAGCTCTGGTCTCGGTCTCCGTCTGCTGTGCTAACCTTGCGGCTTCTTTAGCCGCCTCGCGTTCGGTCGCACGCTTCTCTCTTTCTTTCGCGCGTTCAGCGTCGATCCATTCTCTGAGATCCTGACCTGACAGCCCTAATTCTTTGCCGATGAGCATCAACTTCTCGAGATCCATCCTCGTTCGTCACACCCACTTGCCTGCTTAAGCACTTCAGATGGAAGTAGAGCAATGTCCTGTCGCGGACGCCAAAAATTGTGAGGACGTTGGGGTTAAGCAGACGGGGTGTGTGACTCGCGGAGGAAGATCACAAGAAAGTTGACGCCATGGTCTTGAACAGGTAACTCAACACTGAATATATTGGAAACGGAACGCGCACACAAGCGAAATAAAAAAATACAAACAGGTCCGACCCACTAAAGTTCGGGAAAGAAGCGGGAAAAAAAAAGTCAATGCCACGCTCACGCTCGGTCCCACAGTGATGGCGCTCAGTCGCCACGGCGTTGACGCCCTCGCTGCAGGGTTTCGGAAGACGGCGGACCAGTCGCAGTTCCGCTGAGTCACGCGCCGCTGGCTCCGCTCGCTAGGCCTTGCCTCGGAACTGCGACTCCCAGGGACGTCGCGGCGATCTGACAGCTCCGCGAACGGCGACGTCGGTCTTCCGCGTCACAGGCCCGTCGACATCACCCCGCTGGAGCGACCACGAGCCTCGAACCTTGAAAGCCACGAAAGCCTCGACCCGCCTGCCGGTCGTTTTGGTCCAGCTGCCCTCCGGAACCTCCGCCGCTCGCTCCGCTACCTAGGCCAGCCCTCCATGATGATGCTACTCCCCTCCTGGCACACACCCTCTCATGGAAAATGGCCCGGTCACCATCTTCTTCTTCTCGTGGAACCTGCTCTGCGCCGTCGTCCGGGTTTTTCCCCACTCGTGGGACGCCAGTCATCACAATGATATATTGTTTGCTGAGGGCGAAACTTACACGTAGTGTATTTAATTATACTGAGGACGCTTTAAACATCGTCACTAATTAGTCACCAGTCAAGAAGGGGAAGCATTGTACTGCTTTTTGTCGCTGTAATTTGGCGCACGTTATCGCGACAGCACGACAACTATGTTTTCAATCATTGTCAGAAGACATACTTTTCTGAAAGCCTACCGTATCTTATTCTTAGGCGTTCGGAAAGAATATATCTTTGGCGGACGTCTGCGTAAATATCTACGAAGGACACATCACCGTTCTTCTAGGGCACAATGGAGCCGGAAAGACCACTTTGATGAACGTTATATCTGGTAAGCACGGTACACAGCTCCGTCTTTTTTCCTTGCATCCTCTCGTTACGAAAAGTCTTTATTTTATTTATATTAAAACCTAACTATCCAATCAATATAAAAGAGGGTTCACAAAAAGCACGGAGGCGGCTCACAGAGAAATCATTTTCAAAGCTCAAGAATTTCTGATTTATTGAAGGGAAAGTAAATCTTCTAGTGGCGTTCTTTCTGCGTCGTTAAAACAGTGATAACAAATCGTAAATCACGGTGCTCGTTTGCTTGCAGTATATATCTATGCAAGTTATTGCGAGACTCGTTGCCTGTTTGTCATTGACTGTCTTGGCTGCCGTTGCCCTTCTTTGGTCAGAGCTGGCGACGAAGAAGAAAGCCGCTTATTTCAGCAGCACGATAGTGTGAGGCTAAGAGGATTTCAGAGCCCAAATATGGCTCGGTCAGAGCACTTTAGCGTTGCGACGAGTTTAAATCTCAATTTTGTCTTGAAATCCCTGCTTTCAAGCCTCGAGTCAGAGCGGGGTGATATTCACCGAGACGCGCTGCCGGGGGCCGATGTTGTATTGTTATAACTACGAGACACGGCTCCCTTCCACTGAGCTTCAAGCGTTTCCTTGTCACCCATTTATTCTACGTTGCCCGTGGTTCACCCTAGCATAATGGCGGATCCCCGAAGAACCTCGTATTTGTGTGAAGCTGGTGCTTTTAATGTTCGTTATAATGTGCTTTTGCGGCCCCAATGCTTGGTATGTACAGACGGAAGGTACTTTATTCATTCAACGTGATCTTTCGGTGACGTGCTGTTCGAATTGTTAAGACATTTGTGCTCATACAGTATTTTGCGCCATAAATTATTCCGTCCTAGTTTTTATTCATTGTGTTGTGGGGAAATCAGTTCATTTTTTAAATCTCGTACGGTGAATTTTAAATTTCGCGCGGTGAACTTCTTGACCTAGTGCATACCGCTTTGGGCTAATGCAAACTCGTTGAAAACACATCACAATGATCATTAGCAGAGTGACGCAAATAGCCACCTACTGTAACACTAAAATCCGATCACGCACCGTGGTGCTCACTGTGGTGCTGAGGATGCCAGTCATTTTATGGAGGACAAGAAAAACTTTCCGTTTCTAACCCGCCAGTTCGAAATGGGTTAGCTTTGCTTGTGTTACAAGTTATTTGTAAACCCCATCTTGTAAATTGCTCCTAGACATGTGCTTGGATCGATCCGAACGTCTCAGTAAATGTCCTCGAGCGCCTGAGGCAGAACTGCGAGGGCAATACACAAACAGCTCCCGTTTAAGGTGCGGTGCCAAATATTTAAAGGGAGTGAAAAAACCTGCTTACTGCAAGCTATTTCTAGGACAAATGTGGCTGGAGCAATGTAAAGCATCCTTCCAAACGAAACTTACAAGATCTGATCGCGTCGGCGTGGAATTCATGTCTTTATAAAAAGCCTACAAAAACCCTATGCCGTGTTTCTCTTTACTCGGAACAAATGGCAAGGCATGAGAAAGCGCATCTGAAAATTCGGGAAAAAATATTCCCAGGGCACGTCCGCTATTTCCCCGTTATGGAAGCAGCAGCAGCTGAGGTGGGGTGTCGTATGCGGAAGAACATAGTTGTCTGCTCAACTGTGACCCTCACTCGCAAGTGCACCAGCAACCAACCCCGAATGGTTGACTCGCGCTGTAACATTCCCCCACTACAGGAAGACATAAAGACGAGATCGCAGCTATTACGTGGCTGCGGTAGCCATTATGCGATTCTAGCCCTGAGCCGCGTTGACACAGCTTTTGTCTTGCACTCCGGCCTGTTTGAGCACTTGTAATGATAAAAAATGTAAAGACTCCGCGACAAACGAGGCATGAAATTATAAGCAAAACAGTCATGTGGCCACGTAGGCTGGGACGGACGTCATTTAAAGCCCTGTATTATCAGCAGATGTCGCCGTCGCAGGCCTGAGCTCGATGCTAACGTGCAAACGTCCGAACGATTTATTTATTTATTCAATAAAGTGACGCTTTGAACACTCCACTGATGCGCCGCCGACCCGTCACCAAAGCACACTGCAGGAAAGTTAACTTCACACGTGGGTTTCACAATACCATCATCTTGATAAGCGAAGGCATACCAGGGGCTTCCAGAAAAAGACATTCCCCGTGATGGGAATCGAACCTGGGTCGCTCGCGTTATGAAGTCGACGTTTTTCCCGTTGCACCATTCTGACATGACCGAAGAAATTTGGATACAAAGCGAAGCTCTCTTGGTCTCACTAATGGCGACCGTCTGCTTAACCAAACTCTGTGCACCTCTAGAACCCTTACGACAACGAACGAATCCCTCACGAGAAATCGGAGCTTTTCAACCACGATCGTCGTTAAACGAAGTGGCGTTAGTTCTTTTTGCGTGCCCTCCAGCTATTACGCACTGTAAAGGGGGAGTGGGTACATAGAAAAAGACGAAAAATAGGTGATTTAGGTGCGGCACAAGAACACACGGGGAAAAAAAAAAAACCCTCCACTATCGGGAACAGGAGTGCACGCGAAGCTTGTTCGATTTGATTTTGTGAAGTGCAAATCAATCCCCTGTGAAATCTGTCCAACCCAATGCCCAAGTTTTGACCAACCACAACCCAACCCTTTTTCTGCCGGATGTTTGGCGCGGACGACTGTGTTGGCCTGTGTTCTCCAATGTGCTGGTTTGCGTGGTGCCATCTGCGGTGTTTATTGCGAGGCACGCGGCGGCGGCATGGCGGTGGGTGTTTGAAACAGTATATTATCTCTATGGTTTGAAACTTCGAAGAAGGCTTTTTGTTTAAATTATGCCCTTTTTGGCTATTAATAGGTTCAGCTACTTGTATAAGGTTTTGGGATCTACCCAGGGATTGGTATGTACCCTTTCGTCCTCTTCCTTTGGTGTTTCTGTGATTGAAAACTGAAATAAAGGCAAAACGCTCAAGTTCATAAGGGACGCGGCAAGCCGGGTTTGGTTTATTTATTGAAATTTTTGTCGTTATTTTCGAACAAAGCTTGTATTTGTCAAAAAATGGCGGTGGCTGAGCCAGGCTAGGCCGGTGATGGAAGCGAAAGCAGCCGAAGCACAGTTTGCCAACGGAACGATATGGCCAGTCGAACGTTCCGCACAGCGAGCGCTCACTACCGTCCTTTCATCAGTTTCCGAAACTGTAATCGAATTCAACGGCGAGACGTTCATTGTCGCCTGTTCAGATCGTCCCCATCGTTTTTCCGCATCATTCTCCCGTCGCTTAGCTCCCGAAGTTCGCGTTCTTCACTCGTGCCTACGTGCCGCTTTGTGCGCTCGTGCTCCCGTTTCCGCTTTAACTCTTTAGCAAGCCGAGCGACATCTGCAGGATGGTCTTGCGCAGCTTGCCTTTTTCACCACTGGGACAGCGCAAACAACACACCTTCAGCACAGATGGAGCAGCGTGCTCTCTCCTTTCTTCATGCCGCCGCTGCGTGAAGGGAGGACACTCGAGGGGCGGTGCGCCTCGCTACGGTGGCGAGTCACGTGGTATCCCTTCAAGGGTGGGAACGAGGCCTAAACTCGGTGGAGTGATGTGGCTTCCTACAGCTTTTGTCCATGCGTAAGGCCCGGCCGGAACTGGGGAGCGGAGATGACCGGTGACCGCCCAGGCACACAGTCGTGCTTCATCTCTGATGTCGCGTGGCACTGCCCACGCTCCAGCCCAGGCACCGCTGGGGATGGTAGTGGCGCTAAATGCAGATAGGTGATGCCGCCACTACAAGGTCAAAATTTCCCGCACGGTGAAATTCGCTAAACTAGGCCAGTATTGCTGTCGCAATAAAAACGGCGCGCGCGGAGCAAGCTAATCAACCCCCATTACGTTTTCCGGAGGAGGAAAGCGCCTGTGACGGGCTGGGAGTATGGCTTGATCCGGCCGCCAGCTGCAGGCGGCGAGAAGTCAAGTCGGGCAGCGGCAGGTGTAGAGGGGGATAGGGGTTTTTAAAAATTTAGACGACACCCAAAAGCCATTTGGAAAACTTGGGAACGCGGTTCGGAAAACCTAAACAAAAGAGTCCGTCACGAGAAAACTTCGCGTTCAGTCATCATCGTCGTTTGACGGAGGGGTGCATGATTTAGTTAAGAGAGGCATGATAATATATCCTGAAAAAAAGGCTAAGACGGAAAACTTCTTCACGAAGTGATAAACAACGTAAAGACAGGTAGGCCTCATGAAAGGGATACTAGGCGTGCTATTAAAATTAGATAGGGGGAAGCGGCAAGAGTTGTTTACAGGCTTTATGGCTTGATACAGACTATTGTGATTCAGATCCCATATGGCAGCGACATAGTTAAGTTATCAGTGAACCACCGTTTTACAGAAAAGTAATTTCAACGAAGCAGGGGTATTGTCGAAATTACTCTGCACAAAACCAAGAAACCAAGCATACGTTTGGCCCTCCCTATTTCTCAATATGTGCTTTCCATTATAATGTGGAAGTTAAGTGCTCGCCAAGTGAACGGTAAGATGATTACACGTTCGAAGATAATATAGTTTAGTCTATATATTGGGAGATCGTTATTGCACACGTGATGAAAATAGCCGTATCTGACATATCGCTTTAACAGTAAAACGACAGTTAAATATGAGAAATTAGCGGAATTTCTGAAACGACGGCCATCATTTAGAAACGATGCGCTATTGGCATGCAGACGCATGTATACCTCGTTTCAGGGGCCCGTGCAGAGCAGTGAGGGTCGTTTGGCGCGTCGTCTTAGGCCCTGGACCACCTACTGGACAAGGGACACGCTGTTTGGTTTCTACAGGATGCCATCTCTGCAAGATAACCATGAACCGAGAAAATATTGATAATATTCGGCCCATTATTGCTGCATTGCTAGATATTGGCAACAGTATCTGCGTTTTGCAGTCAAAAAGTTCAGCTCTTCGTTCACGCGTAGGAGCACGCTTGTTTGGAGGTTGTGGAGTTTCTTTTCTGCAATGGTAAAGAATTGCTACTCGTGCTGTTGAAATGGTGAGTGGTGGTATGAAACACCGAACACACGAAGTAGGAGTAAAGTCTACAGTGTGTTACTCTTGAGGTCAACTGTACGTCGTTCTTATGAGTCGCAGCAAACAAAAGCGACCCTTGCGGGATTAAAGCGATCCGATTGCATTTTAACCCCGCGTAGGTATTCGAAAGACAACCCCAATATAAATTGTTTTCTCTTTTTTCTGCGCTTATTGGTTTTCTTATTGTGCTGCTTTTCAAGGGGTGCTACCGCCTGACTCCGGCAAGGTTTTCGTCTGCGGGCTTGACCTGGTGAAATGCCCCGAAAACGGCCGACAGAGCCTCAGCTTCTGTCAGCAAGGAGATGTGTTCTTCCCCGACCTCACAGTTTTGGAACACCTCTACTTCTACGGATCCTTAAGGGTACAGTATTTATTATAAGCTGCGACACACGCACACACACACACAATATAAGGAGTGGCGCTAAGCACATAAAAACGTTGAAGATATATACTGAGGCGCTCATATTTCGGGAAGAGAAAAGGACACATTTTGTGCTGTCAAAAAATCACACAATCGATACAAACCATGAAAATAAAGCAAGCGCGGAAAGCCGTACTTTTGAACGTTCCTATTTTTTTTATAACACTTTCTATTCTACTTTCACTGTTTCGTCCGAGACCGCTTTTTCTTCTCACCGAGGACACGAGCAATGTTAGAGCAAAAGGATACGGAAAAATGAAGCAGCAGATTTTAACTTTCAAAAACCTTGTATCTCGTAAAAGCGAACCTTTTTCCTAAATAGTGTATATCAGTTGCGTCGACGCAGGCCACCAGCCGCAGCAGTGACGCCGATTTTAGAAAATTGTCGTCACGAGCAGAAAATCAATAACGTAGGGAGTCGGAGCCATACACTTCCTCCGGTGCCATTTAGTTTTTCACACCGTGTTGTATGGTGATTTGAAACAATTTGTTTCCAATAAAGATATTGTAATTAAGCAGTTTTTGGCCACAAAATTTCAGCAGCATTCCTCCCGGGTAGGCAGCTATTTACTTTATAACATTGAAAAAAAAAACGTCACTGGCAAAAGCAATTTGTGGGGCACTGGGGCGTACACCGGTGGGGTTTTTGTGCTGCAATGCAGGAACTTTTTAAAACGTCGCTCCAAAGCAGTCATGTCATAAACTGGAACAAAAAGTAATGCCCTCAAGTACAACTTGTGCAGCGAGTTATCCCAGCTGCGAGGCTCTATGCCTAGTCTCATAATCATTGTTTCACAGTTTTCGGCAGTGTTCCTGGATACACGTCTAGTCAGTATTTCTGGTTTAGTTGTCCTAAGTAAATTAGTTTTTTGTGCCAATAAATACGGGTAACGTATGTTATTTCTTACATGATATGCATTTGGCGGACTCCATAGTGCACAAATGTTTCAAAGCAGCCGGGTGACGCCGAACTACCATAGTGGAAACGAGAAGCACTCTCAAGAGCACTTTTAATAGAAATTACCTTAACACTAGTTTAAGGCCTTGATCGGGAACCGCTGCGAGTGGCGGACTGTTTTTATATCTCTCGAGGTGCTTCTTTGTATTTTATATTTCGCTAAGCAACGCGTGTAAAGGCACAGTTCGCAATTGAGACGCAGTGTCCAACTTAGCTCTTCACCTGTTTCAGTTGAAAGGAATCAGGCCGTACCTGCTAACCAAAAGAACTACCAAGGCACTCGAGAGTGCTCGCCTTACCGAAAAAAGAGACTGCCTCGTGAGAACCCTCTCTGGTGGACAGCGAAGAAGGCTCAGCATCGCCATTGCAACTATAACGAGACCAAAGGTAAGCGTTACATCTTGTCTCCCAATTGCCTTGGTAAGTTTTGTATTACTTACGATTTATGTGTTGGTAAGGCAGCTGCTGCCGCAGAAATCCGCGGAATGAAAGGACGCCTGCATCGCGGTGTTAAACAAATTGTTTCCTCGAACCTTGGTATTTCGCCACGCATCGAAACGTGCGTTCCATTACAGCAGAAGAACGATGCCTATGGACTACACTGCACTGATTAGTTGCATAGGGTCGCCACGACAGGGAAAGGGAAGGTGACTCAGCGGCGCCGTCTCCAGGCGCTGCTTGCTGCGTGTCTGCCGGGGGTATGTTTTCCCAGGCATGATTTGGTCCAGCCGTCGTGATGGGAAAGTGAGAGCAGACTCGGCGGCGCCTCTCCCGCCAAGTTGCGGCACGTGTGCTGCGGGCGGTTTGACCTAGGCGCGAATCAACTCTGCCGTCGGCACGTCGCCGGGCGCAGCGAATTTTTGTCGGGCGCACTGACACAACACACACACGCATACAATAATGAGTGGTTGAAGTCAGACCCGCGTGGGTTTTTCCTGGGCTCTTAACGGAAATAAACATCACGACGCGTGGCGCCCCTGTCCTGTCCCTTTCCAGCAGCGGGACCTCCCTCTTGGGCTTCTCGCACGCTAGCCCATTTTCGTTTTTGTGTTTCTCTTATTTTGCGGGCTGGCGGCGGCGGGGAGGGGTACGGTTGCGCAATGTTCGCAGCATGCGGAACAGTGGCGGAAGCGTCTCTTTGCAACTAATTTTAAAGGAGATAGTCTTTCTTTGGCTACTCGATCGCGACAATGTTGGCCTGTCTGTCTGTCTGTCTCTCTGGGTCTGTCATAAAGACAATTTATTCTTGCAACTTATATCCCGCCCCCCTGTATACCTTGCAGCTTCCTACCCCGTACGTTTTTTCTTGCAGTACATGCAGCGATAGGTCACGATGCGAAAATCCTTATAGTGCCGATGTAATCATAGTGGTCCTTCAAACTCTCTGGCATACTAAAACCTTGCGCTATCACTGAGTCCGCTGAGTGCGTGTTGCAGGCAAGCATAGTTGAGCATACAAACAATCGTCAGCGCAACACTTTTTCACTTACCTCCACCGTCCGAATCCGCATACTGCGCATACCTCGAATTTTGGGCCTTTTATACCGTGGTGACCGGTCTTTCCTTGTTTTTGTTACAACTCCTCTACCGGAAATTTGTTCCGTTTCTTCCTCCGGCGCAAAAGAACAACGCCAAATAGAACACAAGACCACGTTAATCGTACAATGATCTTATCGTTTTTCGGCTTCAATAATGTCCTTTAATGGCAGTGGTCATCTTATACAGGGTGTCAGAGGAGTAATTTGAGGTTGCAGAAAGAGTGCTCACCAATCAGTCACTCGGAAGGACTACTTGCCTAGCAGGTGTTGCGAAGAGCTACCGAGGATGATAAAACATTGCATGATGTAACATTGCGTCAGCTGTACCACTTCGCATGATGCAACATTGCGTCAACCGAAACTGAGGCTATTGGTTGGATGTAGCCGATACGGTCGACGGGAGATCGTGTCCTACTATTATTTTTTTCCCTACAGCGTGCATCCAGTCTTGGTTTGACCTCGCAAGACCGATGAAAACTCATTCTCATTAATAAAAAAATGTTCTACACGATATTGAAATCAAATGCAAACAATGACAATCGTAGAAAGAAACACACGGTGACGGAAGTTGAGCGTCACGATGTGCCTCGAGAGCGCTAAAATATCTGGCAACTTCGGTCCCTTTCTTGTGCTCCTTGGCCCTGATGTATAAGTAACCTCAGTATTTCTAATTAGTTAAACATTTAAAAATGTTTCCTGTTTAGCCTTTCATTCGAGCCACGACCTAGCTAACATGGCGCAGTGGACAGGATCAGGATGTGAGGTCACGGGAGGACGAACGGACGAACAGACGAACGACGTGGACAAACCGCACCACGTCTACGAGAGTGTGGCACGCAGACGTGGGGTACCGACGGAGCCCACGTCAACGTAGGTCGACCCACTGCTGACTTCAACGGAACGCTAGGTCCTATGTTCAATGAAGAAACAGGAGTTCGTGAGCGCACTACGATTACGAGGACTGCCCTGCTCTGGCCGTATAAACGATTTCGTCTCGCGTCTTCTAGTGGACAACGAGCAACGTCGCCAGCTCTCCAAATGAACGAATGTGCCAACGATAAATCAGGCTGCTTACGACCGCAAACGGCAGAGGAACTTGCAAGCGGCGCTGTTTGTGAGGAGGATGCTACGTGAAGAACCAGAAAGTTTTCTGAGGCAACTGGCGAGAGTTAGCCGCACTTTTGCAACAGTGCCTGAACTGCACGATATCCGGACACAGGTAGCATGCACGGCGGTACGCACACGAACGAGACGACGTATGCAAAACCGAGATTGCCTGCTCATCGGACCTCTCCCAGGTAATGGCGAGATTACGAACACACGTCGCTCTGACACCGGGCCAATCGACGAGCTACATCGCCCGAGCGCAGGTCTTTCCAGCAACGAGCAACGAGACGCGCAATGTACATACGCAGCTCGGACGAGCCAGAAAGCACCACGTGCCTGCACCCGCTCTTCCGGTCCAGACGTACACGAGCGAAACATTGAAAGCGCCAGTACGTACATTTTTTGCGCGTCCTGTCCTGGCCCCGGTCCGCTCAACCAACGACATCGCATCCGGATTGGTGGATAGGCCGCGACGAGCGAGACGCACAGCGCACGGAACGCACAATACGTGGCGAATGACCGCACACCAATGTTAGGGGAGTTTCCCAGGAAAAACGATACGCACAGTGCACGAAACGCACCAGAGGTGACAAACGACATCCAACTTGGACCGGCGGAGCTGACCACGGCGAACGAAATGCAAAGCGCACGGAACGCGACCAAGCCAGCTCACACACAGGAAACCGCTATTTTCGATATCCTCCGCTCCCGGTGCTGCTATCCGGACTTGGCCAGCGCAGAAATCAACCTTGCCACAAGCAACAAATAACCGAGCGCACGTGATTCAACGTACGAGCTCTTTGGCACCCGCTGTTTCAACCCGAATCCAGCGAGCTAACGACATTACACTCGTGCAGGTAGGTTCGTCAACGAGCAACGACACGGCCAGCGCTTGCGGCACGTCCTAGCCGGAACGTACAAGGTCACCGGCACCCGCTTTTTAGATCGAGACTCACACGACAGACCCGACAAACCGCGAGCAAGCGGACTTGGGACGAACGGAACGCTTTCTGCTTGTACGGGAGAGATAGCGGCAAGAACGCCAACGAATGAGCCCGATCCAGACGAAGGCATCGAACGCCCTACCGATGAAGTGACGCTTACGACGCCAAGGAAGGCCGGCCGAACGGACGAGACGAACTATGCCCGCTTCCCCACCACAACGGTTCCCCACCACAACCTATGGCAGTGCGTGGCATGGGCTCAGCTCGAGCTCTCATGGCCGCTTGTACATAGTTCACCCATGTAAATACATCGCTGCTCCATCGTCAAATATTCTTTTCATCTTCACCTTGTCGCCACGTAACAATATTTATATGTTGGCTTCTTTTATTTTCACACACAAAAAGACCAAGTCGCAAGCTGCCTTCCCAGAAAATTCCAAGAAACAGTGGCTTTCACATATGACTGGACGCCGCGCCTTTCCATTATCTCGCTGACAACGCAAGTTGCTATCAGCAACCGGTATTGCTCATATTGGAGGCCTCTGCACGTCGCGTGCTCATCAACCTTGCTTTTAAAGAACATATATAAATGCAGAAGATGGAATTCTGTGAACATTTGCTTTAGTGTATTTCAGGGCCAGTTCTTCAATGCAAAAATAGCTACAGCGCGAAACGAAACAAGGACACAGAAAGGCGACGGGAGGAGCGCTGACTTCCAACCGAATTTAATACGAGAAGCCTTGCACTTTCTATACGCACTCTTCATGTTAACACCAGTAAAACATATAAAAACAAAACAAAACAACTGAAAATAGACGTATAACCTCTAGTATCACACCACCATATCAACACGCGTGAACTCACTTGGCACAATCTATACAAACACCAAATCAGGTCATGCCCGAAATCCAGCACGTGTTCGAAAGGAAATCTATCTCTTTTTTGGACAACGCACTTGACACCTGGCTTACACATTTACGGCCATGCCCTTTAATTTCGTGTGCTTCAATTATTTCTCGCGTAGTTTGGTTTCCGCTTCTTCCGGTCACCTTGAACATGTCAAACAGGTTTCCACCCATGAGATCTGAAATGGAAGGCTAATAATCTATAGTTTCCTTTTTGACCTTGTTATCGTGCTCCCTCAATCGGTCATTAAGGTATCTGCCAGTTTGACCGACGTAAACTGACCCACATTACCTCAAAAGAACGCGATACACCCCACGCTCCACACATGGAACGTACTGCACACGATGCCTTACTTTGCACCCAAGGTTGTTCGCACCTGTCTTTCTAGTGTCTTTGCCAAATTTCACGAGCTTGTGGGGAGCGCTAAGCACTACATTCAGTTATACACGGTCGGCAATCTTTACAATGGCAATTTCCGCAATGCGAATTTGGGAATTTTTTTTTTACAATGAACTACCAACTCGCCTGATAGTACACCTTCTTAAGCAGTTCTTCAAGTGGAAGTTGTGAATCTGCGTAATACCTATTGTGGCACGCTGCGCTTAGGTGTTTAGTAAGCGTGCTCTTCGGCGTTGAAAAGCTCATTAGGTGGCGCTTAGTGCCATGCTTTTTACTGACACCCCATAGCGCCGTTTTTTTTGGCGCTGTTTTTCGAAACACGTGAGCGCTACCCATCCGCACGTATAATGTTCAACACTTCTCATAAAAGCCCGTGGTCGTTGGCGTGACTCCTCCATAAGCAAGGCGTATAGTGTATCCGAGCCATATTTCGAAATATAGAGAAAAAACTGATGGATTTTATTCGAATATTGTGCCTTCAAAGCACGTTGCTGAGTACATACGCCTAATGGCATGTTATTGCAGGTGGTCATCTTGGACGAGCCTTCGTCTTCGCTTGACCCAGAGGCGCGTCACGAGTTGTGGGACATGCTGTCTAGCATGCGAAGCCGAGGCCGCACCGCCGTTCTTTTGTCAACCCACGACATGCGTCAAGCTGACGTGCTTGCCGACAGAGTGGTGATCATGTGCAAGGGCCGAGTATCGTGCTCCGGGTCGCCAACATTTCTGAAAAGGCATTTTGGTACGTGGAAGGGATTTGGTACATGATTGAAGGCAACAGTACGACTGAACATGCCGCAATCGTTATTGCATTCTTTCGAAATATTTCACGCCGGGAGTATACAGCAAAGGGGGGACAGTATATTGAGTTAAGTATAACAGATCAAAAACAACCCTGCCACTGTGGTTACTCGGGAAGGAGATCGATGGACAGTTAATCAGGAGCAACATCATGTCCCAAAACGAATGTAGAGATCGGGACGATTGAGGTTACAGTTATGGAGAGTAGACCATCATGGATTAGAAGAGAGACTCGTGTAAAAGAGCGTCTATGCCTTAATTAGTGCAAGTTGAAGCTTCAAGTATGGGTTATGAGAACTGATTGTCGCTGATGCTTGACCCGTTTTTAGCATGCGACACGGCATGACACTGCTCGCAAAACAATCACAGGGTTTATTTCATCTAGAACTGTTACTGCCTTTTCTGTGGCGGCTCGCATGAAGTTACTTATTCTGAATAAGTTTTCCATTACAAAATTATCGAAGGGGAAACTTCTGCAGTAATGGAGGCATCCATTCCGAGACCAGGAATTACAGAATGATTATCTAGAACATCACAATCAGTATCATCAGTGGTTTTAATTTCCCCGAAAATGGCGTGATTTTCTTATAAAAGCTCCCTCAGAAGCATGGAAAATACCCGGAAGCTGCATACAAAGCAATGGCAGCAAGCACATAAAAGAGAATGAAATTCTAATACCTTATTTTTGTAAAGTAAAATAAAAGGCATGGCCTATGGACTTTTACAAAGCAGCGCGGACAGCGAAGCATGAGGTGCACAAGTTTACAAAGTGTGTACCCACATTCTAGAGACAGAAACAATATAAGAAGCAACAGTATCAGTAACGCTTTCTTACATTCACAAAATAATTGGAATGGATAGACTTGAGTAACAAGATACATGCCAGGCATACCTAATTTACATGTAACAGTTTCAAATACAGCATAGCAAAAACATCAACAGGAAGAAACAGGAATTCCCCAATAAATTGTTAGTCCATATGTGTGAAACAGCTGTGTAGTTTTTTTTCGTTATTTATCCCTTAATGCGGATATTTCCTGAGAATTATTGGAAGATTCTGAAATAACGACTGCCCCTTATAATTTATTCGAAAACGAAGTCTGCGCCACAAAGCCGCATGAAATGTGTTTGCATCAGTGTTGTAATTCGACAGTCGAGCCAGCGATGATGAGGAACTGATGTTTGTTGACGAAAAAAGCTTTTTCTCAAAAGAGTGAATTTATAAAGACGGCCAGTTCCCATAATATTGTATTTTGAAAAGAGATACTGTGTACTCTGCATACGCTCAATATTTTATATATGCTGCATCATTTTATTGAGAGAATCAAAAGCTTATATACAGTGGTACCCCGTTAATGTGTTTTTCACCGGACCTGGAAACAAAAACGTAACAGCCGGGAAAACGTAAAAGTGGGGAAAGCCACGAAAATGGGCCGGCGTCCAACAAGCGTCGTTAAATCACCCCTATCTAGGTCTCTATTGTTGCCAACTTGGTTTATACCCGTTTTGCCAAATGTAGGAGTATTTCTTGCATTTTTATGGGCACATTTAGGGTTGCCAAGAGCGATTAAGACGGGCGTCATTTCATGTTAGTCGTCGCAAAGTCACTGCACTACTCGCTCGCCGTCACGCCGTCACCCTACTCGTGAAGGTCGACAACAAAATCGGGCGTCGTGAAATTCCCGTACTACTCGCTCGCCTTTCCGACCACCTGTATGGGTGGTGTAGAAATCGCACTGCGTAGAGGGGCGGTGTAGAAGGGCGGTGTTGAAGAACTGGTGAAAGAGACGGTATGGGTGGTGTAGAAAGCACCGAGAGTAGCAAGGAAGGAGCAGCAGACGACGCGCCGACACCATCTCAACGCTACCGCAGCGCCACCGCCTGGTCGGCGGCAGCACCGGTCCGTGCTGCGGTACTGGAAGGCCGCGCGCTCTTTGCCAACTGACCTAATCTAAAAACGCTGCACGGCACCATTACAACAGTGCGGCGGCGCTAACATCACGAACTTCCGGCGTTCTGAAGTGAAGCTTCTGTTGCGAGCTAAGTGATGATCGGGATAACACTTTCGACGGATGGCCATGTAGTGACGTTCTCTCCAACTCGCTTACGGCTTGTGTAGCTAGTTCAGTAACAAGGCCTGCCAAAGACTCATCAGAAGCCGAAATGGCGGTGCCCGAGCCGCTTCGGACTGTAGAGTTGCGACGCATTATACGGTAACGGGCCCACAGTTGCGACGTTACAGCGGGGTTCGCAATACTTTATATCGCATGGGAGCTATGCCGGGACCGATGGCACACAACGTAACAGCCAGGAAAACGCAACAGTGAGGAACGTAACAGCGGGGTTGTACTGTATGTAGTGCGCGGGGTTGTAAAATATACGAAGCTGAAAAACGTTGTGTCGAAAATAAAGGCGTAATCTTTATTTATTTATTTATTTATTTATTTATTTATTTAAAGTATTCCTAAAGGCCCCCAGGCCAAGGCCAAGGGTTCTACATTGGGGGAGGTCAATAGAGCAAAAAAAAAAACATACAAACAAAGATATGCACTCGGAGAAACAGATCCTTAAGAGAACAGGGCATGAGCGAAGACAAATATGACAAAGTAATACAATGGAATCTCGTTGGTAGTTCCGGCAAATTACGTTTTTCGGCCTAATTCGTTTTTCTGTTCGTTCCTAGCCAACGTCGCTTAGAAATAGTGCATTTTCGTGCGTTTATTATGACCACATTTGTGCTGAAAAATGGATAATACGATTGCGAAAGCGGATCTCGACCGACATTTCTAGTAATCTTGCGTTTATTCGTCGGTATACTCGCTCAAACCGCATTGGAACAAGAAACTACCAGCACGTTGCAGAGACGCCCGGGGAGCAAAAGCACCGGTTTTGCGTCAAAAACATTGCTGCAATTCGTGGCCCTTCCGAGCAAGGCCGACGATGCACCCCAGGCGATGCACCCCGATGTCAGGCGATGCACCCCGCCATGTAGCAAGTCGTACCATAATCAAGGAAGAAGGAGCTCAATGCTCGCGGCAGGCGCGACTTCCCTTCCCGACCTCTCCATGGACCATGCTTCCGGTGCAATGATTGGTTCTCTTTTTGCCTTGTTGCTATGCGCGGCCGTGTTTCCAGGTTTGTGGCAACGTCAAGGAAACGCAAGGTGCAAGTGGAAATTGTACGCCAGTTCGAGGAGAACCCGAAGAGGAAGCGCATGGAATTGGCAAGCGAGCTCGCTTTGCCAGTGTCAACGCTCAACACTATTGTCGGTCAGCATGAGCAACTTCTAAAGGATCTGCAAGTTTTTGGACTGGTGTTAAACAAACGCGAAGTGAGAAGCATCCGTAAAAATAAAACATCCTGCTTACATGCTTCAAGGAAGTTGGAGCGACAGGAGTGAACCTCGACGGGTCAGCCCTGCGCGAAAGAGTTGACAACATCGCGCTCACCTTGAGTATTCAAAACTTTTAATCATCCGGAGGCTGCCTTCACCGATTTACTGCACGACAAGGATTGTCGTGCAAGGCAGTGTCTGCCAAAGCAACGAATACCTGCAGCTTTCTGTACGTTTTAGAATAATTTACTCCTGGACATTTAAAAGAAGAAAGGGCAGCACAAATTTAGCAGTTACTTTATGTTATTCCATAAAATGGAGTTGCTGACGCAGCATGCATGTGTTCGTTCTTTTTTAACCTATTTTGATAATGCGATTTTCGGATAATACGTTTTATTTTCCGGTTCCTGTGAAAAACGTATCAACGAGATTTCACTGTATCAACTACAAATTACACGTAAAAATAAACACCGAAGCAAGACCAAACAAATCTCTGTAGAAAGAAAACAATTTGTCAGAAGTTATAGAATAACAAAGCGATAGTTTTGTTTTCAGTTCACAACTTCCGTGAGTATTAGTTGACTAAATTTAGCACCATCAGTGGAGGTGGCGATGTGTGATGGAAATGCGTTCTAGTCAACGATTGTATGCGGAACGAAAGACCGTGAATAGTTCAAAGTATGACTTGCTAAACGGTTCACTTTGAAGGGATGGTCGCGTCTAGGAAGGATGGAAGCTGGTGAAGAAAAGAAGCCGTCATGAAGCAATGGATGATGATAAAGTTTATGAAAAAGTGATAACATTCAAGCTGTGCGTCGTTGCGACTAGTCGAGCAGTTCTGCACGAATTTTAAAGGCTGTGTCACTGGAATGACGGGAGTAGTCGGAAAAGATGAAGCGAACTGGGGGGTTTTGAAGTGATTCGATGTTGTTGATTATGTAAGCGTAGTAAGGGTCCCATTAGGCAAATGCATATTCGATTTTTGGTCGTGCAAGTGTGATGTAAGCTAGTTTACGTTAGGTGCGGTGGGGCATGCTTCAATTTATGTTTTTAAAGGCCTAGTGAGCGGTTTGCCGGTACAAATACCATGTTAATGTGATACCAGGATAAGTCCGAACTAAGGTAAACACAAAGGTATTTGTATGCTGTTGTAAGTTCAACTGGAGTATTATTCGAAGAGTAGGAGGTTGGAATGCGAATTCCGCGTTTAGTAAAGCGCATAAGCTTTCTTTCAGAATTATTAAGGCACAATAACCATTTAGCGCCCCAATAACCATTTAGCGCCCCAAGGTAAGCCTGGAGGGCCTGCTCGTCATCTTTGCACAAAAGTTGGGATAGATCACTCAGTCATCCGTGAAGAGCCTGATCCGAGATGAAGCCGTGTTAGGAAAATTATTAATGAAAATTTAAAAAAAGCAAGGCTCCCAGCACGCTGCCCTGGGAACGCCTGAGTAAACTTCCACAAAAGAAGAGCAACTGTTATTGACGGATATGAAGTGAAGTCTTCTTGAAAGGTAATCTTTATTCTGTGCGAGTGCAAGCGGGTGGATATTAAGCTGCTTCAATTTAATTAGCAACCTGTGATGAGGGAGCCGGCCCAAAATTTAAAAAAAAACAAGAAAAATTGCGTCAGTTTGTATACCAGCGTTCATGGAAGTATGTAATCGCGAATGAACCCGTCAAGTTGAGTATGCTGCTCGGAAGTCGTGCTGGTACGGGAAAATTGTTATGCTAATCTCGATAGTTATTACCTGCGAATGAATTACATACTCGAGAAGTTTGAAAATGGTGCTTTCTTACAATATTGATCTATTAGGTGGGGGCGAACGATCGCCAGATTTAAAGATGGGTATTACTTTAGCAATTCGTCAGTCCGCGGGGAATAAACCAGATGTCAAGCATTGAGTGAAAAGAGCAGTAAGGTACAATGAATGTCTTGAGAAACATTTTTTTAGAATCTTGTTATTGAATCTAAGGCGATCAGATGCTGAAGTGGTTTTAAGTTCACTGAATAAAGAAAGTATACCGTCCCCGTTAATAACTATTTCGGGCATTGAGCTAACGGAAGAAGCGTTTACAGCTAGCGATGATATGACGTCCTCTCGGGTAAGCATTAAAGAAAAGGTATTATTCAGGACCTGCGCGCAGTCATCCTGGGTAACTGTATTTGCAATTGAATATATCTATACTAGCCTTAAGTGGAAGGAGACCTCTACAATGAGAGACCACTCCGGTAACCGCGGAACGTTTCTTAGTGAGGGGGTAAGTCTATGTATCCCAAGAAAAATCAGAGAATAAGAATATGCCAAGTACCTTATTGTCACTAACGATTTAATTGGTTCTTTTTCAAGGAACAGCGCTTGGCTTAGGTTATATGCCTTATTTCGTGCTGAAAATGGGATTGATTTGTTGTTGTAGGATAATATTTTAGTCAGATATATCTTTCAGTACGTAGTTGCATTTGTGCAACGTGTCAATAATATCCCTACCGAAAAAAAAAATTAATGTGTTATCGTCAGTATCCATAACAAAGCGGACACCGATTCCTATGGACGCCGAGTCATTGTTGTATGTAATAAATCTTTAAGGCCCTAAGACGCTTCCTTGAGGGCCACCTAAAGTTGTTTGTAAACGACAGGAAATATGGTTTTTAATGTACACACGTTGATATTCTCGGTCAGGTAGGATGTAAGTACTATTAACTGAATAACTAAAATTACATAGGCTGAGAGCGTTTTAAGAGAAGTCTGTGATTTAAGTAATCAAAGGCTTTTGTAAAATAAAAAAATAATTGTGTCGCGTTATTGTTGTGAATATTTTCCAAAATTCGGACAAAAATGTTCTAGTGAGTTTTTTCTAAACGCAAAGTGCTATTTTGTTCCTTCGTGGAAAAAATATCTTTTCTAATTTCTTTCAAATCACTGGAAGCAATAATATAAGCTTGTCATCTGATATGCTATTCTGATCGCCGCCCTTATATATTACTTGAACTCTGGCAGACTTTCTTGCCTCTAAATATGCTAAATATAATAAACAAGAGTAAATACGTGTGCAAGAGGAGGAACAATGAATTATAAGATGCATATGTTTGGTTAATTTGAGGCCATCTATATCTATACCTCTTATTGTTGACCCCTATAAAAGTGGTAAATAATTCCTGTTTTTTTCGATGGCTCAACGCCGACGACGGTCTAAATGAAACTCTATTTCACTATATTACCAATGAGTCTCCCGAGGAAGCTGCGTTTACGAAGTATTTCCTGAAATAGTCTGCGACCACAGTACCCCTAAGCTAAGTGTTGTCAGTGTTTATTGTTAATTGATGAGAGTTTTTAGAAGTGCATCCAAAACTGTGTTTATAACTTTCCGTGCTTTTTCAGTGCGGCTTCTGTCAGTATTAGCGAACAATGCCTCATAATATGTTACCTTTGCTCTTCTCAGTTCAGTGGTCAGCCAATTTCTTACTCTTAAACTCTTTCAACGTTTCTGCTAAGTGCATGCGCTAAACTCAACGTGTAGTCGTTGGCGCTAAACGGTAGCATGGTGTTGATGTGTCATCAGGTGTGCCTCAGGATTCGGTTTGGGGTCCACTATTGTTTTGTAACACATGAATGATATGGCCGTTGGTATATCATTTTGTAGACGAGTGTTCGCGGATGATTGCGTTTTGTATCGTGTTATGAAATGTCCCGATGATTACAGTGAACTACAGAAAGACTTAGACAAGGTTGCATAGTGGTATGATAAATGGGGCATGGCTATAAATCTTGACAAAAGTGTGCCGATGTGCTTTGACAAAGTTCAGCACACCTATATACGTATAGCATTAACAGGACTAATCTTGAATTTCTGTGTGAATATAAATACCTTGGTGTGTACTTGGCCTCTCAAATATGCTCGCACCTTCATGTCGACTATATAATTTCTAAGGGATGTTATGTAGAACTGCGGAGTGCTTTCCTCTAGAAACAAGGGATTTACTCTACAAGACTAACATAAGGCCAATACTTGAATATGCTTGTACCATATGGGGCCCCTGGACTCTGACAGACATAACGAAACTAGAGAGAGTATAAAGCTTAGCAGCCCCTTTTGTAGTTCAAAATTATACATGGTGTTTTAACGCATCACAAGCAAAGGAAGACGTAGGCTGGAATACACTGCGAAATCGTAGAAAGGCATTCAAACTAAAACTAAAATGTTTGCGAAACATGTACCATGCTAAAGCTGGCCTCAATCGTGATACCTATATAAAAACACCAGATTGCACTCCTGCAAGGCGTGACCACGCACTTAAGATTAAAAGAGTATAGATGTAAAACTGGGCTTTTTAAGATGTCTTTTTTCCCAAAACGGTCAGTGAGTGGAACAAAGTGCCCCGTGATGTCATATTGTTATCTTCAAGTGGTGCCTTTGCTTCAGCCGTTTGATGTTTTTGTTCCCTCGAGAACCGCTGTGTATTGCTTCACGCATGTATGATTTTTTTTTCATGGCCTTCGCTTGTGTCAGAAATTTGCCCTGAACTGTAATTGTTTTCTACACGTGTTCTTTACTAACTGCTTTGATTTATCAATGTAATATCTACTGTTTCCCCCCTTCCCTATAATGCCAAACTCGCGCTGTGGGTTACTGTGTTAGAAAATAAATAGATAAATAAACATAGTGGTAGAACTGGTGCGTTTTTTATCATTCTAATATGCTCATTCGTGGCCCATAGTTTTCTGATTTTTTGGAGTGTCTCAAGTGTTTCACCGAAAAATCACTCCTATAAATTATTATAAACGGTAATATTTCTTGACTTTGGGTTAATTCGGTAGTGCTAGAAAAAGAGCCCGCAAAACTGGTACGAAGTAAATGACAACTACAAGCGCGGACGAACAACTGAGGAAAATTTTGTTGCAAGAGGCAACTTATATAAACGGGCGAGTGTAATCTCATGACGATGCGAGAAGGAAAGGCAAAGGGAATTAGCTAAAACAGGAGCCACGTAAAGGGAACACAGTTATTATATAACAAATAGCCACAATCTTTCGGTTTAACTGCCATGATACGCTATCTTCCGCTGAAGGAGTGCCGCCGAAGGCGAACTCCCAGTCTTGCTCCTAGTGCCAAAGGGCGATGCCTGCTATTTTTCACGGAATCGGGCGTCTCAGTCAACATGCGGGTTTAAGCTTTGGGTAACAATTGTCGTTTTCACAGTGTGCGGCAAGATTGCTTTCCGTTTTTGTGTTCTTGGAGTACGTTTGCTCTTTAAGACGTTCGTTGATGCACCTGCCTGCCTGGCCTATGTAGACCAGCTTGCACCCAAGTGGGATTTCATATACTACCTTTCGGAGGAAGACAGTACAGCTGGCATACGGACAAAACGAGGAGAACTGGACACTGGCGAGAGCTGGGTGCTCGACCTACCTGACCATGTTCAACCAACATGTCCGAATACCACTTAAGTGCATTGCATTTATAAAATGCGCAGGGCACACATTTCACGCATTGTTTGGCATAGTTATTCCTACAAGTGGATTCGGCTCCCTTCTTCGTTGTTAGTCATGGCACACAAAATGGCCAATTTGTTTGACGAGAAAAAAAAATATGTGCTGGGGAACTCCTTCAGCGGGAGATGGTGCATCTTGGCAGTTAAAGAATGTGGCTCTTTTTCAGATACTCATTTATTATTTGTTAACTCAGATGTTACTGTTTTAATCAGGTATAACACTTTACGTAGTTTCTGTATTTAGCTCTTTTTTTTTATTCTACTAACAGTGTCGTGGTTATACTCTGTTGCGTTCCGATATGTTGCCATTTCCAGCAGAATTTGCCTTAGTTGTTCGTCAGCGCTTGTGTTTGTCGTTCACTTCGTCCCTGATTTTGTGATGTTTTTATACCAATGTAATAAATTCTCGTAAAAATATATAATGTACGTCTTCTCGTCCACGGCGGCAGCAAAAAGCAAAAATGCCCGTTACTTCAACATTTCAGCGCATGGTACAGATGTTTAGATGGTCAAAATCAATACCGAGTCCTCCACTACGGCGCGCCTCATCACCCGTGTAGCGCCGCCGTGTTAAACCCCATAATCAATTAATCAAATAATATGAGTCATTTCCATTATTTTTTTCCAAAACACAGGACCAATCGTGACTCATTACGTCAATTATAACGGACTCAAGATTTCATTTCGTAATACACTGCAAAACGGGAGAATCATGGCGGTCATTTTTCTGCAGTGTATCCCCTTATAGATCATAAAAACCGGACAATGGTCACACGTGCAATAATGCTAGCACGGCAGACAGTCGCTTCAGTATTGGCTATAATCAAATCAAGCACTGGTGAGCCACAGCTTGTATCACGGGTTGGTGCATTAATTAAATTAACAAATCTCAAGTATGTAGATTTATGTCAAATTCTCCGGCATCACGGGGTTCATAGAGGACTTCAAGAGGTTCCTGGAGGACATGTACAGGATGTGCAGAAGCAAAATTAAGCCATCGAAAAAAGAGCGAAAGTTTTTTTTTTGGTTGGAAATCAAATAATGAACAGTGTCTTTTTGAAGTAATTCACCACAATCCCAGAGAAGCTGCTCAGGAGGCTTATTAGGAAAAGATAGGGATAGGAGTAAACACAGAAAATTTAACTGCGAAACTTACGATGCCACCTTGTACAATAGATGTGCAAAATTCCGCCGAAAAGGATGCATCTTTAGATGTCCGGCGAAGCATGGTTTCATGACTGTATTCAGACATCCGAGTTATTATATTCGAGTTAACTATGAAGTGATTTCAATTAATACTGACAGCCAAGCGTTAGCATCGCTGTTCATGCCAGGTGAAAAGGCACGAAAAAAGATGAATCAATACATACTTTAAGAACGTCGCCAGTGGTTACCCAATGACTAAAAAGAAACGAGATAGCGCTAGTATTTGCGCTGTCATTTGGGCAGCAATATCTAGCAAGGGACAGTGTGCATTCTCCGATGCTAAAAATTGGTGCAAAAGGAATGCTCACTTTCGCTTCCGCTGTCAACATCTGAGGCAGCAATTTGCAGTCTTCCTCAGCCCATTGTAGACGAACTTGGTTAGCAATTGAGAAGGTCTTGCTGCTGGGCGAGTTGGTGAGAACTTTGCGACATGGCTCTAGCGCTACAAATGGACGAACACAAGAAAGAGGACGGGACAGGCGCTAAACCAATGTCGCAAAATTGCTTAGCAAAGATTGGCGTTTAGAACGATAATGACAACTTTAATGTTATGAGTCGAGAATAATCGTCATAAATGATAAAGGAAGGTCGTGGATAACAAATCCTCACTCCTATCTAAAAAGTGAGCGGTATAGGGTCAGGAGTGACGTGAAGATCAAACTAGTGGCGTATAGGCAGATTAACACGATTGCTACACCGGAATGAGTTAAGAAGCGTGGGAAGCAGGAAAATATGGCAGAGAGATGAGTTTTAAAATATCGTGGAACAAGAATGGATCCATCTGGCACCAAATAGTAGGCGCAGAGGGTCTATAGCTGAGGCCTTCGTACTGCAGTGGAAACAAAGCGTGTCATAACTAAGGGTGTTATTATTATTATGAAGGCAAAGCAGATGACTGAACTGTGGTGGTAATAGGAAACCAGAAGAAAAAATTTAGGATGGAAATAAAGTAGGCTGTAGGATGAAGTGTGAACGAAATGAAGCAGGTTTGGTTTCACAGTGCGCATAGTTTAGATGCGATCTTGAGTTTTGTTGCTTCCTCCCCATAGAAATGCACACTATGACGACGAGCTATCCACGTTTCGCCTAGTTGTTATCAGCTAAAAGCAAGATTTATAAACCTCTACACTCGTAATTCACAGGTCAGCATTGGAGTGCTTGAAGACAAAATCTACGTACCTTGCTGCGAACTCACGCGAATAGTTTTGCTGTCGCTTTGTGAAGCTATGTAGATATAGTTGAAGCGGGGAAATTGACATTTTGGCGGATGTTCTTTGCATTACCAACTGATTATTTTCGTTTGTCAAGTAGTGGTGGGTGTAGCGTCCATAACGTGTTTACATTGTAGGCACGGGCTGTCACTTAAGCATCTCGAAGCTGGATGGCTCTTTTCACACTGAACGAGTCCTCTCCGAAGTGCGGAAATTTGCGCCAACCAGCAGCATTCGAGACGACAAACTGCACGAAGTGACGGTGAGCCTCGGCCAGCAGTGCAGTGCGCAGCAGATCGCAGAAATTATGCGGCAGCTGGAGGCCCAAAGCCGGGAGCTTTCTGTAAGAGCGGTTGGTCTCAAGACCACCACCCTTGAAGACGTCTACATCAGGTGAGAAACAGGGGCCGTATGTAGTATCAAGGCGCACGGCAGTGATGCGCGCTGAATGGGTCAATTTCAACGCCTGAGGCATCGCATCTAAAGGGTATTACGGTTGAAGCGTGATGTCACAAGAACATTTCAACAGGTTAAGCCTGCAGTGTGGATCAGCATTTAAAATGCACCCAAACAATAACTAATAGCGTCCGTGTCGCGATAGCTGGGCAAGCATTTCAACAGGTTAAGCCTGGAGTGTGGATCAAGATTTAAAATGCGCCCAAACAATAACTAATAGCGTCCGCGTCGCGATAGCTGGGCAAGCTTTCAAATGGCATACACGTAGATTTAGGGGAAATACGCCATTGCCGCGAGTACTAGGCTAACTCTGATTCTGCCACTGTAGTGTATTAATGTATTGTGGCGGCAACGAACTTTACATCCTTCACCGGTATCGTTCGCCAAGCTACGGTTGCTCACACATCCTCTTTTACTTTTTTAAAAGGTGCTTCGACTTCAGCTAAAGAACACGGAAATTAACTCCTACGAGTAACATCACACAGACAAGTTTAGCCTAGTGAAACTCACGCTCACTTGCCGCATCCTAAGATTTAATATATGCGCCCTTCATGGTCCTAACTGCGGGGGCTACCTGCTATAACTTTTTTGCCGGCACTCAGCGCCTTGTGTTTCTACAATGAGACGCGAAGTGACGGGTCCTCCTCATCTCGCCGTTGGTGTTTGCTACACTGTGCTGACATTTGACTTTGGAGATGATAAGCGGAAATACAGGGCATGAAACGTTGTCCCAAGGACCTCTGAGAGATTCCGTGATTGTCATGGGTGGGTTTGGGTGTTGATATTTTTATTGTGACTTTTGTTCTCAGTGGTATGCATATATATACAAGCCTCAAGCTTCGCGATCGATGCGCCACCTGCCGCCGCTTCTATGCGGCGTTTACGGGATTTGCGCTGCGTGGCTGATAGGGACACGTGCAGTATTTTGGTTCTGTTTCGCTTCTTTTCGCACTTCCGTGCCCTATAAAACTCATGGTTACGTCTAAAAGCAAAGAGTACGTTTAGATCACTTAAAAAGCAGCTGCGTCTTCATAGAGTACTCGAAAGCCAACAAGAGCTAAACGAGGACGCCGTTCTGTGGGCTCCGTCGCCACTCTTCTGGGCGTGGGCGACGGCAGCAGCATACCACCACTGTCACCTCCGAATACGCCAGGCACAAGTGAATTCTACTGTCGCCTCGTTTAGACCTGATACTGGCACAGTGAGAGGTTGGTTTCGTTTTGCAGCGCGGACAAGGAATGCGGCTTTGTTTCGATATATACGTATTTTAAAATATGATCCGGGGATGTCAATACCTAATACCTGACACTAACGTGTGCCTTTTGTAAGAATATAAGCCGTGCGAAAATTTTAAGTATATGACAAGGCTGGTCGCGTGTTCGATTCCCGGCCGCGGCGGCCGCTTTTCTGATGGAGGCGAAAAGCAAACACGCCCGTGTGTACGAGATTTCGGCGCACATTAAAGATCCCCAGGTGGTCGAAATTAATCCGTAGCCCTCCACTACGGCGCGTCTCATCGCCTGCGTTGCGTCGGCGCGTTAAACCCTACAATCAATCAATCAATCAATCAATCAATCAATCAATCAATCAATCAATCAATCAATCAATCAATCAATCAATCAATCAATCAATCAATCAATCAATCAATTAATTAATCAATCAATCAATCAATCAATCAATCAATCAATCAATAAATCAATCAATCAATCAATCAATCAATCAATCAATCAATCAATCAATCAATATATTACAAGACTGTGCTTCGTTAAATATGTGCCCACTCACGCCTTACAGCAAGAACCTAGGAAAGTTAATGAAACCACGGAAAAAAAAACGCTGCGCGAGTCCGGAAGAAACAGAATAGCTTTAACCGGAATGAAAAAACCCAGTGAAGCTTCTGATATGGTAAAGACGGTCATCGAAACTTACTGAGCCAAGTAGGACTCACCAGACCAACTAGACGGTACATGCACTGCTATTTCGCGAGACATGGGCAGAGGAGGGTAGGGGGACGCTGCGTACAAATGCGGAGCAAAATCCAGCAATGAACATTTAAGTAATTCCGTACGCAAATCTCGCGTTCACTTTCCTTTAGCTGATCTTTCGGCGAACGCATTTCTGGAAGTATGCAGGGTAGGCGGTTCACAAGCGATGAAATGTGTCGTTGAAAGAGTGTGGTATTTATAAGGCCCTCTTATTTCAGTTTTTGCTTTATTCCGCAGGCTCCCTGTGCCATATGACAATGTTTCGAAGAAGCGTTTAGTCGCGGACGTGCATTATATTTTAAGCCTGCCTCCGCGCTACTCGCAGAGGATATATGTAGCAGATGAATGTTTACGGATGCTCACCTCACGACAAGACGACCCTTTGTCGCGTGCTGATTCCCGACTATAATTCTGCATTATCCATCGTACTTTCGTTGAATGTTCGCGAAATTAAGACACACGGGCTTGTGAATGTTGGTGATCAATATATGAGGTATGATATTGGCTAACGCAACTGGCGGGCTGTCAAGTATGAGTGCTCCGCTAGGTTATGTAAGGGCCCAAAATCGATTTACATCGTAGTGCATAGCCGTAGCATGAACATCTGAAGAAACGCTGGTTACGGAGACACTGCTAGTAAATTTCAGGGCAGTGTAACTGCAATCAGCTCCATGCATACGCCGGTTCCACGACGCTGGCCTGTGTAACACAACTAGCGCTTATGCAGGCCGAATATACCACACTAAGATCGCGTCAGAAACATTTAAACTCACGAAAACGCACTCCATTTGCGAACAGAGTAACTGCTCCACATAAACATGGATCTTTAACGCCCACAAACGGTAAATCTCAGTCGTGAGCGTGCCGCAAAAGCAGCGGCGACAGTGAGGAGTGGGACGGAGACTCCCGCGGCTGCTTTCGAAACGGACCGATAGGGGGATTTCACTGGCGCCCCTACAGGCAGTTCTGGAGGCGTATAACTCCCACTAATTTGATTGTAAGTTTTCCCAGTTTCACACTAAAGATTGACTCATTGGCAGTGCAATTGCAACTCTCTTTTTTTCAGTGTATATGAGAAGGCCACAGAAGGGGACTTTGAAGATTCTACTTCAACTGGTAAGCCAATAGAAAAATACATTGCTTTTGGTTCTTTTTAACCGCCGTTCTACAAGAAGCGTTTATTGAATATACTTTTCCCTCCTCAATATCTCCCAGCACATACATGTGGTAATAGACTTGAAACAACATTGGAAGTGCCATTTGTTGTGTTTTTTTTTCGCATTTATTACGTGGTGTTTGCATTTGTCGATTTCCTCACCAGGTGCCTTGGTATGCCAGTATTTGAAGGTTTCGCTGATGTAAGGAAAGGTCTTTGTAAAGAGGTCAACATGTAGGACTCAGTGACAAAGGTTACTTTTTTTTGTTCATGTCGGAGTCGTCGGTAAAGTGTGCCTAGCAAACAGCTTAGTATTATCGGCAAAGTATCGTTCAATTTGATTAGAGTTTTATCTTAGATGGTTTGATTACGCAATTTTATGGTTTTATTTAGATGGTTTTATTTATTACACTGGCCTGCGGCTATGAAAGTGGTTGTATGTGATACACTAACGTTTGTGCTCCACACGACCGTAGTGGTGTGCGCGCTATGGGGATTATGTAAGGTGGCCCCGCGGACTGCTTTACGCGGCCGCAGTGGTGAAGGTAACGGCAGCCTCGTTTTGAACTTCTTAGTGGAGGGCGCTGAAGGATATCGTTGTGGCGTTGAGGCTAGAGAGGGTGGAAGTTGTGTAATAGGCTGACGAGAAGGTGTTCTGTCGTGGTAAGCTTCAGTTTGTGTGTGAATCTCTTTTTGATTCTATGTTCGTGGAGAACCGGGAAAACAGTAATGGGAGGTCGATTTCAGCAGGGTGGGTAGTCTGTATAGCATTGCCTTGCTCTGCTTTATAATCCATAGTCGGGGGCGCTAAATGACCCGATTAGCTGCTTTTATTGCAAGTGTATTGGGTAATGCTGCTTTTAATAACCAGTTCAAAGCTGATCAGGTACTCCCGACTCGGTGACGCTGTCCATATGGCTTAACGGTGTGCATATGGCTTAAATCCTATAGGTATCTCGGATTTCTTTAATGCGCGGTGAGCGCGACCACAGGCGGCGCTGCGAAGCGCGCCTCCGTGACGTCGGCTTAGGGACTCGCATCTTCCGTCTGCTTCACTCGGACTTGCTCTCCCTGCTGTTTCTTTGCGCTCGGTTGACGTCTGATGCTTGTCCGCACCCGATTTGGTATGAGCGTAACTTTTTATCGTAATAAAACACTTCAAATCGCATACACCAGCTGAAGGCGTTATTTAAAGTACAGTTTTTGATACTGTTCCGGAAAAAACATTGCCAGCGTCGCCCCAGTTTTTACGAAGACGGCCTTGTGCGAGGCGCGAAAAGTCGGAGTAAGCGTCAGCTTCAGTATTCAGCAATCTTTTGAACAAAGGGAACAGTCAGCTGCTAATAACCGGCAACAGCGAAAACGCAAGACCAAAACAAATACAGGCCTTCGGGGCTGTCGGATTTGGCAGAAGGCATTACGATTACCGGTAATCAGATGTAAGGAAAAGCAGTTTTGCAACCTCGCCGAACGATCTAAACTATTATATCACATCACTTTAGGTTGTAATAGCATGAAAGTATGCCGACATGCACTATGGACCGCAAAAACTGTAGGTTGAGTTCCAAATAACCCGACGATTGCTGGTTTTATACCAGGCTTCTAACCAGTATGTAGGTTTATGGAGCAAAACGAGTGAATGTCTACGGTAAAGATACAGTAACACTGTTTGTTAAGACCTGGAAGGAAATTTGTTGCATTTCCCACAGCCTTATCTCCCCAAAAGTCAGATACGCGTCATCGGAAAACTGTGCTCAAGAGGAAAACGAGGAGGCAGAGGAGAAAACTTTTTAACAGGAAAATCGAACTGATTAGGGGCCGGTTCCCCAGTCCAGTACAAGAGAGTAAGAGTAATTTTCTTCGGTTCATAGAAGGCCATCCCGAGTAGACTAGGATTTGTTTTTTAGGCCTGGAAGGGGTGGCAACCAATAAAGAGCTGTTTGGAAATATTCATCAGTTTCGATTCTTGTAATATATCCACGTATACTATTTATTGCGTTCGTTAGCTAGTATATCACACCTTCAACACCGTAATCATGTCATGATTGGGTTGAGAGCCAGCTCGTTATGATAACGATGTTACGATAGAAATTCGGAGCACAAAAGCCGCCTTCGAGTACTCTGGACAACGTACGTTGTCTGGATCGCGATCGCGGTGGCGTCCGCAAACCTTCTCATTCTATGTTCATATGAATAAACAACGTGCGCTGCGAATACGCATCTTCGTGCACGCAGCCATCACGACAGCGAGTTTGTGGAGTAGGGAATGTATGCCATACAGCCCGAAGAAAATATCGGCACGATCTTTGTGATCCTTCCAAACATCGCACAACATACTAATAAGACGTTTGTGACGGTGCGGAAAAATAATGCGTTGTGCAAAGTTAAAAAAAAAACATCAACCTGACACAAGTGAATAACGAAAGAAATACAAGACAGCCTCTTTATTTCCTGCTATGCAATGCTCGTGTAGGGGCGCTGTGCTTGGCACGTAGTATTAGACGGTATTAAAATTACAGCATTAAAATACTGTATGGAAGCCTACGCATTTGGAATACTTATCGATTAGCTCTGAGCGCTGAACCTCGCGTATAAGCTAGAAAGGATGAGTTACACGATCTTCTGACTGATACTCTTAAGAAAGTTGTTCTCTCTCTCCTCGTGTGTTTCAAACTTGTGGGGCACACAGCTTGAAATTCTTCATGTCTCAGAAGCTACTAAAAATACCTGAATTATTAGAAATACGCTATTTGATGCACTCAACCATGAAAGCGGGTGATTTCTAGCAAAGGAGCTGCTGACCCTTACAAGCGGAGTGTAGCAGACGACAGTGGAGCGAGTCCCTAAGCCGACGTCAGAGCCAGGGGGCGCCACTCAAACATCTCACCGCCAACAGGCGCCTAAGTCGAGAAGACTCTGCAGTTCACGTCGCCGACGCGACAGCTTAGCGTTGCAGTCCACGCATAATGTCTGAAACTATTCTCTGGAAATTAGTTTGCAGTGTCGAAACAGCTGAACAACTGCTCTCAAATTTGGCATTAGGGACTATTATAACCGTCAGCCATTTTTTGTGGTTTGTCATACTTATTTCTTTTTGATAAAAGTTTCACAGCTGGCGTAAAGGCGCCTGAGGATAGCGCTAACGTTGATGGATCAAGGACAATGTAACGACCCGGTTGCGGGTATTGGCCTCCGCAAATTAAGGTCCTTCGGCATAGAGAGAGAAAAAGAGAGAGACTTCATTTGCGGTCAGGCTGACCTAGTGGTATTCGTTTGTTAGAAGAACCATGGCCAGCTCGATGTGTGGTGTTCTCTAACATGGATATCGCGTGGTGTGCAATGGCGAGTTTTTATCGCGAGATTAAGCGCTCGCAAGATTAATAATATGAAGCCTTGCAGTGTGTTTCCGGAGAATAGCATACACTCTTAGCCAAAATGGGAGAAAATAAGACTAACTGCAGCAATTACGCCTCGCGAGGAACATTTAGTCCCCAAAAGACCAAACGCGCCAAGATTAGGGCCGTGTGCAAAATGAAGGGACCAAACGTTGGTCCCTTGACGCGAATGGGACCAACGGAAAGACTAACAGCGCCCTTTGCTCCCGCAACGTTGCTGTTGCTCCCCCTGGCGGGGGCCCTCCGATTTGTTTCTACTTGTTCGGCGGCCAGCGGGGACGGACGTGCGAAAGGTGAGCTGCGGCGGCGACCGCTTTTCCCTATTCGCCCTTTTTTTGAAGTTCGTGAGCTTGCATCGTAGCGTCAGAGTGCTGAGCTATTTTTTAAAACCAACGCCAGTCGATTCGCTGTGCGTTACTGCCGACGGCGACCTAATTTTTATTTGTTTCGGTCAAAATTTACCCAATTTTTTGCTTAACCCTAAAATAGTAAAAATGCAATTTCTCTTTAAACAAGTGGCCCAACCGCATAAATAACCGTCCCAGCAGGAGCAGCGTACAAAAAGGAAGCTAACCGCTAACTTCTTTTCTGTTGAAATTGCAGTTTTAATACATTTATAGCCAGAAATGTCAAAGCGTGGTTAACACGTGGCCGAGAATCTTGAAGGGCTCTAACTTTTTAGGCAAACATATGAACACTAAAATAACAACATGGTACTGTTAGGACACAAGAATTACTCGCAGACATATTAAATTTTAAATGAAAACGTGATATTTTAAGCAGGAAAATTACAAGAAGTCTGGCAGAACGCCGGAACTGCAACGGACGCGTACACTCTGAGGCTGAGTAGGGCAAAAATAGTTGCACCCTCGTAACCGCAACTACGTCCAGAATAAAACTAGACAAAAACGGTTAAAATCTGATGTAAATTGGCTGAGTAAGGTATTTTTTTCCATAATTTGCGGAACCCGAACTTGTAATCTGCCGGACCACAGCAGAACGGCAAAATGAAGTCTTCCTCGAAGGCGCGGTGTGACCGCCGTAATAAAAATCCTCTAACAAAATCGTAGAATCTTTATGTATCTCACGGCAAGTTTTTTTTTTTTTTTTTTTTTTTTTGAGAATACAGTGTCATCTAATGGCCCCTTTTCCAGTACCGGCCCTCCTTGTGGCCGCCACGGCGAACCTAACTGGCAGTAACGCGCCCCCCCAAAATTGGTTGGCTTTCGGGGAACTCGTTCACGAAACATTCTCGTCCTGCAGTCCTTCCCGCACCCACCCGTCACCCGTGCCTTTCACATGAATTTCACAGTAGCAGGCGCACGCTCGCGTGACTCATCTAACGTGGCCGAAAGCTTCCTTCACTTTTTTTCATTTTCGTTGCTCCCTCACTGGTAGCCAAGCGCTCGCAGCGTGGTCAGCCTCAAACATTTTTGCCCCTTTTCTTTGAAAGCCTTTTTTTGTGTGCACGTACGAATTCACTGTGAACTGTCCGCAAAGAGGAAATAAAAACGTGCAGCCATAGCCACTCCCCATGCAGAAAGCTGAGAGGACGCCGTTTTGTTTGTTTCGCCCGAGGCTATTTCTTAAACATTGAGAAAATTTGGCTCTTAATACATTTTCGAAATAAAAACGCATTCTTCGACACCGACATCACAGCCAGAAATCAATAATGACCTTGTTCTATACAAACCCGCACCATCAGCGCAGGAAAGCAGGTTTTCTTCCAATAAATAAATATTCCTTCTTGTTTTCTTTTTATTTTTTATTGCAGTCAAACCATTTTGATTTAGAGCTGGTGCTGACAGGAAGCGTCTCTTTCCCTACATGTCTTGTGAAAGAGAGGGAAGAGGCCCTTGTTTCGTGCTACGTAAGCCTCTGAGAATGATAGCGAACCTGCATGCGAGAAATGAGCAATCTTTCTATTTTCTGTTGCCCTTATACAGTGGTTCAATGCGTTGAGTGAGGGAGCATGAGTCCCCAAGTTCTATTGCTGGTTTTAGTGGCGTCTTTTCTGCTGGAGTCGGAAAAACAACAATGTCTGAGTTTCGCTTGTTAACTACCGTGGCCATGGTCTTAATTAATCCGTAGTCTTATACTCAGTGCAATTCACAGGCCACATTTGGCTGCACTACATAAAGCGTTGATTTTGCTTCTTTTTGCTTTTTGAGGTACTTTTTACGGATGCTTGTTAAGGCTGCTGGAAACTGCGTTTTTCTCAATTTTGCGTCCTACCATGAATAACACTTGTTTTGTTGCCCTATTCATTTCCTGCAGGAGCGTGACGACATACGCCCATTGCCGACAGCGTCACGGAGGATGGCTGTCTCCTCTCAACGGACAAGTACCTCAAGACAAGTGGAGCACGCTTGCGTCAAGGACAGCAGCCATGTATACCCGGAATAGCCCAATACTGGGCGCATCGCCTAACTAAGGTGTGCCGTACAGGCCTTAGAAATAGAGACTCCAACGTCAAGAGTAGAGTACAGTTTACTTTTGTTGTGTATGTTGCTCACACAATGTTGCAATAAAAAGCTTGAAAGTAACATTTTCTTTGTCGTGAGTACTTTGTCGTGAACAAGTGGCCAAGAAATACTGCTTCTGGTCTCTTGTGTTTACTTCTGTCTTCTGAATTGTCGGTCTAATGGAATGACAGTCACTCATGGAGTACTTGCACGAGCCAGCACATCGTCTTTTAGTATGCACGGTTAATCCAGAGGGGAGCATTTGCAGGGATGAACATTTAGTCTTGAAAGCATCAATTGGTCTAGGGAGAGTAATGGGAAAGATTAACGATTGATACTCAGAGGACCAACGGTTGGTCTCCAGTCGACTAACAGGGGTGACTAACAGTTGATCTGCAAGGGACCAACAGTTAGTCTTTATGGCGGACCAACAGTTGAACCATCAAGGGACTAAGTGTAGAGGGACTAACAGTTGGTACCCTTGCCGTTAGTCTCAAAAAGGACTAATTCTAGTGGCAACGCAGTTAGCCCCCAAAAGGACTAACGCCGATGCCCCGTTAGTCCTTTTTGGCTAAGAGTGTAGGTTAGAATCTTTCGTTAATGAAACTGGAAAGACGCGCAATGCTGCTTGGGGGAAAATAACGAGTATACTTGAAAATCCAGCAGCCTGATTGCGTTTTTGGTAGGTTGCTAAGTATAAATGGACGAAGGGAGCGCTGCTGTAGCCATTCTTGAAACGAACTGCTAAAAATATGCGAGATGTACCGTGCTCTTTGTGCTAGCAACACCTTTTAATGTGTTGTCGTTTTCTAACATTCTGTGAAATCTTTGCGGAAAACGGTAATAGTTGGAGGACGCTGGTTACCACTGCCAGAATGCCAATAACGGGGACGAAAACGTTCTTCCCATTACCTTTTCTCCGCATAAAGTTCGGAATACTGAGTTAGGACTAGTGAGTGCGGTCATCGGCTTCCATTTTTAGAAAGAGGAATCACGTACTTCTTTTTCTAAACTTGTGGGGTGAACCATGTGTTACCGAAATAATTAATTTGTCACGGTAACTTGTTCACGTACAAGAATAAGCATCTTGGTCGCGTGGGAGTTGCGGATTTTTTGATGAAATAGGTCCTGAACAGTCCTGAGCTATGCGACAGCCGTATCTTGGAAGAGAAGAACGTAATACCGAAACGAAAACAATCTCAGAAGGAGGAGAGTCTCGAAATAACAGCGTTAGTGTCCCCACTGCCGCCGTTGTACGCCAATACGCCCTGTCCTAAAGCCAACTTTCTTTGTCGATGGTGAGTGATCATGGGTGAAGTGAACAGGGCCTCAATGGAACCTGCGTCCCTCGCGTTATGAAGCCGGCGTCTATCCGATCCCTCCATTTCCATTGGGTCGAAGCGAACGTCAAGCAGCAGGTACCAATTCGCGCCGTACACCCGAAACCCAAACGTTAGACCTACGGAGTGCGCACCCCAAAGTTGCTGCGGGTATTCTAGAAAAATGGTACGTACCTGTAGAGTAGCACATAATCGCAGTGTGGGATTGGCCAACCAAAGAATCGATCCCTAGAAAGCTTCGCGTTTAACCATCGCCGTCGTTAGACTGAAGGGTGCATACTTTTTTATTCCTGAGCTTCACAATCCTAATGTCCTTCCTAGCTTCCTCAGGATAATCTTGCTGACGGTTTATAACTTCTTGAATCACGAAGGCACGGCAGTAGAAACCCAATAGGCAGGCAGTACTATATCGTTTAAAAATAGGGCCTGGATGGTTGCTCATTATTTTATAGTGTGCAGCAAGGGACGTTTTTGCGGGCGCGCAGCTTTCTCGGGTGAACAGTGCCATTTGTTTCCAAAGCCAATTTGGTGGCTGCCCCTGCCTTTTGAAAACTTTTATGCCCAGTCTGACCTTCTAGCACAAGAACTAATAAGCATATTAGACGCGGGGCAGTGCGAACGCGTTCCTAGAACGACGCCCGTAGGTTCTCGCCGTGACTCCTGGGCGCAACAGCTATGTAGTTCAGCCACCGCTTTAGCACTTCGTGTAATCCTGACCGGACCTTTGCATTCTTGGTTTGTTTAGTGCGTTGAAAATGATATCATTACAGTTTTATACGAAGTTCTCATTTATAGTGGACACCAATGTTAGCTGGGCATGCTCGGCAGTGTGTTGGGACTAACGCACATACGCTCCCGCTAGGGGTCTTGTTCGGACTCCTTTTAATCAAGACGCCAATGGGTGAGTAGTTTTCAGATACACGCAACATATGCGTCGCATTTGTTGACCAACCTTCGAAGGGTTTGCGTATTGGGCCTAAACATTGTGGCGTCTCTGTATGGCGGGGTCCCGAAAAAGCTCCTACGCGTTCGTCAGGGCTCTTCATGGGTTTACGGTGCTCACAGCCGCGATGGGTGACACATCGAAACTTACCCTGCAGGCAGCCGGGTTCAAGCTAGAGAAAGCTTGGTGTAAACGCGGTTTCGTCGATAAGTGTCTCTGTTGTTGATGTACTGTGGCATCAACACGGCTGAAGCTAAATTTTGAGCCTTATGTCCCACCCTCCGTAGTCACCCTGGAGCTTTTAACGTAAAGGTACGCTGGGGATGCCTTTGGTGCATTTCTAAACATGCATCGCGTCTATTGTTCGTCCCCTGGGGTGGGCACGCCAGAATATTGATTAATTTTATTCAATTTCCCTAAAGGAGCGTGCAGGGACGACAAAAAATAAAGATGCACAAAAATACACAAAATATCCGTCCAAAACTGCCGAATTTTGCATGCGCAGTTAAATGTCAGTTAAATATGGGCGACCAAAGTGAGTTTTAAAGGTGGCCGCAGTTCGAAAAATATTGCGCTTCAGAGCAAATATCGCGTGTTGAACAAGACGCGGTACCTTGAGAGAAATTATCGTAGTGAATAAAATGGAGCCGAAACTCTACATTAATAAATCGTCATGTTGTGAGTTGTATTCTTTTATGAATTCTTTCACGGGTCTTTGTCGTGCTTTCTTTACAAGTGATAGGGGAGGGGTAAGATAATCTCCGCAGTTATTGTAGTCCAACACAGTTGCTGACGTGAGTTTATTCATGTTCTGTTCGTGTTTTTCGGCGTCGTTCGCGATGGCATGAGGAGGAACATCTGGGTATTTTTTGTTTCGCCTTCATTTCGCCTTTTTATTAACAATGTTTTACCCCACACAGCGTTGTTACTGTATCGTTTTCAATTTCAGTTCAGTGTGCGAGGGTGCTAGATTATACAAATCATATTTTTGGGGTCATTTGCAGTTATTAACGGGTGAGAAAACCTTAACTTTTTAATTCTATATTTTTATCTTCCTTTGTTTACGACTGCTTGATATAATAACCCTCTCCACAAATGTTGTTGCGTTATTTCTGGCACGGTTATCATGACTAGAGGGGCCAAGGCAACGTACCTGTACGTAGTTGTTAATGTTACGCAACCAAAAGCGCTGTAAGTCGAAATATGTGCTTGTTTCCGAATGAAATGGGGATGCATGCACGGGAGTATGCCATTGTTTGGTTTGATTTGAAGCTATGGGGCGTACACAGTGAATTACAGAACTGCGCCGGTGGTCTGCAGCCCTTCTGATCGGCCCCGAATGTCGACGTAGCGGAGCTTCTTGTTTGCATTACAGCCACGGGATGCCACCGGCCGGCGCTGCCCGAAGATGGAAACCCGAGGCCGCCGCCCAGCACGAAGGCGCGCCTGGCCGCTCTGTGGCACAAGCGGCGCCTGTGCTTCGCTCGCTCCTGGGCCATGCCCGTCGTCTGCTGGATCTTGCCCGCCGCCGTGTTCCTGATCGCATTCCGCATCGAGCGGGACTTGCTCACTCAACGCAATCCTGTCACGGCACGCCTAGACCTTGTGGCCCGCGAAGTGGACACAGAGGTTATTCAACTGCGACCTGGCCAGCTGTATCCCGAAGGCGCTGCGTTTATGCAGGTAATGTGGTGGCGAGCGTGAGACACGAAAGAGATACGTAGACTATATTAAATTACCCAGATCAACTGCCTTCTCCCAATGCAGGCGGCGGCGGCCGAGCAATAAAGGCATAATATTTTCCATATGAATTAAAAGGAGCTACAGTGACGCCTATTTTCAAAGTTGATACACATGACCGTCTATAAAAAACAGGCCAACCGCTGATAGAACTTTTTAAAGGAAATTTGAAGGCGTAGTTTATTATCGACTATCAACATTCTTTCTCAAGCAAATGAAATTTCGAAATATCAACACGGCTACAAAAGCTTAAATCGACAGAACAGGAATTATTGGATAACAAGGTTAAATATTTGCAAATGTGGACAATATGCATTTACAACGGTCTTGGAACACTGCAGTTTACAAACTTTTAATGTGTGCGTACCCCAGTGACCCATTTTTGAGATCTGAGGATATAATTAAACGGCAGTGCATAATAAATGTTTTCTGGAACAACAATTAGAAAATTGCCTATTATATAACAATTTACAACTAATTGCTACTAGATAATTGGTCCACACAATACAAAAGTACAGAAAGAAATTCGGATTGTATTCAATGGAACCAAGTCAAACTGAGCAAATGAATATAGTTTTAAGGTCTGTGGTTTTGGGGAAAACTTTTCTGGAATACACATATTGCTAACCGGATTCTCTAAAAGTAATGGTGTCTTTTATAGAATCAGGCATTTGATACCACTATGACTGAAACAAAACTTATATAACGGCCTCATTTGGATCTGTGCGATAGGGTTTTTGTATTGGGGCCACAAGTAAAACAAATGATAAGGTTATTGTTTACAAACAATTTGTGCCACCAATGCAATTCAGAAGATAAGACTGAGGAAAAAGAGGAGGTGGTGGTCTTCACTAGCTTTTCCTTGGCCTTTCTTAGGTCTGCTCACCTTATCGGTAGATCGAACAATGATTCCACCGAGCGCAAGCCGTCTCTCTCGACTAGAACCCCTGCACGTCAAAGCTTACATGATAACTCGTCACGACTAATCGCCGACGCGCGCCTCCCCACCAGAAGATAAGGGGACCATATTGTTTCCACGCCCTTGGTAACAATTAACGCCTGGGGGACACCCACATCGACGGCGCAGTGCACTTTTCAAGGCCAAAGCTTTAAGTGCCCCATGCTGCGAAAAACCGTCGTTGTTGAAGGGTCAAGAAAAAGGCCGCCGCTGTAAAAACTAAAATAAAAAAATGCCCCCACCTCCCCGAAGGGAATCGTGAGGAAGTGCGAATGCATTTCTTGCGCCGAGAGTACACGGCGTAGTAATTCTGACATCGCCTTGAGATGCGCCCAGCCAGCGAACGGTCTAAACTGGAGCAGAGCGAGCAGGAGACTGTAGCGAGAGAGCGCGCACGAGCCGACCCACGGAGGTCTGGCGGTTTATCGCTGCATATAAAGGGGGGTACGCCGCGCTGAGCGCGCCGAGCCAGGTGGCTGAGAGAGAAGGCGGGCGCGCGAGAGAGAGGGGTGCGCGCGCAGCTGCAGCAGCGAGGAGAGAGGAGGAGCGAGCGAAGGGGGAGGGGGACGCGCGCAGCGGCGCACAGCAGCTGCCGGGAGAGGAGGTGGTGCGTGACGTCACGGCGCGGGTGAGGAGAGGGATGCGCGCGGCGCACACCGCCGCGCTGCGAGGGAGCGGTGATCGCGTGGCGTCACGTGGTGAGTGACGTCACTGCGCCGTTGCTACCGACGCTCCTCTCCTATCTGCGCCGTTGCTAGGGAGAGCAGGGCTGCGGACGCCGCCGCCGCCGGCGGTGGATGGTTTGGGGTCGCTTATAAAGTGCATCGCACTTAAAGGAGCCATGAAGAGAAAATACAAGTTGGGTTTATTAGAAAGACTGCTTAGTCCCGATAACAATGATACCAATATCATCGCAATCTTCGAAAAAATAACGGAGATATTAACGAAAACGTGTGAAGCCGTGGCGACCCCCTAGCCAATTTCCCGCAACTTTTCTATGACGTCACGGAACCTTGTTTGTGCAATTGGCGCCCCCCTAACTGACCTGTCGCGACGACACATGACTGGACGTCTGTAATGGAGCCTCTAGTTCCATTTTACCGCATCACTTGAATGCTAACGTGCAGTTAACGGACTGAAAATTATGTTTTATTGTTGGCCCGTATGACGTCAGTCTCGCTCATAACACGTCACTGTGGCGCAAAATTTGAAAGTTATTAAATACTTGCTTTTTTTTCGTTAAAAACGCATCTTTTGGGGCTGCAATGGAGCTGAGTGAGATACTGTATCCTTAGTTCTTTCAAATTAAACGAAGTTGTATTTTCTCTTCATGGCTCCTTTAAAACCCCATTTGTAGTCGTGCGGTAATTGAACCTTTGTTTCTACAGCAGCACGCCAGTTCTCTACCGAAGATGCTATCCCATAGAGTTGCGGGCGGTACCCGCCGCGGTGGCTCAGTGGCTAAGGCGTTGCGCTGCTGAGCACGAGGTCGCGGGTTCGATTCCCGGCCGCGGCGGCCGCTTTTCTGATGGAGGCGAAAAGCAAAAACGCCCGTGTGTACGAGATTTCGGCGCACGTTAAAGATCCCCAGGTGGTCAAAATTAATCCGGAGCCTTCCACTACGGCGCGCCTCATCGCCTACGTTGCGTCGGCGCGTTAAACCCTGCAATCAATCAATCAGTTGCGGGCGGTGAGCGAACATTTTGTTCGTTTTTTTCTTAGCCGATATCCACTTCAGGGGTTGGTCCGGAATCGGTAGCTTTGAAGGTCAAATGTGCCCGCGTGAGAACATACACAAAATTCTGAATCGGAACGCTAAAAGTTGTAGAATAATGCGTGAACCGTGAAACTTGAACGTGATGGAACGTGAGTAGACAGGTGTGCACCAGCTGTGAAGTACCCCGACTCTAGAGATATGGCGTGTGCCAGTCTTGGTCTCAGACTTCGCGCAATAGCACGAGAACATGAAAGAAAAAATTCCCCCGCATTTCCCCGAGGGGGAGAATGTGAAAGTGCGAATGCACGGTTGTCGGCCCGCTTGCGGCGCTTGCGCTCGGCCCCCGCAGCCCACCGCCTCGCCGCCTTCTCTTCCATCTCTTCCATCGGGTTTGTAGTATCACGTGTACACCACGCAGTTATCAAGCCGCTATAACGCCGCTAAGTCGCCAACGCACGCCGCTGACGACGTAGTTTGAATGCGTTAAAGATGTAAGGCGCGTCACTAACGCTGATATCACGTCGCGTCCGTGGCTTGGTCGGTAGAGCGTCGCGCTGCGGCCGCAAAGTCCGCGGATCGAAACCTGGCGCCGGATGCTGGTTCTTTATAGAGGAGCACTGCGGACGCCGACGCCGCCGCCGACGCCGGCGGTGGATGGTTTGGGGTCGCTTATAAAGTGCATTCGCACTTAAAAAAATAGATGCTAACGCTGTGTAGCAGAAAATAATCAGGTAGAAGTAATGTGTGCTGACAGACAAATAATCGAAAGTGAAGACCGAGACAAAAATACGATACAGCTGTACAGAAGTTATGTATCGCCAGGCAGGCACCTTCATAGCAGGCATGCGGCATTAAGTTGCCTCGATGAATTTTTTTGCGGTTTATTTCTTTGTCGCAGTACTGGGGTTGTTCTCCTAGAACCTCGATTGGATGTATGCAGCCGTTGTCGCTGGCCTGCTCCGTTTCTGTCAAGGCGTACACCTCACTTTAAGGGCCCGCGCCTTTCCAATGGGGCGGCTACGACGAGGGGAACTCTCGCGGAGCTTTTTAAACAAACTAAGCGCCCCGTTGTGCGAAAACTCCGCTATAATGTTGCTTCTTTCCTCCGGTGAAGAAAATAGCCGCCGCTCTAACGATTAAACTGAAGGCACATTTGAACTTGGCTTTCCATCGTTGTGTTGTGTTGCCACCATTCTACGTCCACAGAATGCCAGCCGTGGAAGAAAGGTAGACCAGGGGGGCTATTTCAGAAGGGCCGAGTTTGAGCGAAACTGGGGCAAGGTGGAGCTGTGGTGATAATAATAACGTCATGATAATATTTCGGGGCAGGGTTAAAACGCTTTAAAAATGCGATTCATGCTATTTGGTGATTATTGAGGCGGCGTAATCGGTCCAGGGCAGCGCTCACCAAGGATGCGCCACTAGGGCGTGGCGCATCTTTCCGTGCTTTGCCTCGCTCCACTGATGCACTGGCGGCAACTGAGGGAACGCCAATCCAATTACTTCATTTTATTGTACTTTTACTTTATTAATCTGTACCTCACTACAAAGTCCATTTTATTTTTTTATTTCATGCGTTCAATGCGCTTTTTGTTTGGAATTTTTCGTTCTAAGACGTAATTTCGGCCGTTAGTGGCACACAGTGCAATCACGTGACTATTGCTTACTGGCAAAAAAAAAGAAAGCGGGTGATAAAAGCGCGCCACATTCAACACAGCTGCTGTTCGTATTACGCTATCGAAACTCTCCGATTTTCCACACAAAATTTCCTCGGCGTGGACCAGTCTGCTTACGTGCTTTTAAGGCGAAACCCTTGTGAGACGTATTAGCAACTTCTTTTTTAATTTATTGTACTTGCGCCTTTTTCCATGCTTTCGTTTCTTTTTCTTTTAGCACGGGTTACTTTAAACGAATTTTTTTCTGCTGTTGCGTGTTTGCGTCATTTTCGTTTCTTTCATTTGTTCGTCGTAGTGCGCAAGCAGACTGGAACACGCCACAGCCTCCCTAGAATCGGGGTTCTTAAATGGTGGTGTGCACCTGTCCTACTCCCGTGACATCACGTTCAGGCTTCACGCTGCACGCACTGTTCTACAACTGTTACTGTTCGAATCCACAGTGTTACGAATTTTGCGAACACGGTCACGTTAGTTCTTCAAAGGTCCAAGTTCCGGGCCCATTCCCCAGATGGCCATGTGGTACGAAGTAAGGAATAGCAACAAGAAAAACGACCTTTCAGGTTTGTTTGCTTGCTTTATTTCATTTTGCTCTTCACCGCTCTTGTTCGAAGAAGCTCTCCAGAGTTTTTTTTTTTTTTTCGTAGAGTTCAATCCCCTCACAACCCTCTCTTTCCATTCCCACTCCCGCCCTTCCCACTCCCGCTTACCCTTCCTCTGTCGTCGTGCGGTTGCTTTAATTCTTAGCTCTCCCCTTTACTCGCTTTCCATGCTCTGCTTCCTACCACACGACGGTGACGCTGAACAAAACCCGTTGAAAGGTGTTAAGATCGCCTCTCACAATACGCACGTGCCATTGATTGTGTTGTACAGAGGATAATGACAACATGCAACAAGCCATCAAGCTATCGGGGTATTTGCCGTGCCAGCATCAACCATGTGGAAGAGCAAGGCAAGATTATGTCCAATCCAGACACGGGGATATGCGCCAAAGACGTGCCAGGGGAATAAGATGAACCCCATAATGTGCGTGCGCCAGAAACCAGCTAGGTTATCTCAACACTCGGACCTGCGTTCCTATCGGCTTCACCCTGCGAATACACCACCTCAACCGACTATTGGTGCGTCGCCTGTCTCCTTGAGAGCATATGTAACACAGTAAAGCCCGCTTATATCGAACACGGATATATCGAATTATTGCCTATATCGAACCCTAGTATAATTTTGGTAAAAATTGCATGCATTTAAAACTTTTTATATCGAACGCGATTTTGCTCAACTCCCGCGCGGAATTTTTCGCTCTGAGGGTGATGATGATTGCTATTGGTTTCTCCTTTGAAGCGGGGTGATGACATGTCATCTTACCAAAAAGGACTAATATAACCATGTTTTACACTCTTGGTTTATTACTAGCGCTGCTTAGGGCAGGCACTAAAGCTTGTTAGGCCCGAAATACTTTCTTTTCCCTGTTACAGGTGGTAACTGTCCTAGGCAATATTCCCCTCTGCTTTTCGTCCACCAACATTCTAATCTTCTTTTCGTCCCCTCGACAGCCTTGAAGTTAACTTCCTCTCTGATACCCTTAAATCCCTGGGCTTCTGAAAGCCCAATATTCCCTTCATGTAGATTTGGATGGATACCCTCACATTCTAACACTATGTGCCGCATAGTTTCTGTTTCTTTTCCGCAGACCACACATACCCCATCATTTTGTGAATACTTCCCCACAAAACTCTTAGTTCGCAGGCAACCTGCTCTAGCCTCAAAAAGCAAAGCACTGCCCTGGGAATAATCGTAGAAATTTTCCTTTCTTATGTTCATTTTCTCAGCCCTGTACATCTCTAACGACGTTTTAGCTTCCATTTTTTCCCTCCATTTATTCGTTTCCATCTGCCTTGCCTCTTTTTTTGGTTACCTTGGCTGTTTTGGATTCTCCACTGTTCTTTCCGTATTTCATCGTTAGCCTTCTAGTCTTTCTTAACCACTGCGTGTCCACGCTTTTCAAGTATAGGTACCTAAAAACCTTAGCTGCCCACCTTCGTTGATCCATTGCTCTCAACCTCATCTCAAAGCATATTTTACTCTGAGCTTCTCTAACTTCAAACGACGCCCAGCCCATATCTCCCTGAACTGATTCGTTAGTTGTTTTTCCATGCGCGCCTAAGGCCAAACGTCCTACCGTTCTCTGGTTTACTTCAAGGCCTGATTGAACGTCTGATTTTAAGCAGAGTACATCATTCGCAAACGTGAGACCCCGAACCATTACTCCTTTCCACATTCCTCTTACTAATTCATATTTGTTATACCCCCACAGAGCTCGATGCTTCATTATAGCTGCATTCCGCTTTCCCTTAACCTTAAGTTGCTCCTCGTGAGTACTTAAGTAGTTATCCCATTCGTTTATCCACACTCCTAAATATTTATATTCCTTCACTCTAGGTAATTCGCCTTGCTGGATAGACACTACGTCGGTGGTAGCATCATTGAAAACCATTATTCCTGATGTTTCTGCACTGAAATTTAACCCGACGTCAGTGGCTTCCTGGCCGCTAATATTTATTAGCCGCTGCATATGGGTTTGGTTATCAGCTAAAAGAACAATGTCGTCTGCGTATAACATTCCCGGAATATGCTGTTGTACCACTTCGACTTGCAGCATATGGGTAAGGCTAAACCCTACTTGACTTTCTTCCAGTTTCTTTTCTAACCCTGCCATGTAAAGCAAGAACAGTATTGGGCTCAAAGGGCATCCCTGTTTCAGTCCCCGATGGATGTTGACCTGCTGGGCGCATTTCTGTCTTTCCCAAAAAAGGTGCACTCTATTGTCTTTATAGATTGCTATAAGGAACTGTACTAACGCGTCATCTAATCCCTGGAGTTTCAGCATTCTCCACAGCCGTTCTCTGTTTACGTTGTCATATGCCCCTTTAATGTCCAAGAACGTAATCCATAGTGGTCTATTCTGTGCTTTCGCAATTTCAATGCATTGCGTTATCACGAACAGATTGTCATCCAGTCGCCTGTCTTGTCTAAATCTATTCTGCAGTTCCCCAAGTATTTCATTTTCTTCCATCCATGCTTGAATTTCTGATTTTATCGCCTGCATTACGAATCTATACACCACTGACGTTACTGTGAGTGGTCTGTATGAATCAATACTGGCTTTGTCTCCTCTGCCTTTATATATTAAATTCATCCTACTTTCTAACCAGTCCTCTGGTATTTGTTTGGTTTCTATCACCTTATCTATTGCCCTCATAAACGATTCCTTACTTTTAGGTTCAAGTAGGTTTATCAGTTGCATTGGTATTCCGTCCGGGCCCACTGCTGTCTGGGGGGAAACCTTTTGCTCTGCTTTTTTCCATTCAAGGTTGCTCAAACTTATTTCCCTTTCCGTAGTCTTTTGTGGCGCTGATGTTATCGGTGCAGGTTTCCCTACCACTATTGTCCTAAACTTCTCACTAATCACTCGATGAATATGCGCCAACGCGTGCTCTCCTTCTAAATGTTCCCCCTCCTCATCAATCAGGAATTTTGGATGGTTATCGTTTTTTGAGCTTAGTGATTTTACATGGTTCCAAAACTTCTTGGATGCGCTTTTGTCCTTCTTCCGCATTTCTGCCATTCATTGTTCGCTTTTCTGCTTGATCTTTGCTTGCACCATTTTCTGCACTTCTAGTTTTTTCCCACGGTAGACCTCCCACTTTTCCTTCACTACCTCCGGTTCCATACCAGTTCTTTTTGCTTCTCTATGTTCTCTCGACGCCTTTCTTCGCTGGTGAATAGCCTCTTTTATTTCCTTATTCCACCAGCTTCTCGGCTTTCTCTTCCCTTTCCATCGGTTTCGTTCCTTTGCTTCATTCATCTTACCCTTTATCAACGCAATCATTTCGTCGTAATCCCAATTTTTGCCTGGGCATTTATTGATTTCATCTTCCAATCTATCAGCGATGATCTTTAACTGCTCATTATTCAAATTATTTCCTCATATTGAACCTATTTCTGCATTTGTCCGGGTTGCGCCTCCAAAGTGCAAGCTAAACCGCTTGTGGTCGCTTCCTAAGCTGTCTGTTCCATTTTCATCTATTCTCATTTCCCGCAGCCTTCCGTATACTGTCTCGGATACTAAACTGTAGTCTATGCTGGACTGTCTGTTACCGCTTTCCCACGTTATTTGTCCGTCACACTTGCTTTCCGTGTTTACTATTACAAGCCGGTTTTCCTGACATAGATCTATCACTAGAGAACCGTTGTGGTCTGTGTATCCATCGAAACCTTCTATATGGGCATTCATATCTCCAACTATGATTATTTCGCCCGAATCTTTGAACTCGTTTATATCTATTCTCAAACAGTTTACCATTTCCTCATTTTCCTCCCTAGCACTACTTCCTGTCGCTCACCTTAGGCATGCGGCAGGCTTTCCCGCAATACATCGGCGCGCAGTGATTTGCGCGGGTGTCACTTGCGACTCCCGCGCGAGCTCGGACGCGTCCAAACCGGCCGTGACAGAGTGGACCAGCGCCACGCATGTATGCCGTTGGAGCCGAAAGCGCTACATGGCCGCTGCGGGCTGCAGTGTCACCGAACTTCAAATCCGCGCCACTCGCTGCGTGCACTTGCTCGGTTCGCTGGGTTCGACGTTACTCGCTTGTATCCATGTTTGTCTCCGCTTTGTCGGTGACGCCGAGGACTCCGCACCGCTTCCGATGGTGCGGAGTCCTCCCGTCGCTCCCGTGGTCCTGCTACGGCGATACTGCAGTGCCATTGAGGGCAGCGGTCTTGTCCTTGTTGACTGTTTAGATACCGTAGAGCAAGCAGTCACCAGCAACGCGTTGTGCTCCAAGAAGCAGGCTACACACAAGCAGTTCTTTCGCCGCAATAAATTATTGTTTTCTTTCCGAGGAAGTGTCGTATCAATAGTGAACTCTAGGGTGGTAAGAGCTGAGCGTTAGCTTGTGACCCCTTCGGCAAGTTTGCTCACATAAATTTTTTTCTTCACTTTCTATATCGAATTTTTGCTATATCGAACTATTTTACAATCCTCACGCTAATCGATATAAGCGGGCTTTACTGTAGGTATAAGCAGAGTCCTTCAATGCCTTGAAGGACTCTGGTATAAGCTATCCTCTCAGTAAAATTTTCACAACAAATGCGCGCTACGCAACCCCTCGATGGAGACTGTCCGCCGCGCTGATGATAAACAAAACGTACGGTCATGCAACGCTTTGTTCGAAACTGCTTTGCGAGCAGACGATAACTGAAGCGCACGCTCCGGCTGCAGACGGATAGACGTGTGGTAGGAACCTGCGGGAGCTATGTCCGCCAAACCACCTAAAAGAGAGGCGATGTCTGCAAAACACGTCTCCACTGATTATATTCCGCACACACCCGCTGACAGTCGAAGGGTGACGGTCGATGGTGCGGTCGTCACCAACGCGTCTTTAAAAGCTGCCCGCCGCGTAAAACCACAGCGCACACTACACTTGCTCCTCGTCGGTCATGGAGCTAAAGCCGTTTCTAAGTCATAGCAAACGGGGGTCTGTTGCCAAACGACTGCACAGCCAATGCGAAGCACTTTTTGAGAGAAAGAAACGGGCTCGAAATTCCCATTTCGTTTAAAAGACCTGTCGGGGCAGAAATAAGCGTGCTACGGAGACCATAAATATAAACCGCGCCGCAGCAGCGGCCACCACGGGCGTCCCGAGTTCAACTCGGCCGTGCAAAACCATGCCCGAGTTTCCTCGGAGTTCTAATGTCAATCAAACACATCCAGAACCTTCGGGGGTGCGGTGTAACATCCGAAGCCACACCTACCCATGGCGCCCACTTTGTGTGGGCGTAGCGTCGTAGCCACGAAATCGTCATTTGATGCCCGCTAGCAGTGACAAGATCTTAGCACAAAACAAAAATGAAGTTCCCAAGCCACCGTCAGCCAATGGTGCCACAGTCGCGGGAGTGTTCGGTCCAAACTGGAGTTCACTATTGTACAAGCCGACAATAGAGGCAAAAACGACACGATTTTCCCATGGGAGCCTTCTTCATACACCGTGAAAGCATAGTCGATGACTAATGACACAACTTCAACGCATAAAACGCACTCGCTCGCAAATTCTCAAACGCACTCTTCAATTGACACGGGACAATTTCTGATAAGCGCCCGCCGTGCACACTCGAGCAAGCCGTTAACAAAACCTATATTTGACGGTCGAGAGCAGGGCGCGTTCCGTTCGCTACAGTGGACCCCATTGATTACTTGGTTTCTGCTTGCGCAGAGCTGCACTGGGTAGCCCTCAAGCCACGTAGCAAACGTAATTCAGGTGAAGAACAGAACACCCAGAAAAACGGAACGGCCCGCGCCGGGCGTGGCCAGCAGCAGGCTGGGGATTTTAAAGTATCAGTGCGGTTATCTAGTTTATGCTAGGGAATGTGTAGTGCAGATCGATTTCAGATGGTGCTGCATGAGGAAGATAGCACAAGCCATACTTTATCAACGACCCCTGTAGAGCGCGCTGAATTGGCCAGGCGTGCTGCGCGCGATTCCGGCGGTTTCGCTCGAGGTGTATCGAATGCTCCACTATCTCTGCTTTCATAACCCAAGCAGCTGGATACTCGGCAGTAGGTGGAAATAGGGCATTCTGGAATAGCGCCCCAGTTCGTAGCGTGAGGCGAGTGAACGCAATGGCCCGGGAGCAGAGCAAGAACACACCAGCCAAACAGAACAGCGTTTCTGGGAAGCTGTGGCATGAGGTGTCCATAGTCTGTTTGGTAAAGTATTGGCGCCAAAAAAGGTGAAAAGGAGAGAGATTCAAGCATGTCGTAGTGAAAAACTTCTTGAAATAACTCGCTTTAAAAAACGAAAGGAAAAGTGAAAACAACGTAGGTGCAAAGAAATCGTTGTTCAGTACCGGCAGGCTTTCGCTTTCAAAGCGTGTAGTCTTACAAAGTGGCCGGAAAAATGCATTCCTTTATTTTTTTGCAGTGCTTGCAGGTACATGCGCAAAATGGGTGACTTAAGTCACTTGTGCTATTAACATGCACAATGAAAACATTTAAAACGCACCGTGCTTCAATATATCAGCAATAAAAACTTATAATTTACAGATAATAGCTCGAATATTGTAGTCGCCAAAACAGCGAATCATGGGGCAATGAATGGCTGCAATAATGCTAGATATCGATTTAAGACGAAAGTGCTTCGTTACCGGATACGCGAAGATTTGGCTAACGTCATATCTGCCACGGAAATGACGCCAGTAAAAAGCAAGTTGCCTGTAAAGAGTGCACCCGTGCACAAAGGGTCTTCTTGCGGGGAAGCAACCTTTAGTACTAAAAGTGCGTTATACTTAGGGTTGTTCGCTTTCGGGTTTTATATTTTAACACGAAAGTGTTTTACGCCGCGATACCTCAAGATTTCACTGCCGTCATATCCGACACGAAAAGACGCCAGTACACCTTTGCCCAAGCAACCCGCCAGCAGGACGTTGCTCGCCAACCCCATCCACAAGACAGCCACCGAACCGCAAATCATGCTCAGCTGCACATTTCACTTTCGTGTTTTACTGATTACTATGACAGAAGAATCAACCACAGTATTTTTTTCTCTGTATTTTACAACTTCTTGACCCTGTAAATGTATACAGCGCAGGCTAATTTAATAAATATCTTGCGAGACTAATCCGTTGTAGACGACATCGTGGCGTGTGTTGGCGGAGCTTGTTGGGGTCCATTCTTTGTCTGCGTTTATTGCTCATGCCACATGGCCAATCAGCTACTGTATTGTTATTGAATATGTGGCACCGATAATTCTCAATGATGGCCGTCGTTCAGGGGCCGTCCATCGCACACTTAGACGTGCGCTATAGGAGAGACTGTCGTGACCGCATTCTGACCGCTCAACTGGAGGAAGAGCGTGCCCTGTAGGCGTCTACGTTCACAGAAATAGGCCACTACAGGATATTTTCGGATCTTTGTGCATCACCTGCTTGGTCACACCAGGCTAGTGTTCACCGTCAATTGCAGTGTGACCTCCGCCGTGTAACACGGGTGTCGTTTGAGGCCTCTGGAGTACGAGCGGCCAGGAAACCGGTAGGACATCACCGACAGCAATTCCTCTGGATTACCTTTTGCTTGTCGATACATGACAGCTTTTTCTACGGGCCAGCCACCAATAACCCAAACAGGACGCTGGCGAGGGCGCTGTATCCACCACTCTAATTGATCCTTCTGCTCCTTGTATTGCCCGTAATCGCGGTGAATTCTCCCAACTGCTGTGCAGCCACAAGCAGGAAAGCTTTGGTGGGCCATTCTCTGAACATGATGCGCGACGCAGGCTTCATCACCCGGGTGGCGTTCGCAATGAAATCCCCTAGCGCTCGGGAAATCTGGTTCCTTCCCTTCACTTTGGTATAGGTAATCATGCTCTTTGAGAACAAAAAACACAATCAGAAAAAAACTAGCCGAAATCCATGGCTGCACAATCGCCTCAGAGGAGTTCCGTGTCAGCTAAATTGAGGCACAGTCACTGATTGTTCCTATTGCTACTTTATGTTGAAAAGCTGCACGTCGAATATTTCATGCAACATCAAGAAATAAAGCAAAATTATCAAAGCTCACTGTGACGATCGAAACCAAAAGTTGATCGATTGATTGTAGTGCTTAACGCTCCGACGCAAGGCAGACGATGGGGCGCGCCGTAGTGGAGGGCTCCGGATTAATTTTGACCATGTGGGGATCTTTACCGTGCGCCGAAATCGCGTACATACGGGCGTTTTTGCTTTTAACCTACATCAGAAAAGCGGCCGCAGCGGCCGGGAATCGAACCCGCATCCTCGTGCTCAACAGCAAAATACCTTACCCGCTGGGCCACCGCGTCGGGTAAACCAAAAGTTTAAAACCTTTCCCGGGAACAGCAGAAATAATGCTTCAACGATTAGTTTTCTTATGTATCTTTTTCACAAACTACACTGTAATTGGTTTTACAAGCAAGCACATTCTTGTTAATTATTTAGTTTCATTGGGTTTTATGAAATTTTTGTGGTGCTTTGCAAATATATTGAGACGCTTTGGTCACGTGGTTATGAGAAGCTTGAACTGTAAGAACTGCAATTTCGCATGTTCGCCTTTGCTACACGATCACGCCCTTGTTTTCTGCTCCGTGACCAATTACTCTGACATACGCGTTTCTACAGGTGGATAATGCGTCATTCGATTTCGTCGAAAAGCACTTCGTTCCCGTTGCCCACGCCACGTTCGACAAAATGGTAAACGTCGCCTCGGCCAAGCAGACGCTTCTAGCCCTGGGGGCCGGCAACTTCCTAGACTACACTAGAACCTTCGTATTTGGAAGCCTCTTCTCTCAAGATGAGTAAGTTGAGTAAAGTACTCCTTACCGCGTTTTGAACCTTTACTTTTGTTTTTATTTCCCGATCTCCATTCGGTATCATGAAGTAGCAAATCCGACTTGTGGTTTTATTTCAACCTAGTCATTGGATATCCAGTTTCCTTGTATAGTTGACCTGCCAGGTATCATAATTGGCCTCACATACTAGGTTTCGTGAACATACCTACTGTTAGAAAAAATTACAGACGTAATGTTATTTCGTTCATCATTGCGTTCCCGTAAATTTTGTTCCGGTTGAGGTTGCCATACATCATAGCCTGTACAAAAATTTTCATTTTTGAGCCTGTGAACTGCCATCACAGAAAAAAGTGCACTAATAAAACACGGCAACAAGCAACAATCAAGGGAAGTGAACGTGCAAAAATGTTAGTATATTCTAAAATACTCCTTTAAACATTGTGCCTTTGTCGTACGACTGCTGAACGAAGAAAAAGACAGATGGTCGAAGCAGTATGTTCCACGAAGTGTGAACCACCGAATGCGCAACCCTCGATCGAAGCAGGTGCAGTGCAGTTATGCGCAATTATGCGTAGCGGCTCCAGAAGTCTGACGCATGATGGTTTCCTTCCTAATAATATTTAAGAACTATAAATGGGTAATATACTGTTTCATTGCTTGAAGTGGCTTCTTCTATTTGCTTGAAAGGTTTACGATTCTTCCCGATATCGAATGTTCTGTTTATCACTATACTACGCCACTGATGGACCACTGCTTATTTTAGCTGCGTTACGTTCACTGCTTGCTATGATAGCCGATGACCAGTTTTAATGCGATAGTTGGGATAAAACCACAATGCGTGACATTTTTAAGCCCCTCCACACTGTTGCGCTAACCTGAGACACATCGGGCGCATCAGAGCGTTTCGCTTTCGGTATGTCACAGGGAGTAGAACCCACGGGGGTGCTAGTGATTACAGGAGAGGTGCACCCCGTCTCATTACTTCTACAGCGCCTTGCTGCGTGGTGCCCCCAGCGTTGGTGGAACAGCTCCGACATGCGCATGCGTGTTGCAAGTCATATAGAGGGCGATAATATTTGCTCCAACCAGTGCACTGAATGACTACATCGACTACTACCAACAGGGTCGCGACGATGGTTCTGTAGTTCGGGAGGGCATTTATCTATTCAAGAAAAGAGATGCCACGATTGTCTCCATACAACCTACGCCTTTGTCACTGTGCCATGTTTGAGGGATTGAATCGTGCGTTCGCTCTTGTCAATCCGAATCCTAGGCAGCGCAGCACCTTGTACGTCTTAGTGGCCACGCTCAATAAGGAGTAGCGGGTTATCCCTATCTTGGGGAAACTGTGGCATACACGCGTTGTCGTCGTCGTTGCTGTCCAAGTGCGCTTAGGAAGCCTTTGCCTCCGCCACTGCCATTGCTGTAGGATGTTTTTTGCTGCTCTGCTTCGTGACCCGCAGCCGCCAGTGTTGGTGAATGGTTCCGTTCAGTATTTTCACAGCAGCGTAATCTTGATGTTTTGCATTCGTCCAGCCAAAGAAAAAGTAGGTTTGTTTACGCCTTTAAGAAAGCACAGTATGTGCTAAACGTCTTGCACCGAGCATTGTGCTGCCCGTAGACGTGGGTAGAAACAACGATCTCACACTTTAAAATGCTGCCTTGTACAATAATAGTGTTCAGTGAGCACATAACGGATATGAAACCAGGCATGAAAATGTTGACATCTATATTTGTACCGTTAGGTTGCGGTGATGATTCCCTAACAAATGCGTCTGAACTTGTGTTTTAGCGATGAAGACAGTCATATGTTACGGTAAGTAAACGTTGCAAATTTTAAACTGGTAGAGCAGTCTTCTAGGTTTGTTACGTACGGGCGTTATTTACTTATTAAACTTGCATATAATATTCTGCAAACATTGAAGGATACCGAAGTGTCTATCTTCATTTTGCGTTGCGATTGGCTAGTTATTGTGTTAGTATAATATATTTACACACATATACGCACATACACACACACAATGTTCTCCTTCTCAATCATACACTAAATGCATAATGCAGTACAAAGATTATGCGGGAAAATACCGTGAATTTTCCCGCAACAACGTTGAGGCAAGCAATATCAAGCATTCAGCTTTCAAGGTTTCATGGAAATGACAAGAAGGCTGATCCAATAAGATCGTTTAGGGTGCTTGCGTGTGCTCTCTCTTCTATGATGCCAGCAACAGAGAATGTGTCGTTACCGGAAAACAGAAAATGATGGCCGAAGACCTCTGCAGTTGGCAATCGCCCGTAATTACCTAAAATATTAACCCCGTGATGTTGAACCTGCCATAACGACTAGATATAAACTACCACGTTGTGAATGAGCATTGTGTTGTAAATATTTTCTGCTAGCGAAGGACATATGAGGCGTTATTTTCGAAACGAGCCAGATCCAAAAAACGAAATTAAGTCAGACAAAGCTGCAGTGACAAGAAAAGGACAGCGACTTTCGCATAAAAAAGAGGTGTCCAAAAATAGGTGAGATAACCCCCTGCAAACGTGTACGCAGGTCCTAGTCAGTAAGAAAAATTAGCCAGATTCTGCTGTTTCACAGATTAAAATGAGCCAAATTCATTCTCCCAATGGGAGTTTGCTGTGGGCTTGACTGTTGGGATGGTTTCAGGGGTGTTATCTGAAGTTTTTTTCTGTTTTGCTGTTTGGTGCTGGCTTGTCATAAATTCAGACCGCAATTAGGAGATCGGCGAAATATCTATCGCCAGTCGTCGAAGGCAAAGTGAACGAAATGAACGAAAGTGAACTAAATCAAACTGAGACGTAAAATACTCATTTCATCTCGTGTCGCCCGCCCTACCACGTAAGGTTGGTTATATTTATTTTTTACTCCTATATTTACGTTTTTATATCTTTACTAAATAGCCGCCGCTTACAAAGCCACGCAAATCCCCCCCCCCCCTCATGCAAATACACCCACTGAGGGTACGAATCACTTCATTCAGGTGAAGAATATAAGAGCGGCATTATTGTGAAGCGCTTTAGAAATTCACGGCAAGATAATAAAGAACTTGCTTACTTCGTGAGTGCCTTCAAGTGTGCTCAAGGAAGGTATCGTACGGAAAAATTCGAAAAGAGCTACTAATGGTGCCCAGAAGACTCACTTTTTTATGTATAGTGCTGATGTTTTTGAAGCCCTGTTGCATTGTGTAATGTCTTTTCCAACCAAAGTCCACCGTGCCGTTCTTGAACGTCAATTTAACTAAAGTTTTCATAAGAATGCCGCATCAGTTTGAGCGTTGCAATTCATGATGAGCCAACTCCAAACTTATCGTCGTAATATTGCTCAAATTCGCTGCATAATTTTTAATTACTTGTTCCCATAAACTTCTCCTAGCTAACATGTATTACATTAAATAATAGCTTCGGCAGCGCTGCATTTAGGTCCGTAACATACTTCCCCTTTTTTCTCAAATTTGCTCTAGCTGAATGTGGCTCATTTCGACAAAAAAAGCCTCATAAATGTGGGGCTAGAACGCCTGAAATACGCTGTTCGTAGAGTCCTGAAGCAGCTGTTTAACACGTAACACGTTATCTGAAGCTTCATAAACATGCTTTGAAACATATATTTTGTACCCACTTCGTAACAATGACCCTCCTTTTTAGACTTGAAGCTTGGTGGAACCCCCACGCCGTGCTGAGCAGCGTGATAGCACTAAATCTGATGCACACCACGTTGCTGCGCCACCTGTCCGGAGAGGCCACTGCCACCATCACCATGAACCTGCGTCTTTACAAAGAAGAGCAGGTAAGAGGAGTTTTGGGCATCTTCATTAGTATGAGACCTCCGAGTTTGGGCAGGCCCATAGGCCGTGTACGTCACCTCCCCGATTGTACTGCAGTGAGTAGAGTTTCCCTTACAAGCTTGATTAAATCAAGTTCGGAAATATGTTGCACTCTACTCGGGTAATTTTATTTCAAGCAAAGGCGCCTTGCATGATGACAGATCTCCAAGGTGCAGTAGCTCTGGGTTGCCCAGGCCGTCCCCTTCCTCGACGCAGGCCGACGCTTTATTGTGAGAATGGAGGTGGACAGCTTCGCTGCTTCTGCTTTCAGGTTAAACGGGGATTGTGGGTTGCCGGTGCGGTGCGCTGGCACATCCATGCAATGTTCAAGACAGTGCAATGAAGAGGGACTAATTGTGGGATCAAGAAGAGGGACAGGTAACGAGAATTTGTAATCAGATAACCAACTAGAATAGAAGATATCATAGATCGAACTAAGGAAAAGAAGTGGGCGTGGGCTTGCCATGTAGTGAGACAAACGACAACCGGTGGACCACGACGGTAGCAGAGCGGCTACGGAGAGATTGGGTTTAAAGAGGGGAAAGTCAATAAGTAGATGGAGGGATGAAATAAGAAAATTCTGAGGCAAGGAAGGGACGCGAACAGTGCAGGACAGGAGCAGGTGAAGGTTAGTAGAAAAGGCCTTCATCGTGCAGTGGACCTGAGTAGGCTGGAGAAGAAGAAGAAGAAGAAGAAGAAGAAGAAGAAGAAGAAGAAGAAGAAGAAGAAGAAGAAGAAGAAGAAGAAGAAGAAGAGGAAGAAGAAGAAGAAAAAAAACAAGGACAAAAAGAAAAAGAAGAAGAAAAAGAAGAAGAAGGAAAAGGAAACAAACAGAAAAAGAAACAGAAGAAGAAGAAGAAAGGAAGAAGAAAAAGAAAAAGAAGAAGAAAAGAAGAAAAAGGAAAATAAAAAGAAGAAGGAAAAGAAGAAGAAGAAAAGAAAAAGAAAAAGAAGAAGAACAAGAAGACGAGAAATAAAAGAAGAAGAAGAATAAAAAGAAGTAGTAGTAGACGAAGAAGAAGAAGAAGAAGGAAAAGAAGAAGAAGAAGAAAAGAAAAAGAAAAAGAAGAAGAACAAGAAGACGAGAAATAAAAGAAGAAGAAGAATAAAAAGAAGTAGTAGTAGACGAAGAAGAAGAAGAAGAAGAAGGAAAAGAAGAAGAAGAAGAAGAAGAAGGTGACAATGAGTAGGCGTGGATGTCATGCACAAGATCTGTATTCCTTTCGTTCGTAGCCACACTGTGCCAGCATAGCGGCGTGGCGGGAAGGAAGTAAAGTTGGTGTGAGTGTGTGATCCCATGAGTTACTCTGCTGGAAACGAGAACGTTGTTTATGAACACGAGCCACAGGGCGAGCCGCTTCTCGTCCCCTCCTAGAAGTGTGTCCTGGGTACTGACGACGTAAATTATAGGAAGGATGTGATGGTTCAAAAAAAGTGTCAGGCGAGAAGTTTAATCTGCCCAGACTGAAAGTTCATTAGAGGGCCGTAATTCGGCGCGGATAGAAATATACTTAGTTCGAGTGTGCTGTGGCGACGGCTTGTTCATCTGCCGGCTCTTTGAAAGTGCAGATTATGGTAGCCGTGAATCTTCGTGAAACCGATGGCTTGTACAGGGGGCGCGTGTAATGGGGTGTGTTTGTGTAGCAGCTGAAGGTAGAGGTGGTGAACGCCCAGTACACCCAGAGGTTGTGTACTGGACGTGGGCGGGGCTTCTCCGGGGTATACAGATACCACAGCATTGAGGCAGTGGGTTGTCGTAGCAGAGACGTTGTAGGTTGGCTGAGACGGGAGCAGTGAGTTTAGGCGTACAGCTGGGATATGCGCTGGGCTTCACAGAATTGTTCATACTTGTTTTTGTTGTAGCTAGAGCGCTGACGTGGTTGGAAGGAGTCAAGTCCGGTGTTGTAGGTTCGTCGTACGGTGGTGTTAAGTCGTTCGAGCTCAGCCTTCTTGAGATCAAAATAGGGGTATCTAATTAACTGGACTATCAGTAGTACGTGACGGCAAATGTTGCCCCAATTTTAAATGATATACCTGCAACATGCGCGGTGGAGTGAGGTTCTATTTGGTTAGTGAATTCTGAAAGAATGGGCCAAGGCTGTATGGTAGTCAATGAGCCGATGTGTTTCTTAAAATACGAATAGTGAGGATGCGCAGGGTCGTTACGTTGTTAACAGCCACTCAACCTTATTTTATAGTCTGTAAACGGGTCTGTATTATTGCCGTAAATACGCTTGTTCAAGGTGAGGAGGATGGATTTTTATGGAGCAAATAATGGGCGAAGCGCTTGTATTAACGTTTGGGCCATGGCGACGGCTGCCTGTAAAGCGTGGGGCCACAGTTCTCGAAGTTCGAGCTGGACGCCGCCGGGCGCCCCACACAAGACGTGCGGTCACGGGCGGTCGCCATTTTTCATGGTAATTTTTGTGAGCTCCTCATGGGGCGCAAGCCACCGCCCAAACGTGGACGACGGCAGCCGTTCCTCACGACGCGTACGCTCACGTGCACTCGACTGGGCTGAGTTTTCTGGTAACGCTCGACGGCGGATCTAAAACCTTAAGCAGTTCTGCGGGGAGGATCGCCGCCAGGGGGCCGACACAGGCGCCCGCGCCTCGTTTCGTCTCCCGCTTTTCGCCTTCTATACGCGATCACTCGACGTGCACGCGCTAGCCACCACCATCGATGGATTCCGAACCATCTCAGGAACCGACGGACACCACGCTTAGCCCACTCCGACCATCCGCAGCGACACAAGCCAACCGCGAAGTCTGCCAGCGTCACCGCCGCTGCTGGGCCTACCTTCAGGCCTAGCACGAGCGGCCGCTCTCCAGCCATGCCGCAGCAAGAACACCTGCTCGCGCCCTCCGCCACGCCACCGGAGCACGTGCAACACATGGCACCCGCCGCCTCCACTGAGATGGAAACGGGCTCCGACTCCCATAGTGAACCTACGCCTGCCGACGCCGGCGTCGATCTCCCGCCGCCAAGCACCAACCCGCCGCCCGCCACCTCAACCGAAGAAGACGCCGCTCAACAAATGGACTATGACCACCTCAGCGGCCGAACGTGCCCCCGCCCGAACCCCTGGATGGAGGTCATCTACGCACGCCGAAAGAAGCCGTCAACATCTACGCCCACGTCACCCCATGCCGCCGAGACGCCTCCTAAAGCGGCGCGTACCATACCACCCCCGCGCTTCCCGCCGACCCACTACCTCACTGTCGTCCGCCTACATGACGGCCTTCGTGTCGGCGACTGGTCGACCAGCGACCTAGCGCGAGGCCTCACCGCCTCAAGTAACATACCCGACTCGACCTTCCGCACCCTCGTCACCCTCCAAGCGCAACCCAACACCAACCTCATCGTGGCTAGTACTTCCGACCCCCATCTGGCCGACCGACTCTCCAGAATAACGGAACTAACTCTCCGCCAGATCACCTACGCTGTCACCGCCTACATGCAGCCCCCGCCAGGCACTGCACGTGGCGTAATTCACGGAGTCCCTGAGGGTCTCACTCAGGAGCAACTTATAGAACTCACGGCTACGAACCGCCCGTACCTCATCCATGCCCGCATTATGGGCAAAACCAGGTCCGCTCTCCTCACCTTCGCCGGAACCCGCATTCCTTACTATATTAAGTTTGACTGCGAAATGATCCGCTGCCGACCGTACCGCCGAGCCCTCCAAACCTGCTCATGTTGCGGCGATATCGGGCACCGCCAAGATGTCTGCCCGCATCCCGACAAGCCACGGTGCCACAGCTGCGGCACTCCCGATCCGACACCGCAACACACCTGCACTCCTCGCTGGAAGCTGTGCGACGGACCCCACCCAACGGCCCACCGCGACTGCCCCAAGCGCTACCGACCCACTTCTCCACCATCGAAGCAGCGCCCGCTTGACTTGACCAAGACCTCAATCCGACCGAGCACCGATGCCCACGAATTCCCGCCGCTCCCGCCACCGCAGGCATCACTCAACCAACACCCTACCGGGCCCCCCTGCCACAGGTGAGCTGGTCAGCTAAATCACTCGCGCCTCCCACTGCTCCTACACCACCACACCCTAACCCGTCTCACCCCTCTTCCTCCCCCGACCCACTCACCGCCGCCCTCAAAAAATTCCAACAACACTTACAAAAACAACTTAACGAACTTAAAAAACAAGTCGACACCCTCATGCGACTCCCCCCTCCCCAGCCCATCCCTCCACCCCTCTCCGAGGACCGCATCATCGAACGTGTAACTGAAATTGTCAGTGCACGCATGGCCGCCCAAATTGAAGATGCCCTAGCAAAAGTTTTAAACGCCCAAGCCCAAACCCATGCTCCTCTCGTCAAGAGCTTCCAACTTCTCACAGAACGCCAAGCCAAATTCGAACTCGCCCTCCAACGCAACCCGGACAGCCTGTCCCTTTCCACTGATAGTCCCCCCAAGAAACCCAAGCAACACCCGTATCATGCCTGACATCCCCATTGACACCATAACTGTCTATCAATGGAACTGCCGCTCGTTCAATAGCAAACGTCATCAACTCTCCCTCTTCACCCAAAACGACCCCCCCGATGCCCTGCAAGAAACCAACACCTCCACCCCCCGCCTATCACAATACAACGCCTTCACGCAAGATCCCCAATCACGCACGGCCATCCTCGTTCATAACTCACACCCGGCACAACCGCACCGCCTCAGCCAAACCATCCCCCACACCTTCGTCGAAATCATCTCGACTCGCCCCACACGCCCGAGCGTATACATCCTCAACATCTACAGCCCCCCTAACGACCACCTCAAGACCATAGAAACCCTCTTTCAAGAAGCGGTACAGATAGCTGGATCCCACCCCCTTCTTGTCCTTGGTGACTTCACTGCCCCTCACGTGACTTGAGGCTACCGCTACGCCTCAAAGAAGGGTACCGCGCTGCTCCCGGCCAGCCAAAATCGTCACCTCGTCCTCCGAAACGACCTAACCGTCCCGACTAGAACCGGCAATAGCGTTAGCCGTGACACTATACCCGATCTGACCTTCACCAGACACTGCCCCACAGCCCAGTGGCACCGGCTTGACGAAAACCTCGGCAGCGATCATTTTCTCATAACTCTCCGCGTACCCTTCGTTCACAAACCCCTCCACAGAGGCACCGCACACCTCCCGAACTGGCCCAAACTTCGCAAGGATCCCACCTCCTTACCACCCATTGGCGACAACCTGGACGACTGGGCACAGGCCCTAGAACAGAGGGTTTGCGCCCACACTCAATCTATAGCCCTCACAGACGCCACGCCGGCGGCTGATCCACACCTCCTCCACATGTGGGGTGCCCGTCGGGGCCTTTCTAAAAGATGGAAGCGCCAGCGCCACAACCACACCCTCAGGAAACGTATAGCCCGCCTGAACCAAGAGATCCAAACGTACTCCAGCCAGCTTCACAACCAAAACTGGCGGGACTACTGCACCCGCCTGCAAGGCACCCTCCACACCCGCAAGACCTGGCACCTCCTCCGCTCCCTCCTGGACAACCACTCTACTCAACGTCAATCAATGCACCGCATCCATTAACTCATCCGCAACCATTCGCAACCCCCTCGCGAGCTTCTCCGCACCATCAGGCAGCATCTCTTTGGTGATCCGGTCACTCATCCCCCTGCCCCAAACCTTCAATACACCGGACCCCCCAACGCCGACATGGACCTCCCCTTCACCATTACCGAACTCCACGCCATTCTTGCCCGCCTCACCCGCAACACCACCCCGGGCAGAGACCACATTAGCTATAGAACTGTCCGCAACCTCCCGGGCGACACCCTTGAAGACCTCCTCACCTATTACAACAGCAACTGGGAAGCCGGCACGTACCCCTCACAGTGGCGCCACTCAGACATCACCCTTATCCCCAAGCCCAACAAACCAGTCTCCGCCACCACCCTCCGACCCATCGCCCTCACCTCCTGCCTCGGCAAGATCTATGAACACCTAGTTCACCAGCGCCTCTCCACCTACCTCGAAGACCGTAACCTGTACCCCCTTACCATGTTCGGTTTCCGCCAACATCTCTCCACCCAAGACGTCCTAATACAAATAAAAGAACAGCTCCTTGACCACCTCAGCCGCGACACCCCCAAAACACTCCTCACCCTCGATGCCAAAGGGGCCTTCGACAACGTTACGCACCAAGCCATCCTCGATAACCTCAATCACACCGGTTGCGGCCACCGCGCCTACCAATTCGTCTCTGCGTTCCTGCGGGACCGCACTGCCACCCTCCGGCTCGGCCCTATCCAATCCCCTACCTTCAACACCCCTGCCAAAGGCACACCGCAAGGCTCCGTTATTTCCCCCTTACTCTTTAACATCGCCCTCCTCCACCTCCCCAGTCTCCTGAATGCCATCCTCGGTATCCACCATGCGCTTTATGCCGATGACCTGACTATATGGACTACCAGTGGCTCCAGCGGCGCGCAACAAGACGCCCTCCAGCAAGCCATCGACACCACTGTCGCCTACCTCCACCACAGAGGCCTAACCGTCGAACCAAGCAAGTCTGCCCTCCTCGTTCTCCGAGCCCGCACCCGCGACCGCCCCCCATAGCCCACCCCGGACCCACAAGTGACCATCCACGGCTCACCCATTCCCCAAGTCACCACCCTTCGGGTACTCGGCGTTCCTTTCCACTACGACGGCTCCGGCGCAATTCTTCTCCCACAGCTCCACAGAACAATCACCCAACTTACGCACCTCATTCGGCGCATCCGCGGCTGCACCTACGGCCTCAAAGAATCCGACACCTGCAAACTCGTTCAAGCCCTCCTCATCAGTCGCCTTACATACTGCTGCCCTTTCGTCGACCTCAAGACACAGGAAGCTAACAAGCTGGACGCTCTGATCCGCAAGACCTACAAATCAGCCTTAGACCTCCCTACCTACACGTCCAACACACGCCTTCTCCAGCTTGGCCTCCACAATACCCTCACAGAAATCTTGGAAGCCCAACGCACTTCCCACCTGCACCGACTCTCCCTCACACCGGCTGGTCGACGGGTACTTCAGGTCATCGGACGCACGGCCCCTGCCACCCCACACGCGCCCCAACGTATTCCCCTCTCCATTCGTCAACGCATCCACGTCCCTCCCGTCCCCAAGCATATGCACCCCATCTACAACCAAGGCCGCCGCAACGCCCGCGTCCGATTCCTCGAAAAACGCTACGGCTCGGATCCCAACACCCGCTATACCGACATAGCGCAGTCCTCAACCCACCTCAGCACCACCATCGCAGTCCTCAACAACGAGGGCCGCCTCCCCACCGCGGCCTCCTACCGCCACATCCCCACGCTCACCGTCGAGTCCCTCGCCATCGCCCACGCTGCCCTGACCCACTGCCACCAACCCTACCTGACCATAATAACCGACTCGCAGCAAGCCTGCCGCCTCTGCCAAGCCGGCCTCGCCCCGCCAGCAGCCATTCACATCCTTCAACGCCTCCCTGAAGACATTGACCTCTCCATTATCTGGACCTCCGGCCACTCCGGCCTGGCAGGGAATGAAGCGGCCCACGCCGCAGCCCGCGCACTCATTACCCGCGCACTTCCCTCGCCTAGCCTCGACCAAATAACTCCCCCACCCCCCGACCCAGCAGCCCTGACACCTCTCGACCCCACGTACAACTCCATCCTCTCCCACCGCACTAACTCCCGACGGCGATACCCGCCCCTCCACCCTTCCCTCACCGCCCAACAGGCCTACATCCTCCGCCGACTACAGACCGAAACCTACTTTAACCACGTCATTCTATACCACATTTCCCCTTCTCTCTTTCCACCCGACTGCCCACATTGTCACATCCCTCTCAACACCTACCACCTCGTCTTCTCCTGCCCCCAACACCCACATCCCCACCCCTCCCCTTCCCCTGAGCAGTGGGAGTCCGAGCTGACCAGCTCCGCACCGGAGCGCCAGGTCGCCCTGGTGCGGCGCGCACTGGAAGCAGCCCGGACAAGAGGTCTCCTGGACTTAGGAGGCTAACCACGCCCTTATACCCCTTCCCTTTAAGCTCAATAAACGTTTTGCCACCACCACCACCACCACCACCATGTAGCCGGCCAGTATTTCTTACTATTCTTGCTAAGGAGGCACAGGATCACTCCATTGAGTTGTAGAATATCCTGCATGGACAGATATTTGCGCAACCCATGAATTGCATAAAAACCGTGGTCATTCTCCCCTTCGCAGAGGGAGACGCGATTCTGGGCCATTTTTTAGGGGCGAAGCTCCTAAAGCCATGAGTCTGTCCGTCCCTTGTGTCCCGTGGTACGTGACCGCCGCATGCTTTCGGAGATGTCGCAAAGTGGGCCGCGTTGCACGCGCAAGAACCGGCTGCAACCGGCAGCGCAAACTCGGCACCGGGAGCGCGAGCTTGTCTGTGTTCGCCAACGGAGGCGCGAGCGCACGTGCACTGCGAGGGGAAGATCACGCAAGAGATAACGCCACGAACGCAGGCAGTCGTTCTCGGAGATCGAACGAGACGCAAGGACCTTTGCTCGTTTCCTCTCGTCTTGTTCGGGCACAAGTTCGCCTTAAATAAAAGTACTTTCTTTACCGTTGTGTCCCATCCTACGTGACAAATTGTGGTGGAGGTGCGGGGTAGTCCTCGATGGCGCGGGGTCTTTCACCAGGTCTGGGCCTGGGAGCATTGACTCCGAAAATAAAAGTTGATTTGTACAATGTACGCACACAGTCTTACGTCTTTCTTAATGATGTAATGGGCGAACTTTCACGGGAGAGTTACGGTTACCGATGATCTCCCCCTCTCGAGCTTCGCCCCACTTATCATCATTCATTCCGTGGATATGGCGTGATTTTTTCATGAGACTGAGAACGCATAAGGCATGAAGAATTGGCGGTGGTTATTGGTGTTTTCTTGCTCGCAAGTTCTGGATATGATTTTGAATTTTGCATCGTACCATGGCGAGGATCGATATGCGTTGTTTAGCAATTTTCCTTGTATGTTAGTGGGTGTTCGAAGACACGCCATTGAAGTTGTGAAAGAGATTGTTGTTCTACGGCCTCTGCCAGCAGAAACTGCGTTTTCGTTGTGGTTATAGACTGCAGCTTCAGTTTCGACCAGGGTTAAGAATTTGCCGATCTTGATGTTGCAAAGGTACATCTATATGGTCTCAGAAGCGCCGCGGAAGTTGACGGGCAGGAGTCCTACCAGGAGGGCCTATTCTGTATGAATATGTGTGAATATTGACGGTGGACCACTCTAACACAGGTCCCATGCGCACCCACAGTTACTGCATGTTGCTTAGAGACCATAAGTCCTTGACAAATTTACGGGCTTCATTTTTCTTCCGCTAATCACAGAGTGTGGTGGGGCCATTGCTGGACTTCTCCAAGGTAGCGCGACGGGACACCCTGACCATCGTCCTGCCGATGTTCCTGCGGGCCGTGTTTATTCCTCTCGGCACTGCGTTCAGCCTAGCTCCAGTGGCGCTTCAACCTTGCTCAGAGCGACTCAGTGGCGTGCTCACACTCCAGCTTATGACCGGAGTGCGGCCTGCGCTGTTCTGGGCCTCTAACCTTACCTTCGACCTGGTCATCTACGGCCTCACGTGGGCCCTGGTAGGGTTAATAGTCAACTTCCACCACGACCTGGCAGCCACAACAAACGGTAAGCCAAAAAGCAATTACTTTCAACTTTTTATACCATAGACCGTAGTAAAAAGAATAAAAAATGGTAAGCTAACTATGCAAATGGAGGGAAGTTCACAAAAGTGGATATTCACGATTACTTACAACGGCTGTACCTTTTGAATTTGAGAAATTCTGGCGGATATGCTGCACTTATATATGGTGGGCCTTTGGTTGTTTGCATGTATATAGCTTCTTATCGTCTAGGCCTCGCTATCAGTCATTAAGCGGTAATGAACGGCGGCACTAGGTTGCGTTTTATGTCGTGCCAGCACCAAGCAGGTATATATAGTGTTAATTATCGTGCCGTTTTACTACTGATCAATTCCGCCGATGCTGCTGAAAAGCATCGAACTTGCTTCCCATTTTGTGCAGGATAGGGCTGTTAGGAGTACTCTCGTTGTGGCGCAGCCGAAAGCGCAGCAGTTACCTTCAGTATAACAAAATAGGTGTTGCATAAGAAAGATATGTTGCAATGAACCTTTTCCAAGTGCTTTATCTGCGCATGCGCTCGGAGGCGCTGTTACTACTTTTGTGGGCTCGGTGTTATTTGACACACGCACACGCACACAAACACGCGCACAAACACGCGCACGCGCAGGCAACGCACACGCACACGCACGCTCACAAACGCACACGCACGCGCGAACGCGCACACGGGCACGCATACGCGCACAAATGTACTCTCACTCGCAAATGCAGTCGCACTCGCACGCACGCATGCACACACACGCAAACGCAAACGCACTCGCACACGCACAAGCACACGCACACATCACAGCCAAAAAGAGGAACCCCAAGAGATAATGGAGGCAGACGACAACGCACGTGCTGGTGATTGTTGTGTTACCTTTCCCTCCCCGTCAATCAAGGAAAAAGACTTTGTGTTTTCCGAGTCAATCTGTCGCCTTGTCTAGACAATGTAAAAACCGGTGAGAGGGGTCCCAAATGTATGGTAAGGTACTGCGGAAGAGAATGTTTGGGTGTACGTATGCTTTTTTTGTTATGAGTATACTTGCCTAGGAACGTTATAAAAAGTGTGATATCTACATAAAATTATCTGAAACTTAAACTTTGTGTTCTGTGGTCAGTGTCTTCGTTTTTTTTTGAGCAAGTGAATGGACAACATGAAATACTTACACCGTGTTATGAAATAAATATTTCCCTCCTATGCGAGCTCGTACTTTGCGGAATTCGTTGTGGCAGAGTAAACCACACAGGTAAAGTAAAAAGAAGGGTTCCGGGACTTGAAAAATGCAGCTGCAATTTTAATGCTGCGTTCACGTCGAAATGGTATACTGGGTTATCGCATTATAATGCGTAACAATAGATTAATTTTCAGGTTACCGGGCGGAGTTGACCAGAGCCGTGTTTAAAGGAGCCCAACGCCGTTGTATATTTTATGTTTTATTTGATGCGGCTTCGGAGATAGCGAGGAAAAGTCTCTTTCTCCATCTTTTGGTTTTGTTCTGTTTCTACGTCACCTCTCGTCGAAACCGCTTTTGTCAAACTAGACAGAGAATTTTTCCTTGTATTCTTGTTACTCTGCTTAAAAGTGCTCGATACGGCTTGGGACAGTATTTTATGAATCTTTACTTTTAAAATGGGTGTCACGGAGCCCACGACGCACATTTTAACCCGGATTTTTATTTGGTTTTAAAAAGCACTTCGAAATTAGTTTTTGGTGAAAAAAAAACGCTTTTATTATTTTTGATGCCCCGGTGTCCTAAAATACTGCCTAAGGTTATGTCTGCGCTAAGACATGTGGTGCATGAACCTTGCCTCTGGTGGGAATAATAGTCTGGAAGGTTTTGCCAACATGTATAGCTTCTCGAGGCTTGTTGCTACGAGAGGCACACGGAGAACGCTGATGGGTTTTCGCAGCATTTGTAACCACGCATTTTCAAATGGCTCAATTTAACCATCGTAAATCTCCCTCTGCTTGCCACGTCTGACGTGCTGATGAAACATTGAGAAAGGATAGAACACATGTGCTGGAACTTTCGTGACGCCTGGTGGCAAAATAAATGGACCAATATTGGCTCTTGGGTTCTCCATATGTGCACACCTGTATTTGAAGTGTAGGCCGAATAAAGTTTTAATACAATTACTGTTTATAGAAGCTTATAAAAAGATGCTCGACAACGTCCTATCACTCTCGTCCTTGTATATGGTTGAACGAGAACCGCAATGTTTTTGTACGTCAGATATGGCACGGTGATAGCGGAGCCGCAAAGTACAATGGTGCTGTTAAGCCAGGAAACCTAACTTTATCTTAAGTGATATGCCTGATAGTTATTGAGAAGTTCGCTCGCTGTATCGTTTGAATATTTTCAGCCTCAGTGAGCGATTGTGGCGGTTATTTCAGCAATATGTCGTGCGCCGCTTTTCTTTCCAGCGGCAATGCTCGCTATCATACTGGCGTTCTCGGTTCCGGGCATATGCATGGCGTACCTGATCGCATCCTTTGTGAGGAGTCCCACGCTGGCTTTTACGCTCACGGCTCTTGTAATCTTCTTTGGCGGTGAGTTGGAAGCGCTGTTATTGCATCAGTGAGAGCTTCGAACGCGTCCCTGTTAACTGAGGCGAACCTCTCGGTCGTTTCAGCCTGTTGCGTTAAATTAAAATCTGTAGCACATAGCACAGTTTGCACGGTTGGTCAAAATACCAGAGAAAATATAATAAGCGGCCATCTGTGAACATATAGGTTTGAACGCCGATGCTCCATCACTATAATAAGATGCACTAGTCTACCACATGCCATCGACAATCACATGTCAAAATTTTATCCTTGAAAAGAATACTCAGATATTGAAGCACGGGACTATGGCTTATAGCATGTTTGGTTGCTGTTTTGTGCCATGACTTCTCGGAGGCTTCTCTAGGATTTGGCACGCGAGGCTAGAACCACGAGCCCGACTAAATTCCAACACATCCTTTCCCTCCCCAACATACCGGTGTCTGTCTCAGTGATGATGATGATCGTTGGATGTTTATGGCGCAAGGCCAACTGGGGCAAAGAGCGCCAAAAGAATAGTCGATGATAGGGGTGAAACCTTAAACACTAACTAAAATCAGCAAAAACAAAACTAAAATCACAACACGACAATGAGCATGGCTGGTGTATAGGGCCAGATTTCATGATGCGTGATAGGAAATGAGGTTTAAAAACTTGACGTCGGACAAATACTCAAACACACGTTTCACGGAAACAATGGCATCATCACCTAGGAAAAACGATGGATGTAGGGGAATATGTTGTCTGTAGAGTTCTCTGAAGTGTTTGTGTCGTGTTGTGTGAAGTGCCTTGCATGTGATTAGTATGTGTACTACGGATAGGGCCTCTCCGCACCTGCTGCACTGGGGTCTAGGAGATCCCGTCAGCAGATACGAGTGAGTTGCATGCGTGTGCCCCATCCGTAGCCTACCCAAGGCGACTTCCGTGTGTCTGTTGCGTGAGTCAGCTGTGTACCGTCCCAAGTGTGGCTTTATTACATGTAGTTTGTTGTTTGTCTGTTCGTCCCAGTGTGTTTGCCATGTTCTGCGCAGGTGTTGTCTTATGTGTGGCTTGAGGTCTGTGTACGGTACGGTTGTTATGTCTACAGTGTTCCTGAGTGCAGCAGCAGCTGCCCTCTCGTCTGCCAACTCATTCCCAGCGATCCCAGCGTGTCCTGGAACCCAGCAGAGGAGCAGCTGATGCTTCTTTGCATACACAGACATGATAATGTTAAATACAAGATTAACTATGTGGTTTTTGGGGGGTGTATGCGATGACAGTGCGCGAACAACACTCAAGGAATCTGTGTAGATGATAGACTTTGGAATTTGATTTTCAAGTATGTGCCGTACAATCAGCAAAATCCCATACGCCTCTGCTGAAAAAATTGTCGTGTGGACGCTCATGGTTCTGGCTGCACAGAAATTCGGACCATGAGCAGCGCAGGAGACCATAGTGGAGGTTTTAGACGCGTCACTGTAAAATTCTGCAAGTGGGTATTTAAACTGCAGAGACAGAAAGTGCTGCAGTATTGCAGCTCGCGGTACCCGATTTTTGTCAAGTTTCATAAAAGAAAGGTCGGAGGACACAGGACGAACTTTCCAAGGAGGTAAAATGTTTAAAGAGGATGACCTGTACACATCTAAAAACGAAGCGCTCAGATCCGAGGCTCGCTCTCTCACTCTAAGTGAAAAGGGCAGAGGAACGGATGGGCGATTTACAAAAAGAACAGATGTGGATGTGTCGTTAAAAACGGGATAAAAAGGATGGTTATTCAGCGATGAAATTTTAAACGCATAAAGTAAGTCCATGTACGTCCGTTGGTTCTCAAGGCTCCACTTATTACACTCGGCATACAGACTCTCGACAGGGCTCGTGCGAAAAGCACCCGACGCAAGCCGTAGCCCCAAGTGTAGCACTGGGTCAAGCATTCGCAACGCTGTTTTGGACGCCGACCCATATACCACACTACCATAGTCTAAACGAGACCCAACCAAAGCAGTATAGAGCCGTAGTAGGAGTTCTTTGTCGGAACCATACGATTGATGGGAGAGAACCTTAAGTATATTCATTGTTTTCAGACATTTATGTTTAAGTTTCTTGATGTGTGGAATGAATGTGAGTTTCTGGTCAAACACAACACCTAAGAACTTGTGCTCCTTGTTCACAGGAAGCGACACGCCATTCAGAGTAATGTCTGGGTCCGGATGGACCCCGCGCTTCCTGGAGAACACAACGCAGGAGCTTTTTGCAGGATTCAATTTAAACCCATTCTCGTTTGCCCAGCCGGCAAGCTTCTTGACACCAAGCTGGACTTGACGTTCGCATATTGACATATTACATGATTTAAAAGATATTTGCACATCGTCTACATACATAGAATAAGAGATTGTTGGTGGCAGTGCCTTTCCAAGAGAGTTCATCTTTACGATAAAGAGAGTGCAACTCAAAACGCCTCCTTGCGGCACGCCATTTTCTTGGACGTGAACCTTTGAAAGTGCACAACCAACTCTTACTCTGAACGCTCTGTCCGACAAATAACTAACAAGGGTGTTCAACATATTACCCGAAACACCGAATGACCTGAGATCACTAAGGATCCCATAACGCCAAGCGGTGTCGTAGGCCTTCTCGAGGTCGAAAAAGACAGTTAAGCAGTACTGCTTATGCACGAAGGCATCCTTGATGTATGAGTCAAGTGCAACCAGTTGATCGTTCGTCGATCGCCCCACCCTAAAGCCTGCCTGGCAGCTCTCGAGAAGACCATTGTACTCGAGGAAGTACACAAGCCTGCGATTGATCATCTTCTCGAAGAGCTTGCACAGGCAGCTCGTCAGGGCTATTGGACGGTAACTTGAGGGGGACGACGGGTCCTTTCCCTCCTTCAAGAAAGCCACTACAATGGCCTCCCTCCAAGAGTGTGGAATGTGCCCCGAAAGCCATATTTTATTATATAGATGTAGAAGTGCTTCAAGTGTGTCTGCATGTAGATGTTGTATCATTGTGTATGTAATGTTGTCTGGGCCTGGAGCTGAGGGTTTACACGTGCTCAGAGCAGCCCTCAGCTCATGTAGTGAAAACAGAGAGTTGTAAGAAGTCTGTGATTTGTTGTTGTCGTGTAGGGACTTCTTTTCACAAGAGGCTTTATACTTCAGGAAAGTGTTCGTGTAGTGTGCTGAACTGGACACGTGTTGGAAGTGTTGTGCGAGTGTGTCAGCCTGGTCTTCCAGTGTGTCCCCTGTTGTACTGACCAGGGGCAGGCTGTGTGTATGTTGTCCTTTGAGTTTGCGTATACGCGTCCATACCTTGCGTGTGTCTGTGTATGAGTTTATAGATGTTATGAATGAGCGCCAACTCTCTCGTTTTGCTTCACGGCGCACACGTTTTCCTAACGCCTTGGCCCGTTTGAACAAAATGAGGTTACCCGACGTGGGGTACCGACGAAGGACACCCCACGCCTTGTTCTGGGCCTCTCGCGCCCGCCTACAGTCCTCATTCCACCACGGCCTCCGCTGGTTGCGCGGGGCACCAGAGGCGTGGGGAATAGACTTTTCGGCGGCGTCGAGGATGTGCGCCGTGAGGAGTTGTGCGGCTTCATCTACGTGTAGGTGTGCTATGGATGTGTGGTGTAGTTTCGATGTCTCTGTAAATGTGTTCCAGTTAGCTCGTGCTTCATTGAACCTATTATGGGAAGATGAACTGCTTGGGCCTTTACCTATATATCTAAGTGAGGTGGGGAAGTGGTCACTACCATATGGGTCAGTTCCCACACCCCACTCGTGAAGAGGAAAGAGAACTGCGGAGCCAATAGCCAAGTCAAGACATGAGTATGTGTTGTGTCCTATGTTATGATATGTAGGCTGTTTATTGTTGAAAAGGCATGCTCCAGAAGATGTCAGGAATTTCTCTATCAGGCGACCTCGGGCATCCGTTCTGGAAGAGCCCCAAAGAGAGTTGTGAGCATTAAGGTCGCCTGTTAGAATGTATGGTTCGGGCAGCTGGTCTACCAGCGCCTCGAAGTCGGAGCTCGTAAGTGCAACATCAGGAGGAATGTATATGGAGCATACCGTTATTAATCTATTAAATATTATTGTGCGGACGGCTACAGCCTCAAGGACGGTGTTCAAGGTGACAGGGTGGCATGCTAAGGATTTGCGGGTGATTATGGCAACACCGCCAGAAGAGTGTGTGCAGCCATCCCTGTCTTTCCTGTATACCATGTAACTATTCAAGAAATTTGTGTGTTTGGAATTCAGATGTGTTTCCTGGACACACATTATACTTGGCTGATTGGCATGCAGAATCTCATAAACGTCGTCAAGATTATTCAGAAGGCCTCTGCAGTTCCATTGAACAATATTTTCTCTTCCCATTATTATGTGTTCAGAGCTACTGGAGTGTGACTATTTATGTAGGGTCTTTCGGGGCTTGCACTCTTGGAAGGGGTTTTCTGACCTTCTCTACTGACCTGGACGTCGCAGCCCGTTCCTTCCGCTGCGATGAAAGCCGGAAGGGCTCGACGTCCATGTCGTCATCTGAAGGCAAGGGGGTGGCCAGCGGACTGGGCCCCCTTGACATGGTACCCTTTCGGGTGTTCTTTGCCTGCGCTGCCAGTGCCGAAGGCGTGGGGAGCACCACAGGTGGCACAGGCAGTGAGGCGGGGGAGGGGGTCGCTGCGACTGCCTCCGGTGGAGAGGGGGAAACGGTGGGTGCAGCAGCATCCCCACCGGACGTGGATGCCCCCACAGCCGCTGCTGACTTAGCAGGCGGTGCGGAGGCGGGTTGGGCTGCAAGAGGCAACCCAGGGGGGGGCGGAGGCGGGACCAAGTCCGACTCTCGGTACTGGGTCCCCGCCGAAACCAGACGCCGCTCCGCCCCCCGGCGAGCCGCGTCGGCGTACCTGCCCAGGGGGAAAGAGGCGAACCTCTTTCGCGCCTCTGGGAAGGTGATGTTCTCGTTTACTTTCAAGGCGATGATCTGTTTTTCTTGTTTGAATTTTTCGCAGCTCCTGGAATAGGCAGCGTGCGGTCCCTGGCAGTTCGCACAGGTGAAGCTCTCGGATTCGCAATTGTCGGTTAGGTGATCGTGTGCTGCACATTTTGCGCACGTCGGCTTACCACGGCAAGAGGTTGTGCCGTGCCCAAACCGCTGACACTTGAAGCAGCGGCGTGGGTTTGGCACGTAGGGTCGGACCGGACATCTCATGAAGCCTGCATTGACCGACTCAGGAAGTGTTGAGCGGTCAAACGTCAAGATGATGTGTTTGGTAGGTATAATTTGATCGTTTCGGCGTATCGTGATTCGCCGCACTGCTGTCACGCCCTGATCGCGAAGGCCGTCAAGCAGATCTGCTTCAGTCTCATTTATTAGATCTCTATCAGAGATGACGCCCTGGCAGCTATTCAGACTGCGATGGGGCGTGATCTTGATATCAACATCGACCATGCGCGTTTGCTTCAAGAGGTTACAGGATTGTTGTTTGTTTTGGACTTCTATTAGGACTTCTCCGGTTGTGAGCTTTTTAGCCTTGAACGATTTGCCTACAACGCTTTCAAGAAACTTGGAAATGAGAAAGACAGACTGGGAAGTGATGGGTTTTGATTTATCTAGGGATTCCATTACCAGGAAGCGCGAGAAATTATCGGGCTTTGGAATGGAGATCGAAGACAAAGGAGGAAAAGATACTTCGGTGCGGCCCCTTTTCAGGGACCGATCACGTTTGGGGGGGGGTTTAGAAAATGCCATATGACACATTGGAAAGCAGGGAGACGGGGGTACTTTCTTCTTTGACCTTACCCTGGTAGTCAAAGAGGTCCCGGAGCTCCCTGCCTGGTGAACAGACAGGGAGCCCATCCGCCGGAGCTTGACCTGGGCTCCGACGGCCACCGTTCGTGGTTTCTAACCCTTCACCTATAAACACATTGCCACGGTTGGATCCAGCGTATGTTTGGGGGCTCGGGGTCCGCGGTATCGCCAGTACCGTCACCAAGATTGCTCAAGGTGCCCCGTGCGGGGTGTCTGTCTCAGTCCCTTCCTAATAAAGATTCTGCTCTGTCTGTCTGCCGGGGGCTTTGAAAAAAAAACCAGGACCTCTTGGATTATTTTTCAAATGTTAAACTGGGCATCTCTTTATATAGGAACATTATAATTTGAAAATGAGCAATGCAGGCCAAGTGTCAATAAAATGCATAGCACTTTCCTTCACTATGAAGACACTTCTTGGTTTTTCCCATTCCGCAGAAAAACGGCTCGGCTGTATTGAGCTTCCTCGTGTTTACACCAGAGCCCATTTTTATGTAAAGAAATGCATAAGTAAACAACGGGTATAAATATATTTTTTGAAAGGTTATCAGAGGTTTTAAAGGTTTATTCAATTCGCAAATTTTTTTTACATACATCCGTACATACAGACGAGAGTCCCAAAGCCATAAGGCTGAAACGGGACTCTCGGTAGTTCATTACTAAGGTACCATGTAATCGCAGCGAAGAGAAATGACCATGTTCAAATAACTAAGGAAATATATGCAACACTTGCAACATTAGCACTTTGAACAATTCGATTTGACAAGTCTATTAAGTTGATTTGCAATCCCTACTACGACGTTAACAACAACTACAAAAAAACTCCCAAGCATTTCCCCGAGGGTGAACATGGTTAAGTGCGAATGCACGGGGTGATGCTATGAGGGGGAGTAAAGTTAAAATCCGTTGGCATTCGCCCGTGAGCGCGCGCGAGCCGACCCACGGAGGTCTGGCAGTTTATCGCTGCATATATAGGGCGGTACGCCGCGCCGAGCGCGCCGAGCCAGGTGGCTGAGAGAGGAGGCGAGCGCAAGGGGAGAGGGACAGCGGCGCACGGCCGCTGCAGCCGAGCGAGGGGGAGAGGAGAGAGTGTGACGTCACGGTGGAGAGAGAGGCGCGCGGCAGCTGCTGGGGAGAGGAGGCGCGCTGTGACGTCATACCATGACGTCACGGCGCGAGGAGCGGTGCGGGGAGCGGCGCGCACCCGCGCAGCCACGGCGAGGAGGCGGAGCGAGCGCGGTCACGTGGTGAAGTGACGTCACCGCGCCGTTGCTACCGACGCTCTTCTCCGCTCCACGCCGTTGCTAGGGAGAGGAGGACTGCGGACGCCGCCGCCGCCGCCGCCGGCGGCGGTGGAAGGTTTGGGGTCGCTTATAAAGTGCATTCGCACTTAAAAATTCTCACCATTCAGTAAAGGACATTGAACGCGTCGTCTTTTTTATTATATACCAGGGAAAAAAGTTTGAGCAAGTACACAGGTGAAAACAAAATAGGAAAAACAGCGAATTGCACACCAAAAGGAATACCTTCACTGCTGTTTTAAATACAAGTAATGCCATTGATGATCTTACAGTAAGAGGCAGGCTGTTCCAGATTTGAATAGCAGGGAAGTGGGCACTTTTTTCCCGTAATTTGTATGAACAATGGGGTTTAAAAATTATTACGGGAGGCAATTAAACGTTGTGGGTTTTACATTGCATACAGAATGAACGTCTATGAACTGAAAAGGAAGCTGATTGTTCAGAAGCCTAAATAGCACGATCGCAAGGCTATACCTAAATAAGTGATCAATGGTTAAGATACCTAACTTGTTACGTAGTAACGAAAAATCAGCACTAAAATGTCTGGTGGTAATCACACGCATCGCTTGGTTTTGCATAAGCTTTATCTATTTTAAGTGACATTGATAAATGTTTCCCCACGCAATGATGCCATAGGTAATGTCACTCTGTATAAAGAAGAAATATAGTGCTAGCAGTGCGGAAGACGAAAAGAAATGCCGGGGTTTAATGAGCGCACGATTTCCAAATCGAGTGTTTTTTTTTAAATGGTTGTTATGAAGATGAAACTTAAGGTGAGTATCAAGAGGTATACCGAGAAATGTTGCAGTATCACAAGCAGGAATAGAATTTTCACCAAGTGTTAACGAGGGAATCTGGGTTACGACCTTCTGACTTGAACCGAAAATCATGAATTTAGATTTGATAGGATTAATTACCAATTGGTTCTTTTTACACGAATCTACAACATTACAGAGAGCGACGTTAAGTTTAGATGTTAAAGGGTGTTAAAGATGTTATTTAAAGATTTTATTTAAAGGGTGTTAAGGATGGTAATTATTTCTATCAAATCTAAATACATGATTTTCAGTTCAAGTCAGAAGGTCGTAACCCATGCTGAGATAGTGGTTTCATCCGCATATAAGACGCAATGGGATGACTGCATGGGAATGCGTAAATGCACAGGAGAGCAGGTAGCCCAATGTTTGAGGTGTTATTAGGTTAAGTGAGTGCATTAGAGCAATTTCTGCAGAATTATAAACATGACACCCAAATTACACGTTTCATTCTAGTTCTTTAATAATAAGGTCTGCTATCTACGCGAAAAAAAGCTGAAGGTTTGGAGCTTCAGTACATCCGCAATCGTTAGAAATACCCGTTATTCGGAATAATGTATCCACCCTTCGCGTTTTGTTTGTGTGCACTTGCAACATAGCCCTCATCGTGAATCTCTATGCGACCCTCTTAATACAGTCGTCCACCGCCTTAACTGCCTTGTTGTAAGAACCACTAGCCACTACTTCGCATTGCTCCGAACTTTAAGGGCTAGCTGAAGTCCTACACAACCGTTTGAGCAGTGTTCCTTCGCAATTTTCGAGACATTCCACGCTAAAGTCGAATCTGCGGCTCCAGCTAAGCCCGTGGACGACTGTACTCAGGCAGCTGGTGGGCTACTGCGCGCCCTTCTTCGCAGGAGCGGCGCCCATGTTCGTCCACCTGGTGGTGACGGCCCTGGACGTGACGCGGGGCGTCGAGCATCCTCGCTGGCTGCCCCGCGCCCTGTCGCCCTTCCCCCCGTTCGCCTTTCCCTGGGCGCTGGTGAAGCTGCTGCAGCTGGACGCCGAGAACGCGCAGTGCGAGCGATACGCCCGAACCAAGCAGGGAGCCTTCTTCCAGCTGGACGTCTTCTGCCTGGCACTCAGCGCCAACAACCGCTTCCCGGGGCCCATACACTTCTGCTGCGAGCGTACGTTATGGGCTTCATAGTCGCAGCACGAGAGTTGGACACTGGCGTAGTGAGATTAGAATATTTTTGTGCTCATATTCACAAAGTCTTCAATTCCATCTTGCTTTAGCAAATATTACAGTTGCACTGTGTGTATTTTACTACAGGGAGAAGAGAATGTTGATTTATTATACACAATCGTTTATTCAATATCCTCGCCGTCTTTGTTTTTTTATTACAGTAGCTACGGACCATATTTCCGAAGTCAAGAATTCTACCCGCCGCGGTGGCTCAGTGGCTAAGGCGTTGCGCTGCTGCGCACGAGGTCGCGGGTTCGATTCCCGGCCGCGGCGGCCGCTTTTCTGATGGAGGCGAAAAGAAAAAACGCCCGTGTGTGCGAGATTTCGGCGCACGTTAAAGATCCCCAGGTGGTCAAAATTAATCCGGAGCCCTCCACTACGCCGCGCATCATCGCCTGCGTTGCGTCGGCGCGTTAAACCCTACAATCAATCAAGTCAAGAATTCTCTGGCTGTACACACCCATAGCTCTGGCTTATCTCGCCGATCCGATAGGCTGAAAAATCGACCACCTAGGAAAATAGAAAAAAATTCAAATGTTTTTGAACAAAAACATTGCTACTAGAGTCTACATTTTTGTTTCAATATATTATTCCGTGCTGAACCTCAGTTAATAGGGTCTAACCTCATAAAGTGCGCAGCAAACGTGTGGTCAATAGCACGTTCAATTTTATCTCGTCTAGTCTGAAAACTGTTGATGCAAACTTTCAAACCCAAGTTCAAACTAGTAAAACTGCTTAGAGCTCCGAGGAGTGCAAGGGTTCGTTTTAACCTAAGTTACGCGAAGGCAGCAGAGAGAAGGAAGTGTAAAAAGGTTGTTGAGGCAAGTTTGTTGACCTGTGTAATTATCAGGTTTTTGAATTACGGCTCTCGACACAGCTCTTGAAATATGTCTCCTTGTTTGTGTGCCGTGCTTCGTATGAAAACGCAGTAAGCTTTTTGTCGGGTATCGGTGTACGCAAGTGACTGAATAACAGCAAAAAGTGGCAGATATGCGATACTCAAAGTTTTATTAAACAAGGAGGACATATTTTGTAATTAAAAATCCAACTTTCACTTCCTTCAGAAGTATGGCATTTTTGCGGCTTAGGGATAAATACTGTCACGTGGTGGCAGCACATACACAACGAACCATGAAAGATGCGAGCGATGTGTTTACATTATTTACGCAGTGTCGGCCATGAGGGAGCCCGTGCCCCTGGCTCTTGTTGTCTTATTTTCCCCGTAACAACGTTTCAATACATCCATTACCACGCGCGTCACAAATCATCGACCCTTACCTCTATGATCGAAAAATTAAAACACGTACAAGAAACCAGGAAAAATTACTTTCCCCGCGCAGTATAAAAATATAAACAATCTCCCTCGAAACACTTCCAGTAATCACCTCCGACATCGCCACCTCCAATAGAGCGTTTATTCAAAGCCTATAAAATTCTACCACACTGTAAGTCGCCAAAAACGTGCGTCACTGATTAATAGCCATTCTTTTCATATTATACAGCCAACCGTATTTTTTCTTTTTTTTGTATCATTACAGCGCAAATATAGCTTTCGTATCTCATCTTTATTTACTGTAATAGGACCGGGGCATAATTTAGGTATTTGTAATAAACAATCAGGAACCGGTAGCGCATCTTTTAATACCGAATGATCTCAAGCGTGCACATTTACCTGTGCTTAACTGTTACTGCAGAATACACGAACAACGCTACTGTGGGCCTGAAGACTCTTAGCCCATTCAGCCTCCACGAGGCGGCAGTCGGAATCGAGTTGCTTGTCCTGGTGGCCGAAGGGGCTGTTCTGTTCGCCGTCGTAGTCTGGAGGGACGCCCGTCGTTGCACAAGATGGCGTCACTTCTCGCCAGGCGGACTCATTTCTGTAAGCACTGCCGCTTCAATTAAAGCGTTATATTCGCATTAAGTGAATAGCTAGCATCGCTTTGACCACGCTAATTTTTTACCTAACATCTAAATAACAGTATTTGCTATATACCTAGCATCAGACATCATCTCCGACTACGCGTGAATTGCAATGCAGTTTTGTATTATGAAACGTCACAGTGTAAGTTCCACTTTATATCAGGGGATGTAGTTAAAAATACATCTGTTGGGAAGGTTCTTCGAGTGCTTAAACGGAACCAGTGTTAGAAACAGATGTCTCGTTAAAACGGAGATTTCTCAATGTCAGTTTTTACCCAGCGTGATGCCTGTGAGGTTCAGGACCGTATTTGCAAAACCGCGTTTCGCAGTTCCCTTGTGGTTATAACAATTATTGTAGGCTTCAACACCTACAAACGCTTCCCGCTAAACGGGAAACAAATTTTCGAGCTAAAAACACAACAACAGCGTAAGAACTTCACAGAAAAGAATTGTGATTTGTTTTAAGGAAGGGTGGAGTAACTGAGCAATGCGGAAACAACTCGGAGATCGAAAGGATGAAAGGACGATTAAGTAGAATAAGCATGTTCAGAACCGCACCAGTGCATTGAAAGCGATGACTAAAATAAAAGAAATAGCACCATGAGGCCGCAATGTTTGCAGTTATACGCTCTAACAGCTGTATCCCCATAAATCTTGTGTACTCGTGGAGCATCATTTAGTTTGGAATTAATTGGCTAATTTAGCACCCCTCCGTTCCTGTTGTTTCCCACCCTCTAGACACCACCTTTAGCTGATAGCTTCAAGCTAAATTAGCGCGAATCAAATCCGCAATAAAGTAATCACTATGGTCGCATGCTCTTTTATTCTTCTGAAAAAATTCCACAACTAGCCTGGAAACAGTACCCAAATCTTCATTTTGGATCGGCGGGTGTAACGGAGTACTTTCGTGTTGAGCTTTCACATAATAAAATTTCTAACCTATAACAAAAACATTAGGTTTGTTTAATAGCAGCTTGCATAGCACACAACTTTCTTTTCGTTGGCGGATATTCACCTCCCGTTTTATCTACAGCGGTAGGGCGAGCCGCAGGTGTGGCGAAACAAGCGAGAAAAAAAGGTTGCAATAGCGCTCAAGGAAGAAAGCGCATCGGTGGGGTCACTTACAGAGAACGGACGCAGTTGTGTGGACCAGTGGTTGTACAAAGCGTCGCTAAACACAAGGCTGATTAAGCCGCAGACAAGTTGAGGGATACACGCATGGTCGGACTTCAATGACCGTATGCACGGATCATCGTACAACTGATTAGTGTCCATGTTTTGTAACACTTCACACATGGCTTTGTTTTTATGAGCATTGTTCACTACGGCATTGCTGGTTTCTCCCCTGAGCAGACAAGTTTTCCTATGACAATTGTATGCGTCTCTACAATGAGAAGCTGGCATTGTTCGCTTGGGATCGTAATGAGAAACTAATCGGCATTGCCAACAAGCGTGATTGCTGAAAGATTGATGATTGATTGTGGGGTTTAACGCGCCGACGCAACGCAGGCGATGAGGCGCGCCGTAGTGGAGGGCTCCGGATTAATTTTGACCACCTGGGGATCTTTAACGTGCGCCGAAATCTCGTACACACGGGCGTTTTTGCTTTTCGCCTCCACCAGAAAAGCGGCCGCCGCGGCCGGGAATCGAACCCGCGTGATTGCTGAAAGCATCATCCGCTATTTCGTACCCACATATCAGTGGGTGCGAATAAGTAGCGACGACTAAATCACCCCGTTTACTGTCCTTCGTGCAGTTTTTAGATCCAGGATGAAACTTGTCTCTCGCTTGGGCTGACCAAATAATTCTTACTTTATAAAAGAAACGTGTAACGTTTTCTAAGTTCTGTAGGAGTGCGTATTGCGGAACCATTAAAAGTAACAATTACTTTTTGTGTATTGTAATTTTCTTACTGATAAACGCTGAATACCAATCCAACAAGGCCGCCCTTTGTTTAAAAAATACTGTATTTTCACCCAGGAGCACCAACAGATTGCTTTAGTCGAATTCTGCTTGTTCGGAATTGGTAACGTAGCTTTTGTTGACCCTTGGAAATTTTCACATAAAGCGCAAGTTTTTCGGCCCTTAATAAGTGCGTTCAATGGAATTCAACCTATAAAGAACAAATGTCCATTTTAAAGTAAGGGATGTGAGCATTTGGTAGACAGAAATAGCTGCTCAGCGCAATACTCCGTGGAGTTGCATTCAGGTTAATGCCTCTGGACATACTCTCAGTACGTTGCCAATGGCATTTTCTGCTGGTTTTTACCAGACCAAGACCAGTGCTGGCGACGACAGTGATGAGACGGGGATGGATGCCGACGTGCTCGCCGAGGTGGAGGAAGTGAAGAAGCAGCTGCGAACGGGCTTTGACCCGTCAAAGAACTGCATGCTGGTGGACCGCGTTCAAAAGAGGTAAAGACTTGCTGAAGCCATCCGGTTAGCGGTCCTTTTGTGATGCATACACAAATGAGATACTGTCACTTAAGACATAGGGAAAAATTATTTGTCTTTGAATGTGTTGTTCAGACCATCTGTTTCATCGAATATAAAAATATAGTAATCTAGAGAGACAATGCAAGGACTCATTGCTGGTGTGCGTGGTAAAGAAATGGTGATAAATGATCGTGACATAGCAAACACGACGGCGAACTCCACGAATAATTCTTCACCCTCTGCATTTCGAACGCGCCACTTGACCTCTTTCCCACCTAGATGCGTAAATTTCCCACAGGTACCACATCCTCTCCTTTTATAGCCCTTCGTACCGGCGACGAACGTGCCGTTTTCGGGCATAGGACTGCGCACGGTAAATTCGATCCCACATTGTTTCCAGAAGCAAACATACACCTTGCCTATCAAGCTGACCCGGACTGACACTATTTCGGCAAACGTTCAGCAAAACGACGTTACCACTGTTTAAAACATAGTGTCGTAACCACGTTTGCTGAAAGAATTTGTGTTACATCCTCGCCGCGAAACATGACTTTTCATTAAAACAGTCAGTTTTTAACCCAATATTTCGTTGTATTTTCGCTGTTTGGTGACACGACGCCATGGCGGTTCCTCATGACGAACAGCAGAGCACTTTCATATGTATTGTTGGCTTTGAAAGCGCAACCTCAGCGAAAACGTTCAGCTGTATTGGAAACACCAGACCTTCATTATGGCATGCGGCAAGGCGTGATTGTTCATTAATTCATCATTTGCTGCTTTCAGTTCACTGCACGACGGAAGCCTTTCCCAGAAATCATGGTGGATTCGGTCACCCAATACACCTGGGTGGTGACATGCTGTTTTGATGGATTTGGGTTTGTGTTCGTGACAGAGGAGCTGTTCAAGCCTGAGTTTCATTCGTGCCTGCCGTTACTCAAAGCTCAGCGCAGCAGTGTTAAGAGGAAGAAAATGCTAGGCCCAGAAGCGTGAGGGGAAGTGGCGAGGAGGCAAGCAGCCGATGAGCAGGTGTGGGGAGCGCCGTGACACACATGTTCGGGTTCGGAGGCGCGCTTCGAAGGTTGGCTGCGACTAGAGGTGACGTCAGCTCTAACGTCCAGGTGTTTGCATAGTTGATAGAGAGATGGCTTGAGCTTGGCGGCATCAGTGTCTTATCTCCCGATAAGATGAGCAGACCTAAGAAAAACAGGTTAAAGGTAATGAAGGTCCCTAGCTCTGCTGTTTTCTCAGTCTTCGCATCTCAATTGCGAAGGTGCGGTATTTTTTTAGCATGATCGCACATACCTCAAGTAAAACGGATAAACGAGCTAGTTGCTTAACATACATTCTCTAAAAATAAACTTTCCAGTTGGTAGTAATCGCCGGTATCGTTCCTATTTTCTGTCCCTGGGCAATCCGCGCTTAAATTTCAACGACGCACATACCTTATTTATCCGCACTGCTAACAAAAATGGTACGGGGCAGCTCTCCAAGACAAGTACAAGATTCATGTAAGTTCTACGTTGTAATAACGCTAGCCTGAAGAAAGGCATAATTGGTTTTGATGACATCGTGAGTGCATATGTCCCCGCCATGGAATTAGGAGTGACGGGAGGAAACTTTGGGTGAATATTTAGGCGATTCAACCAAAGCTACTCTTTTCCTTAGTTTTTTGCATGAGCAAAGCGGTGTTGTACTACGCCACGTCACTTCTCCTTGTGTTGCAGGTACGGCTCGATGGATGCGGTCCGTGGTGTGAGCTTCGCCGTTCGTCCGCGCGAGTGCATCGGTCTTTTGGGGGCCAATGGCGCCGGGAAATCAACGACGTTCCGCATGCTGGCAGCCATCACGACGCCCACCGACGGAGACGCATTCACACACAACGTCGTACTGACCCGAGAACCCAGAAAAGTGCGTGAACACTATGGGTAGTAAAGCAGAAATTCAGAATGTGTAAATTACAATAAAACAGGAATGAGAACGAAGCTGAGAGAGCCCTTTCTCTTGCTCCTATTACAAGAATCAATGAACAAAACATCCTAGAAGTAACGCCTTCCTGATGCTACTTCTTTTTCCGCTCCGTAGTGTGGATAAGTCAGGATAAATGAATGCCTACAACACAGACGTCATTGTTTGGCGTTGCGAGACCTTTCGATTAGTGCCACGTTTTGCGTCCAGGTTGAGCCGAGCGGTGATGACGATAGGAACGTTGTAATATTTTATACCCTAGGTCGTAGTTGTCAAAAACTGAACGCAGTAAAACAGCCGTGTTTTATTTTCTCCGCGCGTCTTTATTTTTTTAGTGATTTACACTACTGGCAAGACTACAGCGAGGTTGTTTACATTTGGGATGTGTTAAAATGAGAACCGCCAAACTACCACTGCAACAAAAGTTGAATAATGCTTGTATCCCATTTACTTACTTGATACTGTTGGTTAATTCTTCTTTCGTTCTTCCAAACAAACAGGCTTTAGTCGTTTCGGAAAACAGGCTACTCCAACCATTCTAAATTAAGCCTTTTGTGAAAAGGTCTGCCTTCATAGCAGTTATTCCTAATCACATTATCAGGTAGTTATGTATGAGCCAGCTCTCACCGCTTTATAACAAAGGAAAAGGCGAAGGTTGCGAAATTCCGCCCGTTCGGATGCACATTAATAAGATAAGTTTCCAGGATTCACATGGTAAGCATCTTTTCCCGCCGTCATTCCCAAGGGGATCAAAGGAAGCGAGAGGGTAAGGAAGAGTACGTTATTAGAAAGTAGAAGTTGTGAATTTTCACCGGTACAAAACTTTGTACGTTTATGTTGTCATGTGAGCAGTCTAGCGTTGTGAAATGCGGTCAAGCAGAATTCTAAAAGAACGGAACTTAAGTCGTTTTCTCTAGCGATAATTCAGACGTATCAGCCCCAGTAGAGACAGCCTAAAAAAACTGCAAGTGTTTATAAATACATCGTGAACTAAGTGTATATGACGAGTGCAACCCTTTTAATGATACAGTCCCCTCAGAAGCGAACCGTAGTGTTTGTTTTGCCTGAATACCTTTAGATTGAGACCTAAAAGGCACTCGTGAGTAACTTAGCGTTCCCAAGAAACACTGTCCGATTAGCGTACAGCTTCGCAACAATATGGCATAGCTCGGCTAATAGAAAAAAAGAGGCTATGTGCAAAAATTCCCTAATCCCGCTCTGCAGAAGTGACGTCAGTGATTTTTTTACGGTGTGTTTTTCCATGACGCCATTGTTAAGGGTGACGCGACCTTAACCTGTTCTTGAAGTTTCTCACGTAACAAAGAAAAACTATTTTTCTGGCAACATATACATCTGGCTTTAACGAAGAGGTCGAAAATAAATGAGGAGATGTAGTTTTGAAATAAGACTATGGCCGAAGGAAGAGACCCCATGACAGAAAAAAAACTCCATTCAGAAGAAAGTACCTATTAGTGATATCATGCTGAATTTGCGAAAGCGGTACAGGGAGCATCTGTATCAACTCACGCTCTTGATAAAAATCGCACTCCCTGACTTCGATTTTTTTCTTCCAGCGAAGTTCTTTTAGTAACAATTTGTAGTTCATCATTGATTTCTATGTTAGTGAACGATACATTTAGGACTGAGACGACTCATTGTTTCTATTAAAGATAAATTCCTTTCTAAGAGCGACCAGTTAATTTTTTCACGTCAGTTATTACTTCTTAATGGCGACTTAAAATGTGATATTCAGATACTTTCGCTAAAATACGTCCAATGTTTTCTCGCTTCTTTATAAATCCGTTGACTTGAACTTTTCTGATCTGTGTGCAGTGGCAGGCCGCCATCGGCTACTGTCCTCAAGCCGACGGTCTCCTGGAGAAGCTGACAGCGCGTGAATATTTGAGCCTGTTTGCCAGGCTCCGTGGTTTGGAAGAAGACAACATTACGCCGCTCATCAACTACCTTATAACCGGCGTACGACTTTCATCTCAAGCCAACGAGACGACTGAAACCTACAGGTACTACAAACCAGTGACTTTCACGAATGTTTTTTTTTTGCTCTCCGAAGATATCGAACTGCTTTTAGAATAAGCACTGGCCAAAAGCTTCATTCGTAAGCATCATTTACGAGTGCCACATGCAGTGATGTGATGGTTGTGATCTGATGGTTTTTTTTTTCGATCTCAAGCAACATTCATTATTATTCCTTCTCAAGGGATACTAAAAGATAAAGCTAAAAACCTTACATCTCACTCTAAGGTAAGTGGGAAATAATCACAAACAGCCGCGTTTTTTTTAATCCCTAAAAAATGAACGAACAAGGCAGTTTGTAGTCTAGCTAGATATTTTTCAGCGAGAAAACCATGGTTAGTATATGGGGCGCGGTAGCATGGATATCGTTCGACCACAGACCACAGACATTCTAAAGTATCTCGAAATTCACAGCGGTAAATACTTTCCTTCCATTACCCTTTATCAAATGAAGGTTTTCCCAGATTGGGCCACGGCGACATCGTACATCGTTGGTTTAATTGAAAGAACAAGCCAGAGGTGACTCGGTCGCCACAATTCCTGCGTCGAAGGATCTTATCTGCGCACTAAATAATCCGAAATGTTTACAACTGATCCCATTACCCGCTTCGCAGCATCAGTGGTGACGTCACTATGATGTATTAAAACATATAACCTAATACGTTGAACCAACTCGGCCGCGGAATCGCTTGCTACTGAAATGAAGTAACGAGTGTGGTGAGCAGCTGCTTGCATTCGTGTAGTTCTATCGAAAGATTTAAAGGCCCCACCTCAAGCGCACAATTATGCTTAGTGCCGGTAGCTTTTATTGGCTTTGTCCAATTGCAGAAACTAGTTACTATTACGTCAAATGAGTTCGAAGGAGTTGGGTTGTTAATCGCCGCTCCATCATCTGCTCTGCTCATCTATTGTCTGGAATAAGTGTTCCTTGTTTCATGGAAATGCGAATTACTGTTATTCCCACATGTCAACCTACGAAACACAACAAACTTCCGTTCTTCTTTACAGTCTCTTGAACGTCGAGTGAGTTGTTTGGAAAACTTTTATCAGTTTTATGCGGGATGTGACTTAGACCTTGACATAATTTATGATGCCGAAAGCCCTTAGTGATTTCATGGAATGCGTGAGCTATAAAAATAGGTTGGACGTACATTTAATTGCACAAAAGGTGAGGCACGCTCGAGAAAGGGAAACGGCGGCACCCGAGTAAGGTTCTGAGAAAGAGCCACGCACCGTGCAACGTTCTGGACGCGCCTAGTATACCTCGCCACGTTGGAAGAAAGCTTTATTTCACATCGGAAAGACTAGAACGCACGCCACGGCGGAAGGGGCTAGATCAGCAGACAAGCAGAGGTTTTGCCAGACAGCTCAACACCAGATCACATGAAGGTGTAACTAGGCTTTCGTCTTCATATCCCTACAAAGTTATAAGCATGCTGCGTAATTTTGAAAAAAAAATTTTTCCAAGAGTAGGGTTTTGCCGACTATTTAATGGCGGGCGGGTGGTTTGTAGATGCGAGTAGTCGTCAGCAATCGAGAGGCAATGAATCGCAAGGCAATGTATGAGGCTATTGCGATGACTACTGAGGGAGGTAAAAGAGAAAATGGGCTGTGACAGTCGGTAGGGGTTACTTATGAACGGGTGGATAGGACGCTTAGGAGTGAGGGAAGTGGAGCAAGAGATAATCCTGCAGTGTGTGTGTAGTGGACAAGAAGTTTGCTGAGACGGAAAGATGTTCATGTTAGCGGCACCATAGGGGTAGCTTCACGGGAATGAGAGGGGTGGTGGAAAGAGTACCGTTGCCTACTGGCTCCTAGCGCGTGGAGATGTATGAGTAGTGTATCTAATACGGGTACAGATGAGCAGAAATGTGACGAATGTGAAGGCGCTAAACATAACGGGAACAACAAGGCAAATAACTGCTGTGACTGCACGATCTTATCGCTAGTTCTTTCACAGGCCCCTCTTTCAATGCTGCCCCCTCTTTCATCGGCCAAACATAGTGAGCTCACAGCATACACCGCCGTGGTGGCTCAGTGGCTAAGGCGTTGTGCTGCTGAGTCCAAGGACCCGGCTTCGATTGCCGGCCGCGGCGGCCGGTTTTCTGATGGAGGCGAAAAGCAAAAACGCGCGTCCGTACACGATTTCGGCGCACGTTAAAGATCCCCAGGTGCTCAAATTTAATCCAGAGCCCTGCACTGCGGCGCACTTCATCGCCTGCGTTGCGTCGGCGCGTTAAACCGTATACAATCAATCAATCAGTTCACACCATACAGTCTATTATGTTCAGTGGTCGTAATCCTAAGCGCTCGTTACAGGACATTGCTTCAACTGCTTCCAAAATTAACATTGTTTTTGCCTTTGTAGCTGCGTGAAATCGGCCTTACGTAGAGTTGCCATATCAGTGATTAAAAGTGGCTGCGAATCTGCTCGCATCGCTACAAATGTCACCGAAATACGATAGACTTCTGCCGCTTCTGCCTGGTCACTGCCTCCCGACTCAAACTCCTACGTCTCTCGCTGTTGACCTCCTTTCTTGATCCACCCGTTGGAGGAGTGCGAAGTCTAATTTTGCCAAGTTCTCATTGCTGAGCCGTGTGTTGCGGCGGTGGGGACTTACGGCTCGAGCAAGGAGCGTGAGGTCCGGGCTACAGCCTTAATTGCATTTTGGGGTTAAAATTTTTTAATACGTAGGATGTTTTGTCAAGTATCCCCCCCCTCCCCCCCCCCCCCCCCAGGCCAGAACCGTGTAACTTCCTGAATTTCCACAAATATGCAGATATCGCGGAACCGCCACCTGTAATCATAATAATGGCGTAAATGGAGAAAACTGGTTGCTCCAAACTTTGAAACACAAAAAATAACAGAAATATAGAATTACCACGAAAAAGGGCGACATGCGAACGCCATGCGTTTCCACAATAATGCAGATTTCGCGAAAGTTCCACTTCTAATCGCTTTGTCAAAGCGTTTTTTTATATTCTTCTTTCGAAAAAATTTAGCTGACATTTGCTTTTACTTAAAATAACACCGAAAATGCCAAATATGTAAAGATTCCTTTCCTGAAGTAGGCCTAATATTATATTTTGTTTGAACAAACTTTACAATGATAGAACTTCTTCCTAGATAAATTAGATTGCAAATGTTTTGATGATTGCGTAATTTATAACAAATTATAAACACTCTGACGTTCACAATCTTCAAAGTGATCTTAATAGCATTAATACTTGGTGCAATAGCTGGTGTACGCAATTAAACGTTTCGAATTAGGTGCCGAAGTATGCAAATAAAACAACTTGATGAAACAGCAGCTCGCCTGTACGTCCTTGATAACATTCCCCTGCTCTCTGTTAATTGGTATAAGTACCCAGAAGTCCACAGTTTTAATGACCTCTCTTGGAATACCCACATAGGATACGTTATAAACACTGCTAACCGCATGCTGGGCTAATTTTTAATCCGTTTCTGCCTTCCTTAAAATTGCGCTGTAAAAAACACTTGTTCGTTCCAAATTAGAGTACGCATGTGCATTATATAATCCCTATCAGGTCACGCTCATCCTTTGTCTGTAATCAATTCGAAATCGGGTGGCTCGCTCCATCTTATCGTCTATTCACCTACTGCCAGTGTGCGGCGTAAATGTTGTCGTCTGTGTTTATTTAAGAAAATATACCACCATAACCTTACCTCAAAAAAAAAAAAAAAACAACTGATTACCTGGCCTCGCTATATCTCATCTCGAACGTACCGTAGCTCCAAGGTGGGCTTGCCGGCTTATCCTTGATTGATCTGTTGATGATTTGGGTTTAATGGCGCCCGGCTTCCGTCTTGTCGTACTAACCTATATAATGATTCATTTATTCATAAAACAAGGCTACAATGAAACCACCTCCCCACCGCCATCGAATCCATTAGTATTACAACGCTTTTCAAAACTGTTGTAGATAACGCCTGTTGTTCGTCGGATGTCATGGAAAATTGTGTATTCTTTTGCTGTTGCGTAAATATTGTACGGTCATTGTTGTTATACGCGCATCTGAATCATTCCACTGTTGTACAAACTGCTCATTTTCTTCTGTTATGATTCACCACTCCTTTCTCCTGTGCCCTACTGGCGGCGAAAGTATCCGCAGTAAATAAATAAATAAATAAATAAATAAATAAATAAATAAATAAATAAAAAGGTATAAACTACTCATTAAAGAATTATTGTGGCTATTAGCCACGCGGCTGAATCAACGTCAGCAAACCGTGACGGACGGATGGACGACGGACGGACGGACGGACAGACAGACAGCCAGACAGACAGACAGACAGACAGACACAAAAGGTTTCACGTTTGAGTAGCCCAAGAAACACTATCGTCGTTAAAACACTAAGGTGGTTCCGATTTATATATTCGCGTCTTCACGTGTGTACTTGCAAAAGCTTCACTCTCACGTCGTGGTATTTCTGTGGAAGGCGCAGTAGGCAGTATAGGATGTTCATGGATGGGTCGTTTTTCCACTGGGAGGATTGCTTTACTTGTGGATGCATGCCTCCTGTGACCATTTTTTTGTTTCAGAATACACCATCATTTGTGGCTTTCTCGGCTAACATATTCTGGCCACACAAACTCGTTAAGCTCTTCTATATTTTAAGCTCTTCTATAGCTGTTTATTCGCCATAATTGATAACCAAATTGGTGACAGGTTGACATTTTTCTGCCAGTTGGTTGCTCTGCCTAGATTAAGCTCTGAAGTTCAGGCTTACTTAGAACATGTCATGCTTACTAAACTCGAGCCACTTATCGAACTTGTGTCACAGTATTGAATGCATAATTGAACATCCTTGCAATAAACTGCTAATCATGCGTAATTTGAATCCTTGCAATTAACGTCCCTTGTCAACACAAAACCGAGACTAGGACCAGAAACAATGAGCCGACCAAAAGTATGTCCTGCATGTTGGTACATCCCATCACGTTATTAACCTGAGATAAAAAAAGTTTTTATTGTTTCGAGAAATTCTTATAGTTCGTATTAACGTTGAAACTTCGTTTATGTTCAATATGTAGTTGAGGAAACTGTTCTTAAAGTTCAGGAACAAACAAACCTATGAAATTCACGGGTACCAAAGCAAAAGTGGTTTCTCAAATAATCTTTTTAAAAAATTTTTATAAAGTAAAGTATCTTTTGTGAACTTTAAAAAATGCCACTCTATGGCTGAAATTACTATGCTTGAATTCTTATATAACTGGGACCATACAATCAGAGACCCTTCCCCTGCCACCAACGTATAATCGGTAAAAATAACATCGAATTGGAATGTTTATATTTCCAATCGACTGCTTGAGATAGCGGAAGCGCGAGACTCATATGTATTACGATCACCTCTCTCCAGCGGCGGCAACAGGCGCAAGCTCTCCGTCGCCGCTGCTCTGATTGGACTTCCGCGTGTCGTCTTCCTGGACGAGCCGTCAGCCGGAGTTGACGTCCTGGCCCGTAAACACATTATGGAGGCTCTGGGTGCGATCAGGAACGCCTTCGGCACTGCTGTCATAATCACGTCGCACATGTAAGACCACGGCAGTGATCAATACGTGTTACATTCTTCGGCTAGTAACCCCGGATCTGTGTGGCTGTAATCTTCGTCGGTGCTTTTTGTACTGCAGTGGGTTTTCCTTCTGCGACAAACCGCTAGCGCTAACGTCGGGCCTTCTACAGCAGCACGCTTGAAGGCAAAGTGTATATGTTAAGAGCTACTACCACTGCTGTGGCGGTTCATATCAGCGGTGTTGAGAGCAAGAGAGCCTTTCGAAAATTGATGGCGCAACGCAATGCATCAACAAAAATTGCACCCTCATCTTTGTTCAAAGTATTCGTCAATAACAATTTCCTTCCTGGATTTTTGGATTCACTCTTTTGTAGCACAAGTAGCGATGCATTAAAACAAACTGTTACTTGTTGCAAAGAGAGGGACAAAGAAGCTATAATGTAATAACCACCAATGTACCAATGTCGTGCAACATGCAACAGCGTAATGACGCATTCCAAAAACCAAAACGCAATAGCAATTAAAGAACGTGTGTTTGGATGGACGAGCTTTAAAATAAAATTGATTGCACAAGCGTTTTGTAGTTACTGAAGTGCTGACGTGGAATAAAATCTACGGTGGCCCTTACACTCACACGTAGCCGGCTGAGCCGATTGTGCCCGTAGGACAGCGCGCGAAATTGGCGTCAGGCGTTATCAAATCCTTTCGGTTTGGGTAAGGACATCATGCAAGTCACGGTATTCTGCATTGCGTGACCTCACAGCATTGGCCTTTTCTAAGGTTGCTTTCCTCTTGTGCAGTCGTGCATAGCTTCGGCGCGACACTTTCACTGCCCTGAAAACCACCGGGGAGGTGCCTGATGCGCTGGCCACTAAGCGCCACGCTGGTCTCCTTGGCAACATCTCTGTGCTCATAGCAACACTGGTCTCTTAATGCAGGTGTTCGCGATCAGTAGAGAGTAGTTTTGGGGGTTAAACCTGCGGATAGCTATCTACCGGCAAAACGCGTTGGTGTTAGCTAAGTTTATCAGAGTTTGGGTTTGGGCTAGTTGGTGGCTGTAATTCATGACTTCGTGTATCGCAAAAAAACGACACAGGACGCAGGGAGGCGACGGGCACAAGCGCTAACTTCAAACTGAGTTTATTTAAAAAAAAGCGTGAATTTAAAACAGTGGGGCGGGACATTATCATAAAAAAACAAAGATAGAAATGTACAGAGCAAAAACAAGGCATGCTAAAATTCGTACAACAATAATACTTGGCACAACGCTGTCACGTCGACAAAAGGCAGCGCCTAAGGTGGCACCCACCCCCCCCTCAGATAGCCAATCTCTTTATAGGACAAGGCCACGGATGGTGCCGACACGCAATGATCCCCCAGGCGTGCTATTTCGGCAGCCTCGATTATTTCTCTTGTCTTCTGGTTGGCGTGAAGAGCGATGACGGCACAACTGTCAAAGAGGGGCGTACAGTCGATTCCTCGTGCTGCCTTTTGTCGACGTCACAGCGTTGTGCGAATTTTTTTGTGCAAATTTTACTATGCGTTGCTCTTGCTCTGTTCTTTTCTATCTGTGTTTCTTTATGATAATGTCCCGCCCCAGTGTTTTAAATTCAGGCATTTTTTCAATAAACTTAGTTGGAAGTTAGCCCTTGTGCCCGTCGCCTCCCTGTATCCTCTGTCGTTTTTTTTTTGCGCTGCACGAAATCATGGGTTAGCTCAGGCTACTAGCTACTGGCAAACCTGTATACGCAATGCCTAATGACCGCAATGGTACCGGAATCTTGGAAGAACGCGAACATCATCCTAATCCATAAGAAAGGCGACATGAAGGACTTGAAAAATTACAGGCCGATCAGCTTACTGTCAGTCGTCTACAAGGCATTTACCAAGGTAATCGCTAACCGAATCTCTGCAGCCTTAGATTTCAGTCAACCTAAAGAACAAGCAGGGTTCCGTAAAGGTTATTCAACAATGGACCATATTCACACGATCAATCAGGTGATAGAGAAGTGCGCTGAGTATACTGAACCCCTATATATAGCCTTCATAGATTATGAGAAAGCATTTGACTCGGTCGAAACCCTAGCAGTCATTCAGGCATTACGAAACCAGGGGGTAGATGAGCATTATGTAAGAATACTAGAGGATATCTACAGTGGGTCTACAGCAACCATCATCCTCCATAGGGAGAGCAGTAAAATACCTATAAGGAAGGGTGTCAGACAAGGAGACACAATCTCTACAATATTATTCACAGCATGCTTACAAGAAGTATTCAGAACGTTGGATTGGGAACAGGTGGGAGTAAGGGTTAATGGAGAATACCTCAGTAACCTCAGATTTGCTTATGACGTTGCCTTGCTAAGTAACTCGGGGGACGAATTGCAAAGCATGCTTTCCGCACTGGGCGAACAGAGTAGAACCCTGGGCCTGAAAATTAATATGCAGAAAACTAAAGTAATGATCAATAACCTCGGGACAGCACAGCAGTTTGAGATAGGTGGGGAGGCAGTGGAAGTGGTAAGCGAATATATCTACTTAGGCCAAGTTGTGACCCCAGATCCCAACCATGAGGCAGAGATAATTAGAAGGATCAGAATGGGGTGGGGTGCATATGGCAGACATTCTCAGATAATGAATAGCAGCCTACCATTGTCGCTGAAGAAGAAAGTGTATGACAGCTGCATCTTACCGGTACCCACCTACGGGGCAGAAACTTGGAGGCTTACTAAGAGGGTTCAACTTAAATTGAGAACGACTCAGCGGGCAATGGAGCGGAAAATGATAGGTGTAACATTAACCCTTTCAGCCCTGGATTTTTTATTTCAAGCGCAAATTGTTTTTACGCATTTTTTCTTACAGCTTTGGACATCAGAAGCACAGAAATGAAAAATTACGCCAATAGTGCAAGTATTTATTAATTTACAGGCACGTAAATAATTAGGTCATTAGGCAATTAAAAATTTTCTTTTTTGTAAAAAAAGTTTTTTTCTTTTTGACGGAAACGCCATGACACCCTGATCTTACAGAAAAAATATCAAGCTTGTAATCCAAGTATTTACGGATTTATAAACATTTTGACGAACCGGAATTTCCGTTTCCTTACCCGCACGGTCGTCATAACCTGTGTCCACTGAAGCTTCGTCTTTTTCATATCATCCAGCCTCGCGAAATCTCAACAATGGTGCTGTCTATCGCAAGAGGCATACTTGAACAACCCTCAGCCTGAAAACCAGCAGTTTTGGTTTCGTTGGTTAGGCGCTAGAGGATATTATGTGTTGTGTCGTCAAATGACGACGCCAGGGCCGAAAGGGTTAAGGGACAAGAAGAGAGCGGAGTGGGTCAGAGAGCAAACTGGTGTTAAAGACATATTAGTAGAAATTAAGAAGAAGAAATGGACGTGGGCAGGGCATGTAATGCGAAGGCAAGATAACCGCTGGTCATTAAGGGTAACAGAGTGGATCCCTAGAGAAGGCAAGCGTTGCAGGGGGCGGCAGAAAGTTAGATGGGCAGATGAGATCAAGAAGTTTGCGGGGATAAATTGGTCACAGTTGGCACAGGAGCGAGGTAATTGGAGAATAATGGGAGAGGCCTTTGCCCTGCAGTGGGCGTAGATAGGCTGGTGATGATGATGATGATGATGACTAGCTACTGGAGAGAGATCTTTTGTGTCTGTCATAAAACACCCTAGCGACGAGTGGTATTATAAACGTGAAAAAATCGAAACACTTTTTTCTCTAAGTTGAGACAATCTTCTTCCTTGGGGGGTGATAACATACCTATGAAAAGAAACAAAGCAGAAATGAGATTTCCTTCGGAAAAATTGTTGAGCGGTTTTAATCGTGCTGGACACCGTTAGTAACGTAACAAAGCAAGTGGGAATCAGCGTCATCATTTGAGAAGTGGTGGTTTATGCGTTTGTCAGTTCATGTGGTATTGATAGGATCAAGTAACAATTTTTTTATTGTTGACGATAATATGCACGGTGTTCTGACTAATTCTGGCAAGCGTGTCCAAGCTTTTCATTTTTTACATAAGCTACCTTTCGACAAAGTAAGAAATAGTTTGAGTTTTAAATTAAGCGTGGCGAAGGCGATGCCCAAATTCCAAAAGCTTAGCACGGGTACTTTATTAGACCATTTCACAATCTATTTTCAACAGTCTGTTTTGTTAACAACGTGATGTGATTCGCAGGAGAAAACGTTCCAGAAATTAGGATATGCACTATCGTGGGGCTTCCTACCGAAGCACGCCAGGTTTCAGAGCTGTGTTCTCTACACGGTTGGAGTTCTGAGTAATTGTGCGCAAGCAGGAGTGTTACCGTGAGAGCCCGCAAACTTTCTATTTTATGAATAACGGTCCCCTCAGTTTATAAGAGAGTGATCGGAAGCAGATAAGGGCCAGCCATGCAATGAGAGCAACGTCGGTTTTTGTAGACCATGTTGGCAAACATGCCACCTTCCAAGATGTTTGTTGTTACGCGCTTATACTAACAGTTCAACGTAAATACCCCGCTATAACTTTCTGATATATATATATATATATATATATATATATATATATATATATATATATATATATATATATATATATATATATATATATATATATATATATATATATATATATATATATATATATATATATATATATATATATATCAAGGTAAAAGCACGATTGCTGTCAACGTTTCAACAAAGAGACTTGCTTTCGTCAGGGTAATCTCTCGTCAGGGCAATAATATCAGGGAAATAATAGCCTTCAGGGTAAGCATTTTGCAACAACTAATTTGACGTCAACATTTTGTAGAATGGACGAGTGCGAAGCCGCCTGTGATCGAGTAGGCATCATGGCTGGCGGCCAGTTTCGTTGCCTGGGGCCCGTTTGCCACTTACTGAACTGCTATGGGCCAGGCAGTACGCTTGTTCTGAACATGAACGGAAGGCCGGACTGCGAACAAAGAGATGACCATTCGGTGGACTCGGTCGTGAACCAGCTGCTGCCCCAAAGCACGAGACTGCGTTCTTACAAGGTGAGGCTAGTGGTAGTGGTTACTTTGCTGTACGGTATATGGTTGCTACCACCACCTAAAAGAGTACAAAAATAAGATTAAGGATGAAACTTGAATGGTACTCCTTTGAACTCTGAACGCATTACAATTTCTAATCACTTTCCAAAGAAATGTGTATTTCTAAGGTATGTTATGCTTTTAAAAGCGCCACTCGTTAGGTACCAATGAAAAGCACTCTCCCGCATTGCTGTCGAGCTCAGTGAACACATGAAGGACACAGGCCTGCATTTTTTCGTTCAAACACTTGAAGAAGGTCTTCCTCCCCTGTTTGCTGACTAGCTTCTTTGAACTAAAGTTTGGCCTCGTGTTCGCTAAATTTATTCATCTAGCTATTGCCAACATCAGAAAGGAGGCACTCGTTCCTTGTCAGTGTGCAGTGGCAGCAAAAAACGCTCGCGCAAGCTAGATGCAGATCTGGAGCACTATAAACAAGCGCCCTGACTAGCGAAAGGCTCACTATTTGACCACGTTTGATAAGGCGCCAGGGCATAGGGTAGGGCTTTGTAGCCCCACTACAATGCAATCGCAACGTCCTACGGAATGCGGAGCACATTGCACAAGATTTGCATAATTCGAGTTCGACTTTTCTTCTGAAAAGCCTCGAAAATGACAATTGACTTCGATCACCGACGGCGTCGTAATTCGTACCACAACAAAAGTAACTGCCAGTGCACAATGCAAGGCCACATGTAATGGCTGTAGTGGCTTCAAAGCCTACAGTGGCGCGGAATCTGAAGCTACGCCTAAGCCCTCCTAATGTCGACATCACTTACGAATTCATGCGGGCTAAATTCCCGGTTCTGAGCTCATTTTGAAACTTCGCAACACACGTTATACTTTAACTAGAGCACCAAAATTACGCAGGCTGACAGGGCACAGCTTCCCTGATACATGGAAGCGTGACTGATACATTGCGCCATAGTTTACGCAATCAGTGCGACCGTTTGTACTTTTTGTCATGCCTTATTAGTATTATTATTTGAACGTACCGCAGGCCCTTCAGGGCCCATGCAGGAGTGGTTACAATGAATTCAAGTTTTCATCTTAAGGATAACATAGGTATTCAAAAGGCAAGAAACAAGAACAATATAGAATACACATGGACAGAAGCATGCTATACAGTGTGAACGTTTAGTCCACGAAAAGAAATTATATAAACACTACATAAGAAATTTTTACTTTTTATCACACGTCTAAATTCTAGATCATTAATGGATCTTAGGAAACCCTATGCAGATGTGCTTTTGACGGCGTCCGCCTTTAATTTGTTCCACAGTCCAATGGCGGATGGAAATAAAGAGTACTTATGTGTGTTTATGTTGCGGTGAGGTTACCTGATATTTTTATTTGTGCGCGAAGAATGCCTGAAGGGGGCTTGGAGGTAGGTAGTGGGGGGTATTTTATAATTGTCGTGGAACAAAAGATAAAATAACTTTAATCTGGATATCATTCTGCAGTATGAGAGAACTCGGAGGTCTGCCAGTTTTCGTTGATCAGAAACACTAGTATAGCTGGAGTAGTTGGAGGCGATAAAACGCGAAACCAAGTTCTGTACGCGTTCAACTTTGTATACTAAATATGTTTGGTGGGGGCTCCATTTTATGTCGGCATACTCTAGAGTTGGCTTAATCAGATCAAATAGGCATTGAGTTTAACCGTTAGGGGTGCCTTCATACGACGTTTAGCTGACCTGGTGCTTTACTACATATATTGTAGTAAATATTGTAGCAATTTACTAGTATATTGTAGCAAGTATATTGTAGCAATTTACTACATATATTGTAGCTTTACTACATATATTGTCAATATGGCTTTCCCAGGATAAATTACTAGAAAAAGTAACACCTAAATATTTTACCCGGCCAACCTTGACCACTTCGTGAATTTCATACTGGAAATATAAAGGAGTTTTCTGTTCGGTGGAACTGATGCTGAACGTTTTGGTTTTGTTTAGTTTCATGCCCCAGTCTTTGCACCCCGACTGGATAGAAGTTAACGATATGTTTTAAGTTTTAGCTGATCCTCTGTGTTGTTAACTACTGTATACATCACACAGTCATCTGCGAACAGTCTAGTTGTAATAGATAAGTCAACACAGAATAGGATATCGTTGATATAAATTAAAAAGAAAATTGTGGCAAGGACTCAGCCTTGCGGCACACCAGAAAATACATGCAGGGTATTCGAGTTGTGCTCATTTAAAGCAACATATGGCTTTCGGGTTTTTTAAATAGCCCTGAATCCATGAGACAACTTTCATTTGAACTTCTATTGCGTCTAGTTTTGTTATAAGATCCTGATGGGGAACGACATCATATGCTTTAGAGAGATCTAAAAAGATTGCATCTAACTCTCCTTTTTCGTTTAGTGTGTCGGCAATATCGTTAGTTGAGTAACCGTTGACAGACCAGCTCTAAAACGATGTTTACGCTCGTAAAGCAAATAATTAGATTATAAATGGGTAATAATTGCTTTGAAGCTAATATGTTCGAGCCTTTTACAGCATTTGCTTGTCAATGAAATTGCCCTATAATTATTAAAATCTTGATTTGATCCTGATTAATGGATCGGCTTTATTTTTGCACAGCGCCAATCATCTGGAATTTTGGAGGAGTTAATCGAGGCTGTGTAAATAATGTACAGGTATTTTGAAGCCCATGCAGCGTATTCAAATACAAAGTTATTTTTTAATGCTATCAGGGCCAGGAGATTTTTTTAAGGTGACCTTGCGTAAAAGGCTGAGGACGCCTTCCTCGCTCATATTTATTTTAGGCATAGGGTTAATAATTGCATAAGGTTTTAATGCTACTTGCGAGCAAGAACGGGTAAATACTGATTAAAAAAAGCTATTAAACTTTTCGGCTATGGTTACAGGATCAGGCACCGTGGCAATAGGCGATTTTATTTCGGGGACTGGGGTCTTTTCGGCAGATAGGTAACGCCAAAACTTATGCGGCTCATGGCGTATAAACGAAGGCAGCGTGTCCGTGAGGAAATTCTCCTTTGCGGCCCGGGCTTTATCTCGCATCTCAGTGATAAGGATTCCAAGATGGCTTGTGTCACCATGCTTGCGTCGCCTTTTAATCTTTCTTTTTAGGTGAATTATTTCTCACGTCACCCAAGGGTATTCGCGGTTAACACGTTGCTTTCTTGCCAGTACAAAGTGTGTTTTGCAAAACGATACAATCGCCTTAAAGCTGGACCACAGTGTGCATAAATCAGTAGTAATAGCATGGAATTGCGCGAAACAGGATTCGAAGTATTTCAGGATAGCCGCGTCGTTTGCACGGGTGTAGTCTTCAAAAAAAATTCACAGCATATCCACGGGGTGAATGATGATGAGTGGGCGAAGCTCCTGAGGGGAAATCATCGGTAAAACCGTGACTCTTCAGTGAAAGTTCGCCCACTACATCTGTGTCCGAACGTAACGTCTAGAAAGTCTCGCTTAAACCGCGCGTCGGCACCTTGGGGCTGAGCTCGCCTGATGCGTTTTGCAGACGCCTCACGAGCTCTCACTGCATCGGGGTCTGCCTGCCGATACGCGCGCTTTCTTGCCGCTTCCCGTTCTCTGACGTTTTGGAGATCCTCTTCGCGCCGCAGCCGTGCCGCTTCGCGTACGGCAGGGTCCTCGCGCCATTGCCGTGACGCGTGGGCCTCTCGTTCTCGAACGCTGGGATCTTGGCGGCGTCGTCGCGCAGCCAGACGACACGCTGCGGCCTCCCGCTCTCGTACGGCAGGATCTTGACGGCGGCGTCGCGCAGCTTCACGGAGCGCTTCTGCCTCGCGGGCTCGCACATCTGCAGCCTTATCCATCGGGCGACTCCGAGCGCGCGCCAACAGCGAACGGATTTTATTACAACGCTCCCCGCCATCTAGTAAACAATCCAAGAACTAAACTAGAGGTAGCCACGCCATCTAGTAAACAATCCAAGAACTAAACTAGAGGTGGCTACATACATATGTCGAGGATGGACAGACCCACGCCTTAAGGAGCTTCGCCCCTAAAAGGTGGTTTTGGGCTTTTTACTTTTTTGCAAAGTTGAAAATGGGCAGGTTAGTTTTATCAACATGTGATCGGAATTAACAGTTTCAACTGTGGTCGTACAATGTCCCAACGAACTGCTAATAAGCGTGAGATCAAGCGTGGAGGAACACCAAGAGTTATCGGTAACAAGCTCCTTTAATGAAAAACTAAAGGTAGTGAACAGTAAAGAATCGGCACTTGAGTTTTCCTTGCCATCCTGCGTCAGGTTAAGCCAATTAATACTTAGTAGATTAAAATCTCCCGTAATAATTGTTTTTGAGCGAGAATTAGTGTGTCGACCTAAGTAATCATGAATTACTTCAATATATTCCGGACAAGATTTACGTGGTCGGTATACGCCCCTAAAGTAATTGCTTTTTCACAATAGGCAAGTTTGCACCACACACTTTTAGGGTAAATGATGTGAGGCATGCGAGAAAATTAAACGTTGTTTTTTTATGGCAATAGCTACCTCACCACCCCGTGAGCCTCGATCATTGCGGAGTAGCTTGTACGACGAAGGAACAACCTCAGAGTCCTGCACACCGGCGTGCAAATAAGTCTCCGTTAGGGCTATATATACCCTGGGGATTGTGGGTTAAAATTTCACAGGTTACTTTCAAGGTTTACTTTGAAGGAGTGCGAAATTATTTACTACGCTGCGACCATTAAGGCTGCTAATTCGGAGCCTTTTTTTTTCTTCTCATTTCCTTCAGAAGTTCCTAGGCGTTTCTGTGAAGTCGCGAATTTTGGTTTGTTCAATGCGACAGTTCTTTTCAGCATCCCAAACATATATTGTGCCGTCAATTTTTATTTTGTGATAAACAAGCGATACCTTTGCTCCTTTTACTTTATCACCCACGGCAGATTTACAAAATTTTGCGCGTGTTTCCCTAACTGTCTTTGAAAAATCTTCAGAAATTGAGATGTCGGAACCCTTAAGCTTATTGCAACAGCAGAAAATTTTGTTTTTTACGGCGAAGTTGTAAAGCCTGAGCACGAGAGGTTGCTGATGCCCGCTTTGAGGGTAATAAACTCTATGAATTCGTTCTATGGATATGTCCATAAAATGTGTTTCTTCACTTTTTTGTTCCAATGACTCGGTATCCTCCCTCGGATCCTCAGTAACTCCGTAAATGACAAGATTATTCCTCCAGCTCCGGTTCTCTAAGTCGTCTATTTTTTCCACCATTTCTTGAACTTACTAGTTGACTGACAGGTTTCTTCGCATTCCGCAAGTAGTTCTTCACACTTTGTCAAACGACCCATATCAGTCTCAATCGCGTTAATTCTTTCCTGGATTTTAGCAACAGTTGTCTCAACATGATTAAAGTTTTTTTAGTTGCTTCAATGTCTGGGTAGTCTTGGTTTGCTTCTTCAATATTTTTTCTAGTATTTCCTTCGCAGTAATTGCTTCAGAATCAGACTCAGAGGCTGAGGATGGCCCCGGGTTCACTTCAACATCTCCCGACGTTAGCAACAATATTTTTATAACACTTATACAATCAAACATCATGGTAACAAGAAAGTGTGGGCTTGACAGCCCCATCTACGTAACGGAATTGTCTCGAATAGAACATGTTTGGTATTTCACACAAACCTGCATCAAGAAAAAAGAGTTGATCAGCATCCGTCCAGTTTCGGTGCAACTAAGCCCACTGAAAGGTGCGTCCGGATGGCTGCAGTACTTATGGTCGAGCCGGGGTAGTTCTAGCGATGTTACGGTGTCGACGCCTAGGTATGGGCTCGCCGGGCTGGGGAAGGGATCCAACGATAACCACATGAATAGTCGTTGGCTACGCTGGATGCAGGCTTCGAAGCATGGGCCAGCCGCCATCGGTAGTCGTCCCATCTTGTTACGAAGCCGCTCCGCCACAGCGCGATCTGTATCACGAAGAAAGCGTTGATCAGCATCCGTCCGGTTTCGGTGCAACCAAGCCTACTTACTGACTGGAAGGCGGGCTTGCACACCTATTGCGTTGGCATTCTATCACATTCCTAAAAATACATTTCGACGGGAGGCGAACAGGAACATGAAGGGACTACAGCTTTCTGAAGAATCAAAAATACAGCATTGAAATGCGTGTACCATGATATAACCCCTGATATGCCAGTCTGTAATAGCAAGCGCAACAAAAAACGAGAATCCCTCCTTCAGTTCCATTTCCTGCTCCAAATATCACGTGCAGGGAAATTGCAATGCAAGACAGTTAAGCCTGGATGTAACGAACCTCTATTCAACAAATTCCCGGATTTAACGAAGTTTTTCAATTCCCGCATTGCCAGCCCAATTGAAGCCCATGTGTTTCGACTTCGATGTAACGAAAGCATTGCGACGGTTAACCTTGATGTTACAAATTCGCTGTGCTGATGAGTAATTGTTTTTCGCGCATTTTCTTTAAAATCAGCTGGAGAAACGTACTAAGGAAATTTAGCTCGCAACTCCAACTACCTCGTGTTTTCACCTATGAGTGCGGTGCTGGTTAGGTGGCCTGTTTGTGCTGGCCTGTTTGTCGTCGTGTAGTCGCGCTACTCCACTGATATCTGTGGTTTCGGTTCGTCGGTGATGAGTTCTGCTTCCTGAAAACGAAAGGTTGTGCATTTAAAGATAAGCCCGCAATTCCAAATGCCGTCTCCACCTGGTACAACACCCCAGCTGGCACCCTCTAAGCAATTTTGAGTGCGGAAAAGAGCATCAAGTCCGCGAGGAAGTGAGCTTTCATCATAGGTATGGATCTTGAAACGTGTTAAGGCACCGAAAAGTGTCAAAAGGCAGAAGGGATACTTAAGTTGCGCTTGCGAATATGGGGTAGGCGACATTGCTCCTGTGGAATGCCGCGTAGTGACTAAGCTTGTGCGGGAGAAGCAGGCGCAAATCGCGCACTTTTTCACTGTGAAATAAATCCTTCAAGGGTGAGTTCACCGTCACCGACGTCTAGCATTTCTGTTTCGTTTCTGCTTCATTCACAGGAGCCTTAACTCGCTACCTGTAGGTAACGAACACCTGCATGTAACGAAAACTTGCGAATTTTTTTAACTTAGTTATATTCAGGATCAACAGTAATACAAGAAAACTATCTTGAAGGTCACTAAAACTAGCTTGAAAGGTCACTATATTGTTTTTATCGGGACCTTGGCATGCTCTTTGTATGTAATGTATTCTTAATATAAAAGTGGATTCGAGTCTTCCTTTTTAACAGCTCGAGAAATTGCAGTTAACCATTCCCCGAGGCAGCCATCGAGTGTATGAAAATCAAATTGTGCGAACCCGTTGTAAACACTGTTTTCACCTTGGTAGAGCAGGTAGCAAGTGTCATCATGTGAACACAACTTGCATCAGAAAAGCTACTCATCGGCGGCGCATACACCATCGAACAGACGAAGCAGAAACAGGTTGAAGCCGATGAATCCACCAAAATGCCCACGCTGCAACACACATTCAGCACTGTACCACACCACGTAGGCTTGCCAGAACACACCAGCAGCCCCCATTATTCGCAACCCGACCCACGAGCAGTGGGAGGCTGCGCTGAGTAGCTTGGACCCTGGGGACCACCTACAGTTCGTGGACCGGGCACGCAGGACAGCAGCCGCTGCAGGAACTTCGGACTGAGGGTGTCTCCTCCCACTTTCGAGCACGAATTTCATCTCACTTCAAATAAATGAAGTTTTACTACCACCGCCGAAATGCAGGACCGGAACATAAGCAATGTTGTGGGGTTCCCTTAAACAGTGTTAGACGGCCCACATGTTAATTTTTACCAGCACGGTCGCAATGAATGAAGCTGCAGCGCTTGAAGAGGTGCAGTACGGCGCCGAAAGAATGCCGATAGCACTCACTTGCCTATATTTTCACGGGTGTAGTTCGGAGAACGGCCCCCGCTATCACATCGGAGCTCGACAATGCCGAGTGGCGCTTCTTTGTTGGCCATCATATGTATCCTATTGCTGATATACGCTTGAACACGAGATACAGGTGACCCCGAGGTACGGCGAACTGGCTGCCAGTGAATGACGGCGTAGATAGCAATATTTCGCGAGAAATGGGACTTACCCTGTGACAAAAAGCAACATGTCAGAATCAGAGTCTAAGGGGGCGTGCTTTAGAAGAGCGGATAATGTTCAGTAACACAGATTGAAGGCGGGCCAGTTGGTACATAACTAACTTATAAAACCAGGCTACTTATAAACTTTGAAGTAGCCTTTGCCGAAAGGTAAACAGTGAGAGACCAGCGAAGAAAAAATGCGCGAAGAAACATACGAAGCCCTACGTCCAATGCCAGGGGGAGGTTATCTACGAGATACCACTGTTTGGCAAGCGGTCGTACGTGGGACAGACGGGGCGATGCCTCAACGATCGCCTTCGGGAGCACGCGTGCGACGTAAGAAACGCCACTGGTAGCACACTCGCTACTCACGTTGCCAAAGGCCCAGGCTGTTCGCCTCTGTTTGAGAAAAGCCACGTGCTGGCGCGATACCGCGACCGGATGCGACGGGAGATTAGAGAGGCCTGGGAAATGCATACCCTGAAGCATGACTGCGTCAGCGCTCCGTCTGTTGCTCTTACGGGGAAAGAAATTTACTTTCTTGGTGATAATGTAGATAAGGTGTGCTAGTTGCTACGATTGTGTTAGTAATGAAGATCACTGTACGTTTTGAAACTGATTGTTTTTTGTGTTTTTTTGTATTCTTCAGTTGTTATTTCTTTCATCACGTGTCACTTTCTTTCCGTATTTATTGCCCGTTCATTGGCTATAAACTCAGTTGTTAGTCAGCGCCCTGTCTGTGTGCCCTTTCTGTAGTCCTGTTTCTAGCGCTGTTTTATAAGTTCGATTATGTTCAGTCTTAGCGATGGGAGTCAAAATACGCCTCTGCCGAGGAGGACGAAATCTCTTGAGCACATTCTTGCTGTGCTTTCTTTGTGTGCATGTGTGTGCTGTTTTGGGCGAACTGTTTCATCTGCACCCGAACATGGTCCCAACGGTTCAGACACTAGAGGTCTTAGTGCTTCTGCCTTTCAACGTCAACGGGGCTGACCAGGGCAATATTTCTATATGATCAGTAACATTTTGATAAGCTTAAGTCAGGTAAAGAATTGAGCGGAACGAGTGAATCTCTTTACAGCTCTGAGTAAACCATCAAAACACAATTGCCACCAGGTGTCCTCTGCGGATCGTTTCAAATGTTGCACGCCGGTCGCTCTGCCGTCGTGCTGCTGCACTACGCAAGACGCTTCAATCGGATAGCCTGCAATACAAAAACTGCTCCGGATGCTAAGCGTAGGAATGGCACTTTGGCAACCTATACACTTATGCAACTGGCAACCCCCGTTTGCAATATTTCTTCTCACTTCCACTTAGTGCGCAAGACGTTTGAAGAGGCCACAAATCTTGACTTTCTTTTAACGGCGGCGCAGCTCGCTCGTGAAAACAATACTTCAACCACTGCTTTCATCTTACCTGTGCTGTGAACTCACAAAGCGGCTGTGTCTCGGTCGATATTCACAAAGCACAACTCACTTTTGCTAACATCCGCCGTGCAGATGGCCACGCATGCAGTCGTGCATGCAGAAGGACTTGAAGATGAAAGGCATTCTGTGCCAGGAGATCCCTTCGAAAAAGAGGCTGGCTCAACCAGTTGGCCGTCCCTGAACCTGGCCTAATGTCTGATCTCTTGAAGCAGACGCAGCATAGCGGTGGGGGCCCACTATATTCGCATATAAGGCTACAAGACTATACTCGCGTAGAGAACACTGCTTCAACTTTTGCACGCGCTACATCAATGCGTCGAGCATTGTTTGAAAGACTTGGGCACCCATGGGGCGGTGGTTAGACTTTTGAGACAAGCAGATATTTTACCATTAGGTGTTTATGGTGTCGGCGATGTCGTTTAGGCTGTGTTTTTATGACGCAAACTGACCATCGTAAACCTAAGTTGTATATTGGCCGATGGGCGATTCACGAAGCATTTCACTAAGCATTTTTACCCTTCGTCTTTCTATTGCCAGGGGTCGTACGAGTACCAAATAGACAAGAACCTATCTTGGGCTGCCATAGTCACCACAGTCGAGCAACTGAAGGCGGTCCTTGGAACTGAAGACGTCTGGTTGTCTCCGGCAACATTAGAACACGTGTTCGCTAAGTTCATGGCTACCGATCGCCAGAACGAAGACTCTGCTGCTCCCGACGCTTCCGGATAACACTGTAGTCACCCAATGTTTCCATACTGCGGCCCATAATTTTTTGATCAAGGAATTTTGAGTTATACCCCTCGGTTAACAAAAATGGCAGATAGCCTAATATTGGCTACACGATATAAGAATTTTTATATCTTTTACAACCTTGTTGTTTGCAATGAACGATTACGGAATAAAGAGGAAAAATGCGAACGAACGCCCAAAAGCCCAGTATTCAGCGTTATGCCAACTACGCTGTAACTTTAGGCAAAATAGTATTTTTGCAACACTGCAGCTACTCACTAAGCTGGCGTACATATTCTTGTGAAATTGCTTTCTCCAGTAGGCAAAAATCCCTCCAAATACGTATATAGTGCACCAGCACAAAGCATTAAAATCCTTACAAAATCCAGGTTAGCGAATTAGAAAAAAGTAAACCCTTCCAGACAACGTGAAAGCTGTTGTAAGTGCAGAGCAATGATTCGCCTTAACGGGCTGTGGCGCCGTTTTCCGCTCACTGCTACCACCCATCACGCTCTTCACCTACCTGTCTCACTGCTCTCTTGATGAACTGAACAAAGGTTTGTACAATGCAATTCAAATTTCCCGCCTTCGCAGTGCTCGCGCGCCCCTTGCCTAGAAAAGCGCGAGCAGGAGTTCTGTTCTTCTTGTTCTTGCCGTCATCTCGCACGTCCTGCGCCTTACTGCGCAGTTTGGAACGCGTCGTTTTTCCCGGGCACATGTTTTCGCTTACTATCGTGAAAACCAACCCAATGGGCGTTCCCAACTAAATAAACATGGCAAGTGCTTCCGGTCAATTACGCATATTTCGCCTCAGATGTACCCGCAGTTTTCTTTGCGCTAAACAACGGGGAGATGTAAGACAAGCGCCAGTGGTTAAGGGGTTTCAAACGGTTATGATTATATAAATCGCTTGCTTTTCCAAAAGCGTGGAAAACTGTTCGTGTTGGTACATAATCTAGGCAAAACAGTGCAAAAAAATTACCCCACCTCCCCTCGCGGGAACCTTGGTGTGATGCGACGCTGAGGGGGTTCAAGCGCAACGGAGAGCAACCGTCGACCGAAAGGCCGCCGGAGAGCGGAACACCGGTTATATTCTAGGCACCATATATGCGCAGCGCGCCCGAAGGAGAGGAAACCGCGGAGAGAGAGAGTACTGCACATGCGCAGCACCGCGTGCAGCGCCGCCCACCGGAGGAGTGAGAGCGCGCTGGGCCACACACGCTCTCACCTGGGCACACGGCGGCGCCAGTGCGTCTGCCGCGGCTATGACGCAACACAATCCACTTTAATCCAATCCAAGCCAAGCCAAGCCAAGCCAATCCAATCGAATCCAATCCAATGCCCCTCGCGAGAGAGTGTTCGCTATCGGATAGGAGAGCAGGAGAGTGGCTGCGGACAACGGACGCACGCCGCGGACAACAACGGACGCACGCAGGAAGGACAGGGCCGCCGATAACAGGTGCTCTGAGCGTCGCATCTAAAAAGTGTGGGATTGTCGCAGGGGTAAAAGTAGGTAGGTTACTTTCCCCATGTAATACCAAAGCCGGCGACGAGCGACACTAATCAGTCTGTCTTCTCGTTTCGCCCAGCTAGCAAGCTATCTCCCACCCCGCGGCTGCGCGCTGTACCGCGCCAGCCGCGGCGGGCCGTGGCTGGACGGAACAAAGGAAGCGACAAGTGTTCTCGCTCATTGACATTTATTACTGAATAGTAAACATACCAAGAGCGTGCAGGCTAGCTGGTTGACGGCGAGGATCTGGTTCCTCCCCTGGCAATTTAAGGGAATCGAGAGTTTCGACTCACCGCGAGAACAGTCATCTCCGGGACGGCTCAGCGCGCTCGCGTTTGCCTCGCTGGGACGCTGATGGCAGCCAGTGTCGCTCTCTTTTTTGCCCGATCCTCGAAGGAAGGAGGTCACCAGGCGCGTCATGTCGCCTCACTTCCCGAGCTCCAACCGCTTTCACCGCTTGCATCCCTCGCGCTCTCCCCGGCCGCAAGACACCCCTTCGGTGAGGATGTAGGTCCCCCTCGCCGACGTCTCGCCAAGCAAGTGCCCGAGAGGAGCAAGCAGTGCGGCGAAGCCGAACGAAAGGGAACGCGTTAAGGTAGCGTTCTCACAAAACACAGACAGAGAGACACACGACAAGGACTGCTCTGACTCCAAGCCTCTGCGTTACGGCGTTACGGTACACCGTGGGCTCTACATGGGTTCATTATCTCCCTGCGCCACCTTATTCCTGCAGTAGCGTGAGACGGTTACAGCGAGCTACGGCCACAAGGCGAGCCTCTAAAGTGCTCTGCACTTAATAGAACGGAAACGCGGGGAATTCATGTTCCTCTCAAGCTACTTGCGACTTTAGGACCGTGTCTGGAATGTCTCGTGCAAAGTAACGGGGGCGGTATAGAACGCTGTTCAAGGAGCTGTCTTACTGTTACAGGTGCCGACGCCACCACCGAAACATATACCAATGCTTGAGTTTTCTTTCAATGGGCTGTTTATTGCAGCAAAGTTGTAAATGGTTAGTATGCCGGGGTCTCGCTCCGGCGGCAACAATTTCCTCAGCGGAGCGTGTTGACCGAAGAATAAAAAAAAAAACGCCTTACGGCCTCCATATTTCGATATAATATGGCTTGATTTTCCCATGAAAATATTTGAAGCATGCTCATTTTTCGGCGCCGCCTTTTCGGAGTGGTTTTGAACTCCCGGGGGCCGAGAGTAGCATTGCAAAAACACTCCTACCAGAAAAGAGTACGAAATAATTAACTTTACCAATCACTACCTTGGTGTCACAGCTGTCAACACACACACAAAAATCAGGTTATTATGGCATGTACAAACCCAGGAAACGCCTGGTAGCGTTCGTCTGACCTCCAGGCAAGCATGTCGTGAGGTCAAGGTAAATCAAGCACACGTTGGCTTCTCCGCGCCGACGGAAGCACCACGGACCACGTTTCGGTCGCCGGCCTAACCAATTCTTGGAGGTGACCTGTTCTGCAGTGAAAGCCTCCACTACATCTCTGGTTCCAATGGGAGGGTTGCGATGCGGGTGCCTTATATTCTCTGTCGCACATTACTATTATGTTCTTTATTGTCTAATTCTGCACATTTTGTTTAGATTTTTATGAGTCAATCATTAGATATTCCACCCTGCCAATCATAGCTCGCAAAACTGGATACCACTCACTCACACTCAATCAAATATGAACCAACTAGCCCAAACCCAAACTTTAGTTAGAAATGCACAAACCGAGCAAGCATTATAAAGAAACATCCCCCTCGCGAGGGGCACGATCAAATGCAGAGCATTTCCGCGGGGGGCGCGCCTGCAAGTCGTATGGATTACGTATTGGTTGTTGTTGTTGTAATTGTTGTCCTCCAGCGTAGACATTGTCGATGAAGTCGCTGGTGAAACGTGAAACGTGCCGTGAACCCCCTGCCGCGGCTATGACGCAACGTGGAGCGGCTATGACGCAACGTGGCGCGGCTATGACGCAACACAATCCAACACAATCCACTTTAATCAAATCCAATCCAAATCCAAACCAATCCAAGCCAAGCCAAGCCGAGCCAAGCGAAGCCAAGCCAATCGAATCCAATCCAATGCCCCTCGTGAGAGAGTGTTATAGCGTCGAAATCGCGCCACCACACGAACGCGTGATGTTGACGTCACGATCACGCCACAGATGTTAGCGACCGGAGCGCGCGCGAACGACATACAGTGAAACCCGTTTATAGCGAATTGCAATATGCACCGCGATTAGTTCGATATATCCAATAGTTAGATATAGCCGAACCCGCCTATAACGAACTTATCGTTACAAGTTCGCAATCCGCGGGAGCCCTCCCCCCCCCCCCCCCCCACCCCCCTCCCCCCCCCCCCCCCCACCCCCTCCCCTTCCCCAACTCCACCATCCCCGCATGCAGAAACGAACACAGTGAAATAGCCATTACCATACGCAAAATAATCTATTGCAAATAAAGCTACTTTCCGCCTGAACTGCCTACTTTGCAAAGAAAAAAGCGGTGATTTTTTTCACTTTCGTTTGGCGGCTTCAACTAGCATAGCATTCTCTACACGAAACATTGTTCGCACCAATTCGAGTCCGCGTCCTCCAAAATCTAAGAAGCGTTGGCGGAGTACATCGACTGCCGAAAGCGCTTCGAACGGCTTTCACTCGCGACATCATAGGGAACGTTCACTGATTCACTGATTCACAGTTCACCGATGCTGATGTCTTGGTCCGGACTCGCTGACTGCGCGGGTTCCGTCGTGAGTCCCGCGCGCAGGAAACAGTTACGGAGAGTGTCGGGCGTCACGTCGCTCCGTGCGAGGCGCAATGTCTCAGTCGCGACTCTTGCTACGTGGTCGAGGCCAATCCACATCTCAATCTCCGCTCCGAGGCCATGCATTTCGGGGGCCATTCTAGGCGCGCAGAGTTCGATATACCGGATGTGAACTTCGTTATAAGGAATATGTTTCCCATGTATTTCCGTAACTGAATTATTTTTGTTCGATATATAGCATAATTCGCTCTATCCGGGTTCGTAATAGCCGGGTTTGACTGTATGTGGTTTAAGCGCGAACCGACCGCGGCGAGAGAGCGCGATGCGAGCGCCCCAAGGAGGTTGTATAAAACTTCTGGAGTGGAGGGCTCCCATAGCCGGCAACGCGGGGAGGTGAAGCCGGGGAAACCGGTCGGCGGCCATATTGCCGTGGGTAGAAAGGGCGCTTAGCTGGTAGGGACGCTTAGTGTCTTGCGTGTTCCTTTGGGTTTACACGGGAGATACCGATAGCTAAGTTGGATTGTTCGGTTAGGTTATTTGACGGAAGCATTTATTTCGACTTTCGCATAAACTATTGACGTGATTCGAGCAGCGAATTAGTGTTTGCATCTCTTTAAGTGGTGAGGAGCCGTAGTGAAGACCCTAGTTCTTAGAAACACCACTATTCCTTTGATTTCAATAAAATCCGCCACGGTGTCTCAGTGACTGAAGCGTTGTGCTGCTAAGCACAAAGACGCGAGTTCGGTTTTGGGCCGCGGCGGCCGCTTTTCTGATGGAGGCGAAAAGCAAAAACGCCCGTGTGTTCGAGATTTCGGCGCACGTTAAAGATGCCTAGGTGGTCAGAATTATTCCGGAGCCCTCCACTACGACGAGCCTCATCGTCTGCGTTGCGTCGGCGCATTAAAACGTCATAATCAATCGATCTTTCATTTGAATAAACGCTTCTTTGGTGTCTGTAAGGTTATAGGCCACCCTTAAGTATTAAAATTACATGTTGCACACCATAGCAAGAGGTGCCGCCTGAAAACGGCTACTAATTCCCGCATTTCACGCTGGAAAGTGCTCCCTCTGTTCTAGCGTGATTAGTGGGCGCTTGCTTTTTCTAGCAGCAGTGCCGGAATTCATTAATGTTGATCACGCAACTCTCACACCCAAAGAAGCTTTGTCGGAACTGTGCATCGAGACGACTTGTTTTTAAACAGTGCTGCAACATGCAAGTTTTTTGGTTCATACGACGTCCCCATTGATGGCACATGCACAAGGCCAAATTAAGTAGCATGCTGAGTTACTATGCGGCCCACACTTTAGAATTCTCTGTTTCCGTTCATCGCTGCCATTTCTAGCTTTTCCTTGTATTTTACAAAATGTATATGTAGTACCCTAAAGCTGGTCACAGCTGTTTCTTTATTCAGGGTACACAGTCTATACGATTGATGCACATTCCGTGTCTCCCTCGCGCTGTTTTTTTTTTCTCTTTTTCAGGAGGTTACTTAATTACATTCTCAACTTCGTTAACCACGCACATTCGCACGCGATCAACCCGCTATTGAACAGAAAACTGCGCGCAGGAGGTTACCGTTGGCGTTCACAGCCTCGCTAACCGTGTACGTTTGCACGCGAGTAGCGCCTGCTGTTGATTAACACAGAGACGAAGAACGCGGGAGAGCATTGCATTAATGAATTGTAAAGCTAAGCGAAATGGCTCGGCTAACCACGCCTTTTCAATTAAACTCAAATCAAAACCCTGCGAGTACTCGCGTAAGGCGGGCTGAGTGCAAATCAAATATTCGACGCCACTGCCTTGGTTTATGTCGTTAACTACACAGGGTGGTCAATTTTAAGTCAACAGGTTTTATTATAATTACACGCTTAAACGTCCGTAAATATCACCTCTACAGTGTTGTTATGCACCCAGGAAAAAAACAAAGGAGGTGGTAACTATTGATGTCGGTGGCCTAACTAACTAATAATCATTAATTATCTTTTAATGGCTGCAGTAAACACGTATGTTTGTATTGCAAATTCAGGCGCAATCGTGTTGCTCCACGCTCGGCGTCTATTTCATCTCTGACGTTGCGTAACACCACGCGCTCTTCGGCGGGCCATTGTGGTGCACTAGATCTTGCGCTGTGATTGGCGTAGTCCGCACTAATAAAACGTCATCGTGTCTACCAACCAGTCGTGTGTGTCCTTGGCCTTTGATGTAGAGATCGGGGGAGTGTCCTTATATTTCGATAAAGCACATCCCCCATATAGCTCAACCTCATCATAGCAAATAGAACGAGAGCTCCAGCTATGCTGCACTCTCCCCTTCACAGGATGGTAAGCCTGATTTTTCTTTTTCGTTGTGAGTGAATTCCCGGACACATCAGAAAATATGATTCGAGAACGCGAAAGTATTGCTATCGATTTGAAGGCTGCTGAGTGCTCCTAGAATGTATGTTGCTGTCGCGGTCAAAGGGACTTGGTGAATGAGTATGAACCTGTAACGACAGCTGTCGCACTCCCTTGCCAATCCCACTTGTGGGTATGCGAGGATTGGGGTGGGTTATGTCGACATAGCAGCCACATAGGAACAGTTGAATAGGCGTTCGGGTGGCTGCTGCCACCGTCACTGGCCCATTCGTCTTGGTGGGTTTAATTTTAGGGCTATACTTAGCTCATTCAGCCGTAATGTGATGTTGGCGAACTTGAGGCTACTGACGTCAAGCCGCGTGTTTACGTTGACGACGTTAGAGCTTAAAGTGTAGTTACACCCCACGTCAGGACGCAGAAGGAGGAAACATTTATGTAGCAAAAAAAAAGGAATTGTGGGCACTTAAAAAGCCAGTACAAATCTGGGGAATGCGTTACGCCTGGCGTTCACTGGGAGGTTCAGCAGGTTCATCGATTTGTTCGCCGGACTAGCGGCCGTCTTTGCGTTTACCTTGCTCTGTTTCCGGTGAAGTTTGCGCTAGTTACATCCACGAAGATATCCCTCGAACTATACCAGCTTGCAACGGATGTGCGGCACGGACGTTATTGGGTCAATTATTTCTTTGGCATTATATTGCTTTCAGTTAAATTAACAATGCTATGCGCCTCGTTCCAGTCCTGTTCGCCTCCTATTTGTATAAGAAGCGCAATTCCATATGGAGCATCACGCTTCCACGTCCTTTTAAAGGCTCTGAACAAAAATACTCATAGGTCACTTGCGGCACTGGCTTGAGGGTACTCGGTCAATCAAGAAATGTTGAGGTTACAAGCATTCAAGGCGCGAACGACGAGGCGTTCCTGGGCCTTTCATCGTGACCAGGCGAGTTCGCACTGCCACTTCTGAGGGAAAATCGAAGAGAGGGCGTTTGGCGTCAGGGGAATTCTCAGTCTATCTGTTAGAGGGTGTTCGGGGAGAGCCAAAAGGAACATTTGTGTACGAGTAGGCGCTGTTAGCCTGGGAAGATGTGCCAACAATTACACTAATTTGCTGCAACATCGCATTTGCATCGCTTTCTTCACTTTAATTTCTTTGTCGCTTATTCGACGCGGCTTTTTTCACCCGCCTTCTTTTCCTTCTCAGTGTATGCGCCTCTTTTTTCGCTTTCGTTTTATCTTTATGCTGAAAACGAGACAGAGACAAGAGCCTTTATTGGATGCAATTACAGCTCAATAGGGAGCCATGTCAGCTGCAAATTTTTAGTTTTGTAAATTTCTCGAAGTGGGCACATTGCCCCTCAAAGCTCTCAGGTAAATCCCCCAGTTGCGTAGGTAAGAAATGAACAGCAGCGTTTGTTTTACGTGGGAAATGCGGGGAGGTAGCACAGTGGCTACAGACAAAACACAAGTTAGCCTGAATGGGAGTTTTTTGGCTGGAATACGTCTCCTCACGGCAGGCGGCCTGCCCCCACGTGTGGTAGTATGATGGTGGACAAACTGACAGTTTACACCGGGGGCCACAAGCCGCCGTAAATAGGCGCATTTACCACGATTGTACCTCTTCACAAAACGCAGTATCTAGCTGTGAAGTCTGAGTTTGTACCAATGGGAGTATTAAAAACTCCCACGCCTCCTCCATCTCCTCCCCCTTCACCCCTTCCTCCTCTACGTCTCCTTGCCAGTTGGTGTCGTGTGTAGTGTGAGCTCCAGCGTCCCCCAAAATTTATTCTCGATGTGAACTTGCGGCCGCACGAATGGATGTGAAGGGCTACCCGACAATCGAAGCTCGTTGCGAACATTGTGGAACCAGCCTGAACTGACGTGCGACACACTGCAGCGTCGCCTCCGTGTCGCAGACCTTCGAGCCGACGGAATACACCAGCGAGCCGACGCGAGGCTTAAATGCAGTGATCGCTGAGAGTGGCTCGTTAAAAACAACGTGTTTGTGCCTCTGCGAGGTGGTTGCAGGTAAGATTTCCACGTGTTTTAATGTACCCGACATTTTGGGAGACTTGTGCCCCTTCTAGTGTCAAATAAACTCGGCGTGTTTCCCGCGTCACTGCACGGGCGATTCTCCGCCACTGGATGTGTGAGCGTTGTGCGTGGGAGAGGGCACCATGCCCGGAACGTCATTGGGGAGGCCGAACGGTGTGAAAGCAATGCGTATTTGCGCGGGTCTCGAGCAGAACACTCATTCATTCACACTCGCGAGCAGAATGAAAAGTGTCCGCACTGTGAACGGCTGTTGGGTGTTTTTGTTGGGCTGTGTCTGTGGCTTACTGGGAGGCGAAGGTGAAGTTGGCCGGGCAAACGTCGCAGGGCGGCCGCTTTTCTTGATAAGTAGGTGTGGTGCCAGCCGCGCCTGCTACGAGGAGGGTGACTGCCGCGTGCCGCCGGCGATTAATTGCTTTCACTGGAAAGGGATAAGGTCGGGGCCCCGTGGGAGCTCTCCGTACGCTAGGCGCGCGTAACTATAACCAGCAAACGCCATTCGAGGGAGCATTCTGTAGAGTCGACGGACGACTGATTATTTTATTTATGTATTTGCTTTTGAAGGGTGGGCAGGCGCAGGCGTCACACCGACCGAAATTTTTCCTTAACTTTGGGTGAGGGGAGAGAGGGGCACTGCGGTTGGTAAAACCTGAAGCTCGCTCCCAGAACACTACACGCGCGGAAAAGAGGGAAAGAAAGCATTTTGAGAAGTTGGTCGCCACAAGGGTCGCGCTCCCTTTTGAACAGCAGAGCACTTCGTTTTGACGAACTAGTGAGCGCAGGTTCTCGTTTCTTTGTTGTTTACCGTTTCTTTTTTTTTCAGGTCAAATTGGAGTTGTTAATAAGTTTCGCCAGGTCAAGGAGTTGTTAATAAGTATCGCCAGGCCTCGAAGCACGTAAGCACGTGCCCAGAGGAAATTTTGTATCGGAAAGAGGGCGGAGGGTTTCGCTGCCGAGCAGCAATTTTTTTAACGTGGTGCGTTTACATCACACGCTTTGTTTTTTCCTAGTCGACCATGGTCACGTGATTACATTTTCTGTCACCGATGGCAGACACTGTTACGGCCGGCCGGCCATCCGTAAACCAATGAGCTCACTGAAAGCTTTAACAAGACTCTCACGGATGTCCTCGCTATGTACGTGTCCACTGACCATCGTGCTGGAACGTTACTCTCACTTAAGTTAGTTTCGCACACAATTCGCCGCGCCTCGACACTACCGGCGACTCTCGTTCCCTTCTCCTTTTGGGCTGTGTACCTGCCCTGCCATTGGACACCTTGGTGCGTGACTCGACAACGCCGAAAACGGAATGTGCACGTGGCGTCATTTGCCAGGCTGACGTGGCCCGCCAGAACCCCACGGCCGGACCGTGACGTCATAGGCAACTCAGAAGCGTCGCTACGCCGACACCCACCGCGATGTGTGCTCCACCTGGCTCCCTGGTACTCCTGTGGACCCCTTCAGGATGCGTTGCGCTATGTGAAAAACTTCTGTAGCGTTTCACTGGCCCTTACAGTATAATTCGCATGGTTACCCCTGTAACCCATGAAATTCTCCCAGTCACGCCCTCACCGTCAACTGCACACCCAACGTCGTAACTTGTCCGTGTGACACGCTTGCAGCCCTACTTATTACGCGACTCAGCCCAGCCCTCAGCTTGTTATGCCCTGTGAAGTGCGACCTAACGAGGCGGCAACCAGGACAGACCTACCGCCGTGGATCCAAGAAGCAGTGCGCAGTTGTGACAAGGACACCCAACTATCAGCCGTCCAGCAGGTCCTGGCGGCCCTCGAAAAGCAGCACCGGAGCGAAAGCTGCGGGGCGACGCCCTCCCTTATGGGGCAGCGGCGTCCAACCCCGTAGGGAGTAGCGAAGGTGTGGTCCGAGTAGGGGTGACGTCGGGATCGACGAGTGGCTACGTCCGGGCGCAGTGTACACACTGTGTCTGTTGCAGGCACTCAACAAAGTCTTTCTTCCTTCCTTCCTTGGATACTTCGACTACAAATTAAATCTGTGGCCAACACCTGTCTACCAAGATGCGCCTCTGGGTGGAGCCGCCGGCTCATAGGATGAAGGAGGAAGGTGCAGACGCTCGTTAATGTCCGTGTGCGTGCTGTTCCGGGTTTCCTAATTCGGGCGCATTAGCCCCAATAAAGCTCGCGGTGCTGGCCAATCCCCCCAAATGGGTATGCGCCACAAACAAAGGAACAACAACAACAACAACAACAACAACCAGGGACATAGCAGCTGCCTTGGCTGCCATCGCTTTCCCGTTTATACTTGCAAATACGTCAACCGCACCTTTTTTTTACATTTCAATATTCTTTTCCTTTCTTTTCTTTATTTATTTATTGGTCTTCACAAAAGTGGGAGGTGACCAGGGTAAAAGCCGTTCTGCGACGGCTTGAGGGTTCCTTGGCCACCCGCGGCAACGACTGGCGCCGATCACAAGAAAACACACACAGCCGGCATGAACAATGTCATGAAATATTCAAGATTACGCGAAAGCAATTATCAAAACAACACTTACACAGCTACAACTCCAACTGCAAGCACAATAAATACGAAAAAAAGTTTACAAATACAAGCACTAAACAAGTTTGCATGACATAAATCAAAGAAATCATAATATACTTTCCAGGAGTTTGCAAAAAATACAGGCACATCTTGTTCAGGTTATAGAAGGGTGGAATAGAGAAAGAAATACAAGCATTTAGGAAACGATGCAACAACTATATGGGAGTTCCGCGAAAATAATAAAAGACAAGACAGTTTTATAAAAATGCAATGACAGAAAGTAATAAAAGCACCTTCGTGTTAGGCAGTATATAAATCAGTTAAATAAACTGTGCTTAGCAATGTCAGCTCTAGTCCCTGGCTATCAAAGTGATTCAGCAAACGTGGCAGGTTCTTTGCAAGCATTTGCATTCCATAGTTTGTGCGAGATTTTGGAACATTTCATTTCTCTGCTTTTCTTGTTTTGTAAGACAGTTCATTATTGTGTAAATCAGCTATTTCAGTTAATAATGGATTATTCTTTTTTATTCGCCACCCTTGACCACCTAATCTGGCGCTGCTCCGCATTTTTGCTGTACCGGCCTATCCTCACCAATGCTATGCCTCCCGATGCCTCAGAAGATGATCCTCCATTTGAAGATCCGAATTTTATCAGAGCCCTTGGGCTGTTCGGCGTAGAGAGTGGTCTTTCAAGATTAGTGTAGAATCGGGCCTACTCCGGTCGTGAAAATCCCCTAGTGGTAGATCTACACCTTAGCCTGACCTCCGCGGTCTGAAGGGAACCCCTGTGCCGTCTTCATGGACGCATCATCTTTTTAACTGGGCTACTCCTCCCTTCCCCTCCTTCCCCTACCCCTATTTTGGCCGCATGGCCTTCCCTCGCCTAATAAAGGACTACAACAACAAGAATGCTAATAGATAACTCTCTGGCTAGCCGGTATTCGTAGATATCATGTACTCTCATAATTTTTAACTTCCTAAATAGTTGCCCGGTAGGCTCGGTATATGGCTTGTTTCCAATTATTCTGAGGACTGTTTTCTGGATATTTAGTAGTTTTGTTAGATTTGTTTCTGTAGTAGTACCCCAAACTAAATGACAGTAATTTAAGTAGGAAGCAAATAAGGCGTTTTAAACCAGAAGTTTAACGGTCTCAGGCAGAAGGTGTCTGTTGCGGTTCAAAATGCCAGTAATTGAGCTCAACCTTTTCAATAGATAATTTACTTGGTCATCCCAGTGCATGGTTTCCGTGAAATTAACACCGAGTATTTTAACGGAATTTACTACTTCTATTTTTGATGACCTGAATAAGATTTCAGACTTAAGGAACACCTCTTTTCCTTTAGAATGATACACAATTGCTTTGGTTTTTGTGGGATTGATTTTTAATTGATCTTCGGTTGTCCAAATGTCAAGTTTTGACAATGTGTTGTTAGCTCTAGACACAATTTTATTGCTAGAAAATGCTGAAACAAATATTGTGGTGTCATCTGCATAGATGCTAAATTTTTCCTCAGTTGAGATGTGTACAATGTCATTAATATAGAGAATAAACAACAGTGGTACTAGTATACTTCCCTGTGGGACCCCTGAAATTAGTTTTTTTCTGTCTGAATTGAAATTATTGAAACGAACTGGTATCTGTGAGACAAATAGCTTTGCAACAATTCCAGAGGTAGCCCACGAATACCATAGTGATGAAGTATATTGTAGAGTATTGATGATTTATGTAATCAAAAGCCTGAGTAAAATCGATATAAATTCCCATTGTTACCTGCTTCTGTTCAATCTTCCGGAGTATATATTCTTTTTGGTCCAACAACGCCAATTCCGTCGACCTGTTCTTTTGAAAAGCGTACTGGGAGGGAGTTATGATATTATTCTTCTGGCAGAAAGTGGTTATTCTTTTTAAAATTATCTTTTCTAACCCTTTGGAGAATACAGGAAGGATGGATACAGGACGGTAATTTGAAACATTTTGCCTATCGCCTTTTTTGCACAAGGCAGTAACACGTGAGATTTGCATATTAGAGGGGAAAACACCTGTAGAAATGCTGAGATTAAAAATATGTGTTAATGCAGGACTTATTATATCAATAACATATTTAACAGGCTTTATTTGTATTCCGTCCGCATCGATGCTATGGGAATTTTTCAGGTTCAAGAATGTAGAACACACTTCCATTTCGTCAGTTGGTTGTAGGAACAATGTAGAGCAGTTCTCTGGGCCTAATGTTCTTTTGTAGGAAGTGGACACTGTGTTAAAATCCCTGTATACTAAGTAATTATTGAATATATTTACCATAGATTCACCCGTATGCGTCTGTTGTTCGTGCAAAATTTACTTTGGCTGTTCTTGCATCCTACCCCGCCCCAAGAGCGAGTTGAGCTTCTTCCATAGAACATCGAATTGTTGCGAACGAGATGTTAATTGTCGTATATAGTAACGTTCCTTTGACTTTTTCATCTCCTTATTTAAAGCATTTTGGAAACTTTTGAAAACACGAAGGTCTGATTCCTCGCGTGGTAACATAAAATTCTTATATAGGCGGTCTTTCTTATCGATTTATTTCAGAATGTCATAACTCATCCACGGTTTTCTACACCTCCTAGGTTTGGGCCTACTTTTTAATACAAAATGTTTTTTTTACCCCCGGAGAAAAGAAAAAAGGAAATTATTATACGCTGTGTTAACATCTGCAGCTTCGAAGACACTAGCAAACGAAGTATAGCTTAGTTCGAAACAGAAAGCATCTAACAATGACTGCGTCACCGGTTGAAAACTTTGGTAATCATCTTCACCGGACACACGAGGAAATTCTTTCCTAATATTGCAACAGATTGCCATATGATGACTTAATGCGTGGGCCAAAACACAGGTTGTAATGACAGAGGCATCAAAGTTTGTTATTAACAGGTCTAAAATTGTTTCCGAAGCCAATGTTACTCTAGTTGGTGAGGTAATAAAGTTCTTACAACCATTGCAAGACAATACATTTTCCAAGTCCTGCGTTCTTGCATTCTTTTCGTTCATATTCATATTAAAATCGCCAGAAAGGACCATATGAAAGTGATTATCATCAGCATAGGCAAGAAGTTCATCCAGGAAACTAAGAAAATGTGGCACAGAACCGTCAGGTGGACGATAAATTGCCGCAATTACGACGCCGTCCAACTGCACACAAACCACTTCGTAATCCACCGTTACACAACAAAAGTTTGAGAGTAGTACAGCATGTAAAGTATGTGTAATCGAGATAGAGACTCCTCCACCCTGACGGGTAGACCTATACACAGAAAATGTTTTCATATTGACAGGCTCAAAAATTATAGTTTCGTCACACTGCCATGTTTCTGTAAACATTACAATATCAAAAGATTTTTCCAAGTTAGAAAATAAACATTCTAATTCGTCCACCTTGTTGCTTATAGACTGTGCATTTAAATGAAAGCAGCGGAGGTAGCTGTTTTTTTCGGTACCAAAATTATGGACTAACTCGTTTAAGGACACGTGCCCCAAGTGAACCATTTGTTTTGGGTAAGGAAGAACACAGAAGCAGCTGTTCAAGTACTCAGAGCATGCAGATCGTCCTCTGAAGTTATGACAATGGAGGGATCACCAGGCCTTTTACGGACTAGGATCTTTCCGTTGGAGTGCCACGCAAAGGCATAACCTGCGTCCTCCGCCCAGGCTTTAGCATAGTTCAGAAGGATTCTCGCATGGTTGGTCATATTCTCAGTAATGCTGATTTCCCTCAAAACCTTCCTTTGCTCTAACCAGGTATCTCTCAGTTCCTGCCTTGCGAATCTTATGATCAGTCCTCTCTCCCTGATGTAAATGTAAATGCATGTCTTTGTAAATGCATCGCTTCACCCTCTACCCTGGGTCGTCTCATCTGTTCTGCCGCCGCGTAACATCTTTGAGGGATTGTGCGAATTATTCCCCATCCTGGCCGCAGTTTTGAAACCATCTCGCCCTGGACGCGATCGCCGAGAATACGCAAGCCATGTCGGGAAGTCCCAGCCTCATAGCGACCACCACTCGACGACGTCCCCCACCCCGTGTCCCCAGCCATTGACCATCCGATCAGCGCCAGCCGCATCAAGTTCAGACCAGAGGAGACGAGCCCAAGATGCCGTGTCCGCAGCCCTTTTGTCGGCCAGGTATCCGAGTGCCCATGAGTTTTTGTCACTATCTTAAAGACATCGGCACTGCACGACCAGGCATCATCCAATAAATCATCTAACAGCGTGGCGGCAAGTGCCTTACTGTTGACTGCCATCGCATCGTTCATCTTCATCACACCCGTCCCTTCACGGCAGCTGCGACCGGGATAGGTCACCATCGACCGGGGGGATATGTCATGGGACTCTATTGGCAACGCTGCATAGAGTCCTTGCCCAAGGCGATGACGACAACGACGAAGTGGCTGACGCGTGCCTTGCGCGGTATCTCTGACTGCCGCCATGTACATAGTCGGGATATATCGCTGGTAATTCTCAATCATGGTTTCTGTCACTTCTGTTCTGCCAGCTCGTCAAAGTATACGTGCTTAGGGGCTATTTTTTACCAATGAACCTACCTAATCTGATCACATATCTGACATTCTAAAGCTTCGGTTCCTAAAAAGAAGATTCAAAGACGGTACAATAAGTGCAGAGCTCCTCTAATATAATGTATGTATACGGTCCAACCTTGAACATTCTGCATTTGTGGGGTACTCTTTCAATAAGAGAAGTTCCCTACTGCTACAAAATATCCCAAGAAAAGCGGTAAGATTTGTTTTTTCGAAATACCATTAGTGATTCTCCAACATCATTAGTGATACGTAACAAGCCGACGTTAGAAGGAACCAGGAAAATTAGAAATTAGTCAAATATCATTCTTACAAGATTTTATAACAGAAAAGTTGAAAATTGCTCTCCCAAAACTGGTGCGAGACCTTACTACCACAACTACAGGGCACAGTCTTAAGTGCGTTCCAACACGAATTTTCGCTCGTACTACTTCTTCTAAAAGCCGATTTTTCTCCTGCAGTTTCAGAGAGCAAATTCCTGCCGCCAGGTGTTTTTGAGTATGGTAATTTGGTAATTTGTTACCAGAAATACAGAGTCGTTTCTTGTTTGCTTAGGACTGCAGTATGACCATGAAATGCTGTGCCATGTTTCCATTATTGTGTAATGTGCGTTGTTTTATTCTGAGGTATTTGACGTACTTTCTTCCTCATGTGTGACAATGCTAGTTTCGTTTTGCCTAGAATTTTTGTTGTTTTGGTGCCCCTCCTGCCTGGGCCTA